>NC_135810.1:57035030-57352842 GCF_964213995.1 Mustelus asterias | reverse complement strand
CTGTATTGGAGGGTACCACCTGATCGGTCCAGGCACCGGAATTGTATTTTGAGGAGCCCAGTGCACCTCTCCATTATCGCGCAGGTAGCTACATGAGCCTCATTATAGCGGGTCTCCGCCTCAGACACAGGCCATGTCTGAAGCAGGTAACCCAGATCACCCACAAGCCACCCCTGCAGCCTGGACTCCTCCTCAAATGCCTCCGAGATGTCCGAGCTCCTGACAATGAAGCTGTCGTGCACACTCCCTGGGTGTCTTGCGCAGATGTGCACAATGTTCATATTATGGTCACACATTATTTGAACATTCAGAAAGTGGAACCTCTTTCTGTTGATGAATCTTCATGGATTCCGTAGGGGGGCATTGAGTGCGACATGTGTGCAGTCGATGGCCCCCCTGCACGTTAGTCATCCCCGCAATGGCTGCGAACAGTGCAGCCCAGGCTTCCTGATGGGCCTGGTCCAGGTTAAATTTGATGTACTGCCCAACCCGGGCATACAGGACTTCTGTGACCTGCCTCACACAGGTGACTGGGAGATGCCACAGACATCTCCGCTAGGGGTCTGGAAGGAGCCAGTCGCATAAAAGTTCAGAGCAGCCGTCAATTTGACAGCCACCAAGAGTGGGTGCCCCCTGGTCCTAGGTGCCAGGTCCTGCAACAGGTTGCACAGATGTTGCACTGTCTCCTTTCGGAGACGGAGACATCGGTGGCACACAGTCCGACATCTGTTCAAGTGACACTTGTGCACGGAACTGCCGGAGTCTCCACTCCCTCCTTCTTCTGCGTCCATCCTCTGGGCGATTGGTGGCCACCTCCTGCCTCTGGTGGTTGTCTCCCTCTACTCCTGCAAGTGGTAAGGCCTGGGTCTCCTGTGTCCGCAATTCTTCCTCCTGCTCCTCCTCCTCAGCTCCAGCAGCAACCAAAAGAACAGCTAGATCGACTGGTTGCATTGCAAAAGCCATGTTGTCACTCTGAAGGGGGAGGCACAGATGGAGAGGAACACATGTAGAGGTTAAGGAACACTGCTTGCCCCTAGCACATCAACAGTCACTGTCCATACCCCCAATTCGCCCGCCACATGCTCCCCACAATCACAGTCCCATCATTCTCCTAGCCACATGCTCTCCACAATCACAGCTCCCCCAGTTCCCCCAGCCACATGCTCCCTACAATCACTGCCCCCATCATTCCCCTAGCCACATGCTCCCCACAATCACAACCCTCCCAATTCCCCCAGCCACATGCTCCCCACAATCACAGCTCCCCCAATTCCCCCAGCCACATGCTCCCCACAATCACAGCTCCCCCAATTCCCCCAGCCACATGCTCCCCACAATCACAGCTCCCCCAATTCCCCCAGCCACATGCTCCCTACAATCACTGCCCCCATCATTCCCCTAGCCACATGCTCCCCACAATCACAACCCTCCCAATTCCCCCAGCCACATGCTCCCCACAATCACAGCTCCCCCAATTCCCCCAGCCACATGCTCCCCACAATCACAGCTCCCCCAATTCCCCCAGCCACATGCTCCCCACAATCACAGCTCCCCCAATTCCCCCAGCCACATGCTCCCCACAATCACAGCTCCCCCAATTCCCCCAGCCACATGCTCCCCACAATCACAGCTCCCCCAATTCCCCCAGCCACTCGCTCCCCACAATCACAGCTCCTTGCAAAGTTGAGATGCTGCAGCAATGCAATTTGCAAGGGTTTTGTGCACATCCTTCAGCTGGAAGTGAGCTGAGTGTGCTCGGACCCAGCAGCACCGTAAGACCTGAGATCAGTGCTGAGACCCAGGTCTGTGCTGCAAGTCGGACATTGGAGACCCTGCTGAGCAACAGCCCCCACACTCTCCCACCCCACACACTCACAGAGCCACCACCGACCCGGGACAGAAAATGGCCACAACGAAAGGATACCCGTGAGTAGCAGAGAATCGTCGGATGCTATACACATACCTCCTCATTAACCCTCACTGATGGAGCACCCAAATCGGACTTTTATGGAGCATGTCTGTTTTGTGCCGGTTCAGGATTGGCGAATGAGGTGGTAAAGGGGGAAGTGCTGGTAAAGTTGAGCGTGCAGCCCATTAATTCAATTTAAATGCACTTAAATGGCCATCGCACCCATTTTGGGCACGGTCCCGATCGTGTCCATTTTTGGGCCTTGATAAAGGGGGAACTGGCTCAAAGGTGGGCGCGGATCGTGCTACTCGCCTCACGCCCGACTTTGCCAAGTTTTCGTGCCTGAAAATGGGCGCAACTTGATGGTAAAATCAAGCCCAAAGACTTATGAAAGCTAGTGTCTCAGTTTAAAGGCGTATCTTTTATTTGACCAGCGATCGCAGGGAGAAGTCACCAAAGAGTTCTAGGCTTCCCCAAACATAGAGCAGCCTGACCTCTCCAATGAACTCCAATGTATATAGTTCAAGAGAGATCAATTATACATTTTTCTTATCAAATTCTCCTGCCTTTCATTAGCTTTGAATCAATTATCTTTAGTATATATAAATCATTAATAACACCTGTCATATACCTTAGCCAAGTGCACCTTGCCTTCTAGCATAATGGTATCTCATTATTCCATAGAATCTGCACGTATCCTTTCCTTTTGGCTAACTCAACCTCCTGTATCACTTAGCAACCAGATGCTTGGCCACCAAGTTAAAAGTTAACATTCCCACAGGTTCTTCTCCAGGTCACTGCCAAACCAGAAGAACACATGTTCCAGTATCTGGGCAAGCATCCATCTTATCTAGACATTGAATAACTCTACTCAGAAGCAGCCATGAGACTCTTACTGCTCACAATTCCCATTGATAAGAACCTGCATATTCTGAGGTGTTTCATTGTTTCCTAAGAATGTGGTTCTGTCTGAAAGTCCCCGTACCATCAGGCCTTGTGGCAATTTGCTCTTGGCCAAAGTGCGCAATCGCTTTATAAAAATACTGTTAATGCATTTAAAATATCAAAATATGCATTTAAATCATAATCACTTGTCGTAAATCTCTTACTGCATTCACATGTGTGTAAACTATTCTCTTGTTAACTTATAAATCTGATTTAGAGTCTTTTAGCTCAATGCTGGTAGTTCTGTCAGTGTCTTAAATGTCTAATTGTTTAAAATCTTCTCTAACCGACTAAGATTTTTCCTTTCTCAACACTTGTTGTTTAATGACTCAAGTTTACAATTACTTCATGGCAGTCAGCTGATCCGTTCTATACCAATTACCAATTATTGAAGCCGTGTAAAATTTTCAAAGCACGCATTTACTGGTGTATCATTTTCCTTTTAGAAAATACAGCTAGAAGCAACCATTATTGCAAATGTTTTGTCTGCATCAGGCTAAGTGTTTTGATACATACCTTCTGAATCATGCACTTACCAATTCTAGCCTTCCAACACGATGTTAGATCACAAGAACAGCCAAGCCTGTTGTGCATTGCCCTTTGCCAATTCAGTGAGGGAAAAAGCTGGTGATAATGACTGGTAAGCTTCCTGATTATTTACAGCTGGGTGTCAAGAAGAAAATGATTATCAGCCTCAACTGAGAATAAAACTTGATTTTTTTTTCTCTCAAAGAGCAGTAGACATTTGGAATAGGCTCCTGGCAAAAACAGTAATGTGTCAATTAACTATGTAATGCTAGAAAGACAGGGAAGGGATTGGTAATGACATTCCCTACAGTACAACATCGCCCTTGTGTTGCTGCGATGATGAATGAGGTGAGTGTGTTAAGCATGTATTGCGGCAGTATGTTAATATTCTGCAGTTTCACCTGAGGATTCAGGAGAAAAGTCAAAAGTGTCGCATATCTTAACCTTTTCTTCGAGATTTAAACTCGAGTTAGCTGCTCCTTTAGAAACTGAGTGGGGCGAGGACCCATAACAAAACACATGATATATCATTTGCAGAGGGAACTGGCTTAATTGGCTGAGATGAATTTTCTTGAATGATATCATTTTTGTCATAATAAACATGATGGCAAACTGTGAAAAGCAAATGAAAGCTGCTTAAAACTATCACAGTCTTCAGAAGGTTTGTATTATGCTTGTTAATACACGTTACATGGTTATTTGTGGGCATCTTTAGATTGTTACATCATTGTGTTGATATTTTCAGGGGAGGGCATTTATTTATTACTGAATTGATCTGCATACGTCACAATGCTGAAATATTGCATGGCCAATTTTCATAATCGCATCACGTGACACAAAGACAATGAGACCACATTTGGAATATTGTGTGCAGTTCTGGTCACCTCACTATAGGAAGGATGTGGAAGCGCTGGAAAGAGTGCAGAGGAGATTTACCAGGATGCTGCCTGGTTTGGAGGGTAGGTCATATGAGGAAAGGTTGAGGGAGCTAGGGCTGTTCTCTCTGGAGCGGAGGAGGCTGAGGGGAGACTTAATAGAGGTGTATAAAATGATGAAGGGGATAGATAGAGTGAACGTTCAAAGACTATTTCCTCGGGTGGATGGAGCTATTACAAGGGGGCATAACTATAGGGTTCGTGGTGGGAGATACAGGACGGATATCAGAGGTAGGTTCTTTACGCAGAGAGTGGTTGGGGTGTGGAATGGACTGCCTGCAGTGATAGTGGAGTCAGACACTTTAGAAACATTTAAGCGGTTATTGGATAGGCACATGGAGCACACCAGGATGATAGGGAGTGGGATAGCTTGATCTTGGTTTCAGATAAAGCTCGGCACAACATCGTGGGCCGAAGGGCCTGTTCTGTGCTGTACTGTTCTATGTTCTATGTTCTATGTACTTGGAAATAATGCACCTCCAAAATAATAATTTCCCATTGGAACAAGATGTTGGGGACAATTTCTGCACCTGACATACATCAAGAATGGCAAAGAGCATGTTAGCTAAGAGGCCTGATCAATATTCATGATGAAGCATCATTTAAATAGAGCAGGTGAGCTGCCAAACTGAATCGCACTGTGTTGGCATTCTGCCATTTGATCCATTGTGATACCTGAGATGCACAGGCCAATGTAAGCTTGCAGCAACATCTTAGTTCCAACAGAGTGGTAGGTCTAAGAGGCATGAAACTGTATGGAACACAGTGCAGAAAGGAATTATCCACAAGGAAGTCTTGCTGTCAGCCTTAATCCTTCCTGATAGCATTGCAAATGGCCACCTCCTGACTTGCACCATCCACAGTGTGTGTGCTAAGTGACACCAAAGTTACGTGGGAGATCCAACTGTTGTTCATTCAAATATATTAATCGGGCCCCAAATTGTTTTTGCATGAAGTACTGGCCACCTAAGTTGAGGTCTTCCCAAAAATTCAAACGGTGGTAAATCAACAGGGTGGTTATGATATAAAAATCGGTAGCACTCTGTATATAAAAGGTAGCAGCTGAATCGTTCCTATTACATTCCAAGTGCTGCAGCTTCTGCACCAATAAATCATTGAGTTCTCCTGCTTTAAAGCCCTCGTGTTAGTGAGTGCGGCTGCAATTGAATGTACTCTGAGACATACATCAATGGAGGTTAAATACGTTTCCTCAGAACTCAATCTGGAGAGATTAAAGACATTTCAGTGTTATATATTGAACTGTTTTCTTTCAGCTAGAAGGGAGTGTTCAATGTTGTGTCCAAGGATTTCAAACCTTTATATGGATGAACTGGAAGTTAACCGCTGCAAAAAATGGGCAGCGAGTTTGACCGTAACAGCATTGGCCCTTGAGCCAGTAAAATGCACACTTCTTTTCCCAATTGCACACTCAACGTGAGGCAGAAGGTTATATTCTAAGCTGAAGGTATTAACTAAACTTAACAAAAACCATTTAGTACCATCTGTCACCTTAGGGAATACATGTATAAAGATCTCAAAATGATTGTTAATATTTAAAGACAGGATATTGTGCTCAAAACCACTGTAATAATAGATATTCATCGTAGAATCCCTATAGTGCAGAAGGAGGCCATTTGGCCCATCGAGCCTGCACCGACAACAATCCCATCCAGGCCCTATCCCTGTAACCCCACGTATTCACCCTACTAGTTCTCCTGACATTAAGGACAATTTATCATGGCCAATCAATCTAACCTGTACATTTTTGGAGTGTGGGAGCAAACCGGAGCACTGGAGGAAACACACGCAGACACAGGGATAATATGCAAATTCCACCCAGACAGTGATCCAAGGCTGGAATTGAACTCGGGTCTCTGGCGCTGTGAGGCAGCAGTGCTAACCATTGTGCCACCGTGCCACCTGTTTAGTCTGACATTTAAAAAAGTATGATAGTACCTGCTATCAGAATAGCCAAAAAACCATACATACAATCAACAAGATGATAATTGGGGAATAGAATGTCTTTTGTTTTGTGACATGCTTATTGAAATCTTGGTCAAACTACCCAACACTTCCATTTACAATATTTAATAGCAAGGACGTAGTGACCATCAGTCCCATCGCATGGTTCCATCTGGCAAAAGGTCCTGGAGGGATGAACTATTATCCCAACATCTTGGCCCTGAAATGCTGTGCCATGGATTGTGCCAAGTTTGTGTTAATGTGCCATTGATGCTTCATAGAGCTGCTTGGAAGTGGTGTTAGCTTATTTTTATATTGATGAGCTGACCTCCAGTGCAAATTCCATGCAACCAAGGAATAATGAGCTTGAAGTACTTGCTAGTTTGAAGGCAGCATTAAAACAGACAAGTCCAGTTGAAATTTGTCACGGCAGAAATGTAGGAACAAGTTTGACTCTCCAATTCATTGTCAGCAGTTACATTGGGTGAATCACATGGAATAACTCACCCACAATTCAAGAAGGTCTTACACCCAGAGAATTTGGCATTGAAGGACAGAAAAGGGAAAAGGACATTCAAAAGGAATGGGAAGAAGGGATCCCAATTTCAGAGGGATGAACCCAGAAAACTTCTTCAGGTAAACTGAAGACAGGAGAGACAGACTGCTGTTCCTGTATGGAAGAAAATCTAAAACTGAAGATCAGCTAGCCAAACACAAGCTTCTACCCACTTCATTCATTGTAGGTGAGGGTGCATTACTTTCCCAGTGGATGCCAAGAATGAAGTTGTCCATGGCTTCAAAGTCACAAGACCCAGAACTCAAAAATACTGATCTGAAAAGAAGCATATTTAAATAAACAATATGCGGGCCTTTGACATTGTTTCTGAGAATATGTTACAAATTACAGCTATAATTTTGGTGTTCACAACCTGATTTGTGGCAAATTAGCTCAGCCCTTTCTTCACTGCAGACATCAATGAAACTCTGACGAAGGATTATCCTGACTCTGTAAGTTTTAGGGCAAATCCTCCATGATTAAAGAACCCAGGGATAAGGAAAATGGCCAGCTGGCTGTCAGGCCCCATGAATATGCAAGAGGCTGGGAATAGTGAGAAGGTCGAGACAGGGATGATCTAATCAACAGGAAACAAAGGAGAAACCATGGCCAGCAAACGAGGAGTAAATAGCCCAGCAGCAAGACAATGAGAACAGAGATCATTCCATCCACGGACAACATCAAGACGCAGCTCGCTGATGGGATTCCAATCAGGCTGACTCAGAGAACATTTAAAAGACATTAAAATATCAATTAAGGGCGGTCCCAACAGTTCCGGCCCTTTTGTTCCAGTCAATCAAAATCAAAACTACCAATGATCAGAAACTGTTTTGTGTGAGAGAATCACTGGTTGAGGTTTTAAAAAGGGACAAACAAGCTCTGGCTTCCCTCTCTCCACTCTCTTCTCCTGTTCCTGCCTGCCTCTCATTCGTCTCCAGCACGCAGCCCGAAGCCCACTCAGCAATTTAAACTAGGATTGTGAGTATCCTCCGGTAATTCGCGAAGTTCCCGAGATCATCATAGTGGATGAGGCTTTGGGGAAAGGGGGGAGGGGGGCTTTTGCATGCACCTTTCATAGTTTAAGACACTGGTAAACTTGTGTAAAGTAAGCATTCCCGTTGTGCCCGTTTTAGTATTCCTTCCAGAGCTATAGTCTGATAGAGCATAAGGCATTGTGTGTTGTTTTCCTGGTGTTTGTTGATCTTGACCTTGATGTTTTAACAAATATATATATATATCTTTGACTTCCATTGGAGTCCGTTTTGATCTTTTCAATTTCTCACCACCGATCTCTGACCAAGTCACAATATTAAATATCCCTTACCATAATTCCGGAGTCTAGAACTGAGGGTACTCTGGGCGCTTCGAAACCGCCCACTCAGGAAAGGCTGCCAGGTAGTGGATACAGTAAGAAGTTTAACAACACCAGGTTAAAGTCCAACAGGTTTATTTGGTAGCAAAAGCCACACAAGCTTTCGGAGCTGCAAGCCCCTTCTTCAGGTGAGTGGGAATTCTGTTCACAAACAGAGCATATAAAGACACAAACTCAATTTACATGAATAATGGTTGGAATGCGAATACTTACAACTAATCAAGTCTTTAAGAAACAAAACAATGTGAGTGGAGAGAGCAACAAGACAGGCTAAAAAGATATGTATTGTCTCCAGACAAGACAGCCAGTGAAACTCTGTGGGGGTTACAAATAGTGTGCCATGAACCCAATATCCCGGTTGAGGCCGTCCTCGTGTGTGCGGAACTTGGCTATCAGTTTCTGCTCAGCGACTCTGCGCTGTCGTGTGTCGCGAAGGCCGCCTTGGAGAACGCTTACCCGAATATCAGAGGCCGAATGCCCGTGACCGCTGAAGTGCTCCCCAACAGGAAGAGAACAGTCTTGCCTGGTGATTGTTGAGCGGTGTTCATTCATCCGTTGTCGCAGCGTCTGCATAGTTTCCCCAATGTACCATGCCTTGGGACATCCTTTCTTGCAGCGTATCAGGTAGACAACGTTGGCCGAGTTGCAAGAGTATGTACCGTGTACCTGGTGGATGGTGTTCTCACGTGAGATGATGGCATCTGTGTCGATGATCCGGCACGTCTTGCAGAGGTTGCTGTGGCAGGGTTGTGTGGTGTCATGGTCACTGTTCTCCTGAAGGCTGGGTAGTTTGCTGCGGACAATGGTCTGTTTGAGGTTGTGCGGTTGTTTGAAGGCAAGAAGTGAGGGTGTGGGGATGGCCTTGGCGAGATGTTCGTCTTCATCAATGACATGTTGAAGGCTCCGGAGGAGATGCCGTAGCTTCTCCGCTCCGGGGAAGTACTGGACAACGAAGGGTACTCTGTCCACTGTGTCCCGTGTTTGTCTTCTGAGGAGGTCGGTGCGGTTTTTCGCTGTGGCGCGTTGGAACTGTTGATCAATGAGTCGAGCGCCATATCCTGTTCTTATGAGGGCATCTTTCAGCGTCTGGAGGTGTCTGTTGCGATCCTCCTCATCCGAGCAGATCCTGTGTATACGGAGGGCTTGTCCGTAGGGGATGGCTTCTTTAACGTGTTTAGGGTGGAAGCTGGAGAAGTGGAGCATCGTGAGGTTATCCGTGGGCTTGCGGTACAGTGAGGTGCTGAGGTGACCGTCCTTAATGGAGATGCGTGTGTCCAAGAATGCAACCGATTCCGGAGAGTAGTCTATGGTGAGTCTGATGGTGGGATGGAACTTGTTGATGTCATCATAGAGTTGTTTCAGTGATTGTTCACCATGAGTCCAAAGGAAGAAAATGTCATCGATGTATCTAGTGTATAGCATCGGTTGAAGGTCCCATGCGGTGAAGAAGTCTTGTTCGAACCTGTGCATGAAGATGTTGGCATATTGAGGTGCGAATTTGGTCCCCATGGCTGTTCCGTGTGTCTGGATGAAGAACTGGTTGTTGAAGGTGAAGATATTGTGGTCCAGGATGAAGCGGATGAGATGTAAAATTGCATCTGGAAACTGGCAGTTGTTGGCGCTGAGCACTGAGGTCGTTGTAGCAATGCCATCATCATGGGGGATGCTGGTGTAGAGTGCCGAGACATCCATTGTGACGAGGAGCGCTCCTGGTTCAACTGCTCCATGTGTGCCAAGTTTCTGTAGGAAGTCCGTCGTGTCGCGACAAAAGCTGGGGGTTCTTTGTACAATGGGTTTCAGGATGCCCTCGACATAGCCGGAGAGGTTCTCGCACAGGGTCCCATTGCCCAATACGATGGGACGGCCGGGTGTGTTTGCCTTGTGTATCTTCGGGAGGCAGTAGAGATCTCCAACGCGGGGAGTACGTGGGATGAGAGCACGGAGGGTGTTCTGAAGGTCCGGATCAAAGGTCTTGATCAGAGTGTTGAGTTGACGGGTGTGTTCTTTGGTCAGATCTGCAGGTAACTGTCTGTAGTGTTCCTCGTTGTTTAGTTGTCGGTACACTTCTTTGCAGTAATCTGTTCTGTTCAGTATGACGATGGCCCCTCCTTTGTCTGCTGGTTTGATGACAATGTTGCGGTTGGTCTTGAGAGCGTGGATGGCGTTACGTTGTGCTTGGGTGATGTTCGGGGCTGTCTTGTGAGTGCGGCTGATGAATTTGGTGTTGACGCACCTCCTGACGGCTTGGGCATACATGTCAAGTCGAGGGCAGCGGCCTTCCGGAGGAGTCCAATTCAACTCTTTCCTCTTCGGATGCACTGCGGATCTCTCTGTCGGCTGTTCCGGTTCATTGGCTGTCCCATTGTGTTCGTTGTTGGCCTCTTGGGGTCAACGAACCTGTTGACAAACTCAGCACACCTGTTGGACTTTAACCTGGTGTTGTTAAACTTCTTACTGTGTTTACCCCAGTCCAACGCCGGCATCTCCACATCATGACTAGGTAGTGGATAGGCAGCAGTTTCCTTTTCTCTCTCTTGGGAGCGCTACTCTAGTGAAGTAGGCGCAAGGTGGCCGTTGTTCCATCGGTGAGAGAGAGAATCACTCGGGCATTGGTGGGGTTTGGGTAACGGAGAACCAAACCTGAGATAAGCCCACAAGTGGAGTTATAAAGGGGATCCCGCTACACTCAAAATGTTGGCTCTATTCTCTCTCCAAGGATGCTATCAGACCTGCTGAGATTTTCCAGCGTTTTCTGCTGTTGTGTCAATAAAGCCTATGTCTGCTCCTCTGGAAACTACAGCAGATCGCCATTATATATCACCATTCCTTCGCAGTTTCTGGGTCAAAATCCTGGAATTTCCTCCCTAACGGCATTGTGGGTCAACCCACAGCACATGGACTGCAGCGATTCAAGAAGGCAGCTCACCACCACTTTCTCAAGGGCAACTAGGGATGGGCAATGAATGCTGGCCAGCCAGCGATGTGCATGCCCCATAAATGAATCTTTAAAAAGAGCATGCCCCAAGGACAGGTCCTTCATGGAAGCACAGAGTACAGCCAAAGGGGGAGACGGCACAGAACCCCTGATCCAGGGACTAACAGTAAAGACAGAGGTTACTGTCTTTAGTGGTTTCAGGGCCCAAGAGTTGCCATTCGGTCTGCCAACCCAGATCAGTAGTGATATAGATCCAGGGTCCAACTGAATTGTCACAATTGGGTCAGACCTCCCTCAGGCTGTTGTCTCTCCAGGCAGCAGCACATAATGGTTCTCCAATAATTGTTCTCAGAGTATCACATCACTGATATATAGAAGGTGACACAAGGCAGCGGAGGCATGAGTTCCAGAGATACAACTATTAGTGACACCTATAGCCAACATTTTCCATCCTTGCTCACGGCTGGGATTTTCCAGTGCCATGGAAGTGAATGGAGTTTTGGTTGGAACGCCAAACTTTCCATTCTCGGTCGCAACGGGTCCCACCACGGACAAGACCAGAGATTCCCACCCATAGTTACAGTAAGCTGTAACAACAGTAGGCCATTTCAGTTCTTCAAGCCTTTTGGAATATTACCTCTCCTGGTACTCGCCCTAAGCTTGCACCTTGGAGAAGGATGAGAACACAAGAAATAAGGGTAAATTAATCCACCCAAGGGAATCAACATGTTAGGATATCGTAGGTTCACTTATACCCGCTCTGGAGTTTGTTGTATTAAAGGAGAATGTGCACTTTTGTCGAGTTTTGTTATTCATAGTGGTTAGTCATACATGAAAGGGTATACTTATTTTGTGCTGATTTATTCAGGTAGATGATGATTATTGTAATGTTGGAACAAAGAAGTTTGACATGCTGGGATGTTCGAGGATAAGGTGGTGGAGTGAAGTGCCCTTTATTTGAAAGTGGGAGAGAACGAGTTAAGGCAATTGTGACAATTAAGTAAACAGAAGAGTTTACTTCCACAATTAGATGTGCTCTGATGATCCTCTGCAGGATTGCTCTAATTGTTAGCCATTCTGATGCTCTCCTCCATTTAAATACTGCCTCCAGATCTGGGAGTGTCAGTCCTGGAGAGGATGCAAGTATCTATGTCCAGGGTTTTTTGTATCCGAAAATTATTGCAGAGCACAAAAAGCTGTAACTGTGCAGAACACATCTGCTGGAGCATACTGCAGATACCCTCCAGACTTGTCAAGGCAGGAAAAAGCCCTTTCCATAGAACCCCTACAGTACAGAAGGAAGCCATCAGCCAATAGGGTCTGCATTGACTCTCCAACAGAACATGTCACCCATGCCCACCCCACACCCTATTCCCATAACCCCATGCATTTACTCCATTAATCTATCTAATCTACACATTTTGGGACACTAAGGAGCAATTTGGCATGGCCAATCCACCTAACCCGAACATCTTTGGAGTGTGGAAGGAAACCGGAGCGCCCAGAAGAAACCCACACAGACACAGGGAGAATGTGCAAACTCGACACAGTCACCTGAGGTTGGAATTGAACCTGGGCCACTTGCACTGTGAGGCAGCAGTGCTAGCCACTGTGCCACCCTTGTAAGACCCTAGACATCCTCTTGACCTCTTTGATAATGGTGTAAGTCTTGTTGCAGTAGTCCTCCGTCTTCTGTTTGGGAAATGATGTGAAAGAGGTTATTCTTCATGATGGTAGGGCTTTGTCATACTTGTATACATTTTCTTCATTAAAAATCTCAGGGAGGATCAAATTCCATCAGAATGAATTCAGTGTAACAACTTATAGTAAACCTTGCATCCAGGATTCTTTGCACTTTGTCACACGGGGAGTGAAATTGGTCTATGCCAGCAGTGTAACATAGACTCACAGGGAATTTGCAGTCTGCCATACACAACTGATTTTAAAGGAAAATTGTAATGGTGTAATGTGAACTGTTGATTTGCTTTCAGTCCATTCCATGCTGTCAGTGTAGACCAATTTCACCCCAACTTAGGCGAGTGAGAGGGCCGTGTGAGTAACCCCTCCTTCATCTCAGTGGGCTGCAAGATTGAAATCGGACTTGTTTACAAACCATGACCCCATGAATAAGATTGAATACGTTGAGTGCACACCAAAAATTTCATATCAAGTTATGGAAAGTGCCAGGGGTGTGTGGGTTACACTCAGAACCCAGATGGGCTGCTTGTAGCCCCCGGGAAACAAGTTGCCACACTGACAACTCAAACAGTCACACTGCTTTCCCGAGGTTGGACCTGCACAGAATATGCAACTTGTAAACCAGTACTTACAGTAGCTATTATGTGGAAAATAACACTAGCAGTCCTGATAACACCAGTCCTTGTTAGCACCATAAGGAAATCCTTGACCATTGGTCTGGGAAACATCACCAGATCAACAAGACTTCATGCATTTAAATGCAATGAACGTGTGTCTCACAAAAGGGAAGTGACTGACAAGCAGTCGTGGAGAACAAATTAGATGAGGCGACCAAAAACTTGGTTGAAGAGATACATTCCATCAAAATTAAACTGGCTGACAGACAAGGAGCTTCTAAATTAGTTATCATTACACCCATGTTAGACCAATAGAATATGCACAGCCATGTTCATGTAGAGTTTGATGTATAATGGAGGAGGATAGAGATAATCGGTGGACGAGCTTTGATGTGAATTAAATGCAGAAAGTGGATTTTTGTATTAGCTGAGGTCTGTGCAGGAGGAATGCTTGGATCCACTTTTCAATCATTCCGATGCAAAAGTCTAACTCCAAAAGAAACGTCCTGAATCCCTGTGAATTGAAATGAGGCTTTGTGAATGAAGTAACTGAAATCATGAGTTAGAGAGCAAATGAGGCAAACCAATTATACATGTGCTGGAAATAGTATGGAGTGCTTGCTCGATGCTTCTGGTTTCTTCGACTGACAGTAAATGATCATGAATATTAAGAAGCAATGTGGAAGAGAATAAGAGGAAAAATAGAAACTTTATAAATAGCTTGTTTGCTCCGTGCAGAATATGCTTGAGGACTGCACCTCCACTGAATGGTGTGACTGCTTAGCCCGTTATCCTGCGTCAGGTTGATTTGAATAATGAAGATAGGTTCCAGTGATATTTTCACCTGCAATCAATATCACATCCAGAATCACAGAACCACAAAATACTACAGTGCAGAAGAGGCCCTTCGGTCCATCAAGTCTGCATCAATTAATGAAAGACCCTGACCTGACCACCTAATCCCATTGGCTAGCACTTGGCCCATGGCGTTGAGTGCTATGGTGTGCCAAGTACTCATCCAGGTACTTTTTAAAGGATGTGAGGCATCCCGTCTCCACCATCCTCCCAGGCAGTGCATTCCCTCTGGGTAAAAACGTTTTTCCTTAAATCCCCCCTAAACATCCCACCCCTCACTTTTAACTTGTGTCCCCTTGTAATTGACCCTTCAACTAAGGGGATCAGCTGTTCTTTACCCATCCTGTCCATGTCCCTCATAATCTTGTACACCTCGATCAGGTCACTCCTCAGTCTTCTCTGCTCCAGACAAAACAACCTAAGCCTATCCAAATGCTCTTTATAAGTTAAATGTTGCATCCCAGGCAGCATCCTGGTGAATATTCCAGTGGTTCACTTCATTCCTATAATGTGGGAGGTGGCGAATGGAGATTCAATGCTGCTTTATGTTTCTCCAGCAGCTTCAAGGAGCAGGCCCACAATTCCTTGGAAGGATGAATTTGGAAATCAACAAGCAAAGGAAGCAAGTTTGGGGGATTTCTACAGCAGGGCCCAAAAACCCAAAGTTTTTGACATTTCTGTGGAGATTTCTTTGACCCAAATTAGGGAAAAGAGGAACGTATATTTGGGATCTTGCAAAGCCAACTAAAGACAAGGTGGAATGGAAAATGATAACTTTAGCAATGGGCACCACCTTCTGCAACTCCTGGACAGCTATACAACAGTTTATTGACCTCACCAGGTTAGCCAAGGCAAAAGAAAACAGTCCCACTTTATATCAAAGCAATGTCTTAAATATCTTTCACATTATCACCCACATTTCGTCTCTGAGGTTAACACCATTAATTACTCATCTGAAATCTTTATGGGCAGCATGGTGGCACAGTGGTTAGCACTGCTGCCTCACAGCGCCTGGGACCCGGGTCCAATTCCAACCTCCGGTGACTATCTGTTTGGAGTTTGCACTTTCTCCCCATGTCTGTGTGGGTTTCCTCCCGGTGCTCTGGTTTCCTCCCACAGTCCAAAGATGTGCGGGTTAGGTGCATTAGCTATGCTAAATTGTCCCTGAGAGTCAGGGGGATTAGTGCGGTAAATACATGGGGTTATGGAGATAGGGCCTGAATGGGATTGGTGGTGGTGCAGACTCGATGGGCCAAATGGCCTCCTTCTGCACTGTAGGGATTCTATGATTCTAAAAGATTAACAAGGTACTAACAGCCTTTACACACCTGCTTCATTTCCTCCACGTGTTCTGTGACTAAAGATAAGTTATAAGGAAGCTACACATGTGTTTACTTATTTCTTACATCTGCTTTCAAAGAAATGTTTGCTCTTGTTTATGTTGCATTCTATATGATGGCCATGCACACTCTATATAATTCTTAACTGTTCCACAATCAAAGGCAAATAATTGCCAGAGTTGAAGGAACCCCCAGTTGCCTGTGTTTTTTTAGGAGAAGGAGACCCTGGGGTAGGTATATGGGAAAAGCAGTGGAAGATGGGCCAGTCATAGGTTGCTAATGAAATTAATCTTCTCACTTCTTTTCAATACATGCACCACAAAGAGATCTGTCAGAACAAAACATTGTGAATGTTTAAGCTCATATCCCACCCTACCAGATACACCACACAAACAAAGTCAGGAAGAGCATTAACAGAGCGGTCTTCTTTCGCTTCGGGGCTCTCCAACCAACTTTCCACAATTAGGTTCCGACACAGTTTGAATCAAATGGAGGGATGAGTAATAGATCTCAGGCACTCATGGTGTTATCACTCATCCAGTACGGCTGAAAGAGAGAAGAGTAATAAAGTAGAGTGCCTTTTTATTTCCTGCGGACCAAGCTTTATTGCAGAAACAGTTGTTAGGGAAAATAAAAACAAAGGTAAGCTGAGCAATGTTAGGTCCAAAGACATTACTCCTGGTACAAGGAATTGTATTTGTTGAATTCTGTATTTTGGACCTGAGCTGAACCCAACATCGATGTCAAGCCAGGTTTACTCATCCCCTATTATCCTGAAGGGAAGTGTGCAAGGAAAGAGTGAAATAAATTAGCCGATAATAACTGGGGATGTCATATTGATGTACTGTGTCACCATAAACCACCACGCTGTGAGTCAGCTTAGATAATGATGACATCATGAAATTGAGTAATAGCCTATCTGGAGACAAAACAACTGGGTCATGGGGCTCTTATCTGTAACCAGGAGATAGCAACTGAGAAATGTCTATTTAATACTCAGTGTTATTGTGTATCCCTCATGATTAAGCTGCATGGTCATTTAGAGTTTTGTGTCAGGTAGAGCAATGGTACTTAAAATTTGAAAATGGACAAGTGGGACAACTATGTATGTTTGGCGAGGCTCCAGTCTACAAGTGCAAGCCTTTAAAACCTTTTCCTTCAGGACAGCTTTACCATCACTTGTTTGTGTGGCATGGCTTGAAGCCTGCATCCATGCAATTTGCAGTAAATGAGAAGAGTACTTTTCTGCTTGCTTTCACCTTGCTGCGCTCCCAACCGATGGACACATTTCTATCCGCATCGCTAACATCAGCATTAGATAAATCTTGAGTGCCCTAGCACTAGAAATATATTTTAATTGGGGCAAAGTGAATTTTCACATCACTGAACAATTGTTTAGATTGCATTTCTAAATGAATATTTAAGTTGTGATCTACATTGCTATTATTGCTCTCTTGTACCTCTGCTCTAATCTGGTTGGCATTCAATGAGAAATAGGCACAGATGGTATTATATTTTAACTTACTCATTCCTCCAGAAACACACAACTCCAAAGGAAAATAAAGTTCAAAATGCCAAAAGTAAGGACCAAGGCAGGTGACCATCCATCATGTCCTTTGGAGTGTGAGACCGAGTAGCTTTTTATGTTGCTGTCTCCCACTCGGAGGTATTGGAAATAGCTCATAGAATCCCTACAGTACAGAAGGAGGCTGTTCTGCCCATCGAGTCTGCTCCGACC
Source organism: Mustelus asterias (assembly GCF_964213995.1). Taxonomy (NCBI): domain Eukaryota; kingdom Metazoa; phylum Chordata; class Chondrichthyes; order Carcharhiniformes; family Triakidae; genus Mustelus; species Mustelus asterias. The sequence continues at coordinate 57,335,452 of NC_135810.1, read as the reverse complement.
ACAATCCCACCCAGACCCTATTCCCATAACGCCTCATATTTACCCTGTTAATTCCCCTGACACTAGGATCAATTTAGCATGGCCAATCAACCTAACCCGCACGTCTTTGGACTGTGGGAGGAAACCGGAGCACCCGGAGGAAACCCACGCAGACTTGGGGAGAATGTGCAAACTCCACACAGACAGTGACCCGAGGCCGGAATTGAACCCAGGTCCCTGGCGCTGTGAGGCAGCAGTGCTAACCACTGTGCCACCGTGCCGCCCCTGATGGGCAACAGTGTCCCCATGGGGTCATTAACCAAGTAAGTGAGGATAGGGAAAGGCATTGGGAATGATCTGGATCAGGATTGGGAGGTACAAAATTCGTGGCATGAGATGTTCAAGTGAAGAATGATTTCCTGACTTTGTTTTATCATTTATTCTTTCATGGGACATGGGCATCACTGACAAGGCTAGCATTTGTTGCCCTTCCCTAATTGCCCTTGAACTGAGTGGCTTGCTAGGCCGATTCAGAAGGGAGTTAAGAATCAACCCCATTGCTGTGATCTGGAGTCACATGTAGGCCCGACTGGATAAAGCTGGCAGATTTGCTTCCCTAAGGGACCTTAGTGAACTAGATCAGTTTCTACGACCTGATTGCTCAATTGTACTGAGCATCTGATTGGAGTAACCAGGAGAAAGGGAATGCTCGGACCCGTCATGGTCTGCAGGAGGAATCAGGGATACATGGGCACAGGATGAGCATCACTAGTGGCTGGAGGAAAGATGCATAGGTGGGCAAGATAGACTCTTTGCTGTCTGCAGTTATAGGACATCCTTCCTCTTCTGGACCTCCTCTAGTGCTAGGTCTCCCAGCGCTGCATCTAAGAACCCATGCACTTCCTCATTTAGTTCTTCAGCCGTTCTGAAACATGCGCTGTATGTCGGCCAGTGCACACCATACCTTAACTGAAATTTTATTGGCATGGCAAAGACTCTGTTAATGGTCCTGAAAGCCAGGGTGGGGCTACTTGTATAAAGCTGAGCCACATTTCTCAGCTGTCCAACAACTAATTAGATGCCTGTTCCTTTAAAAAGATGGGCGCCTGCCCCCAGGAGCGGCAGACCAGTTGGAGGGATGGCAGCTCAGCTGTCTCAGCAGCGCCACTGGGAAAGGTGACCACTGTTGGGACTGCATTGGAAGAGGGTACTGCATGGGAGCAGGCCACCCTCCTAATCAGGTAAGGGGAGTGCCAGGGATTATCAGGCAGACCTTGGAAAGTGAGACAATTGGTGAGGAGAGAACGGGATGTTGCTGCTGGAGTGGCCATTTCAACCAGGGAGCCTGTCTGTTGGCCGTTGAGTGACCAGGAGGCCCAAGCTGAGCCCACAGTGAGGCTGCCAGGTTTCACCATGTGGCCAATCCATGAGGTCTCCCCTGCCACTGGCAAAATGACAACAGAGGCAGGAAGAGGTCCTTAATTGGCCACGTCAGTGTCTCAATTCGCCACAGGGCGGGAGGTTCATTCTCCACCTTCCTCATCCTTGGTAAAATGTCATGGTGGTTGAAAAATGTCAGACACTCTAACCTTTCCTCATCATTTTACAGAGCGCCCAGCCTCTCCCCAGAACCCCAGTAAAATCCAACCCCTTCACAGGAAATGGAGCAAAGGAGTCCTGATCTCCTGCTCCACAAAAATGGCATCGAATCAGCATTTGAGTGCTAAACCAGCAGCTGTCTTTGCTTAGCACCTCAAAGCAAGTTCAAATTATGATAATTAGTCGTTAGGACCAATGCTGCAACTTAAAATGTACTTTCAAACAGTTGTGAGTTATTAGCACAGCGTCCATTTAGTGCTTGTCCCCAATCTTTCAGCAAAATAACACCAGTCCCTAAGGGGTGAGGACAGGAAAAATATTCCTGACCTTTCTGGCCCAAAAGGATTCCACATTAAAGTAACATTTTCCAAATTCCCAGGGTCCCCTCCAGCAGCTCCATAAACATCTGCTTTAGTTGAGTTTTTAGGCTTCCTGTATGTGAAAGTTAAAATGGTATCGGCGGCTCTGATGCCACCAATGACTTGTCAACATAAACCAGACCCTCGACTGTTTTTTATTCGTGTGTGAAGTGTGGGCGTCGCTGGCTGGACCAGCATTTACTCCCATCCCTGAGGGCATATAAGAGCCAATCACATTGATGTGAATCTGGAGTCACATGTAGGCCAGACCGGGTAAAGACCACAGGGGTGATTCGCAGCACAGTGGGCCGGGAGACTCAAGCAGAGACCGTTTAACGGGTCCCCCGCTGCGCGCCACGGCCTCCGCGAGATTCTGGGCACCGGATTTCCAGTGCGGTCAGCTCCGCTCCAGAAATTGGTGCAGAGTTATATAAATTATGCTAATCCCATCAGGCCCAGGGACTGAAATCTCCAGGCCCGCTAACCTCTTGCCCCCGCCAGGAGTGTTTCCCTCCAGTGGGGTTTATAACAGCTCCCCACTAACAAGGAGCTGGTGGCCCAACCCCGCTGAAGTGAAGGGGATCCAACGAGACCCTCCAGAAGATGGAGGGAAGGGGGGAATCCCCCTGGGCACTGCCCAAGGAGCAAAGTGGCAATGCCCAAGGAGGCACCTTGGCACTGCCCACTGGGAGCCTATAGAGGCAGGGCCTCTGGGGGGGGAGATTGGTGGGGGTTGCGGGGTCCTGCTGCCACTCTGCACTCAGCAGTAACAGAGGGAGGTTGGACTGCGATCAGGTCAGGCCATCGGGCTGGGATGGCGTGGCGGGTGATCGGTCTGCTGTGGGGTGGATCGTGACTAGTGCGGGGATCAGGGCTGCCAGTAAGCGTGGGATGGGGGAGAGGGGGAGGGAAATCAGGACTGCCAGTAGTGGGGGAAGGGGGAGGAGATTGAGGGGGGCCAGGCCGGGGGGGTTGTCGAGGCTCGTCCGGATAAGTTCAGAGGGCCAGCGATTAGGGCCTGGGAGGTGGTCAGAGGGGAGTGATGCAGGGTCGCGGGGCTGGCCACCGATTGAGCTGGCCAGGGATTGGGAAGCCGGGAATGCGGGGCGACTACGCATGCGCCGATCTTGGCGCTGACAGATTGGCGCATGCGCAGTGGCCCGCTTGGCACTATGCTGCTGGCTTCTCCAGCGGGAGTAGGCATCACCCACTGATTTTCAGTGTGATTCACGCTTGGGCTCTCTGTGATGCACAGAGTGTGGGAGATTCAGTTTGAAAATCCTGCTGAAAAAAACCAGCATGATCTACTCCAGATTTTACACAAATTTGACACTTTGAATTTTTGGGGGAGAATCCCACCTCACATATTTCATTCCCAAGGGACATTACTGAACTAAATGGGTTTTTACGATAATCGACAATTCTGTCATGGTCATCATTCGATTTTTACTTCCAGATTTTTTTATTGAATTCAAATTTCACCATCTATCATGGTGGGATTCAAACCCAGGGCTCCAGAGCATTACCCTGGGTCCAGAGCATTACCCTGGGTCCAGTGCATTACCCTGGGTCCAGTGCAGCTACAAACTAATATGCCACTGCCTCCCCCTCCTGCCAGGAAAGAGTAATATTTAGGGAAATCAGGCAAAGATGGGTAAATGGAGTTAGGCTGTGATATCTTTGAATGACAGAACTAGCTCAAGGGGAGAAAGGGCCTATTTCTGTTCCTATGCTCTTATGCACTCTATCCCACACTCACCTATTTGCAATTTGCAATTGCACCTCTTGGTCCAAGTCTGGGAAATGACCTTCAGCTGAAATGTTAATTGTTTCCCCTCCACTGACCTACTGAATCTTTACAGCTTTTCTGTTTTTGTTTCAGATTGCCAACATCCAAAGCATTGCTTTTATTTTCCTTTCAATAGCAATTAATTTAATCATAAAATCTGGCATTTGCCAAGCATCTTGTAAAAAGAAATATCCAAAGAGGCAACAAATATCTTCATTATCTATTTCAAGCAATAAAATGTTAGGTGATAACAAGGAAGGTAAGAACCTTTGGAATTGCCTTTTTGTGAGTCACCATATTACTGTCCTATCAGGCTTCTGCAATGCATAGTGATTACCTTACTGGTTCAGCTTTCTGCTATTGGAAATATGGTGATGGATCTTTTCTGCTTACATTAATTGTGCCATAAATGTCTGTGTCTACCTTTCAGAAAGCAATGTTAAAGCCAAGGGATGTATTAAGTCAAGAGTCCGTACGGTAATAGACAGTTGGCAGTTAGTTACAAAGCTATCATTCAATCAGAGGCTTCTGATAATAACGCTATAAACCACAAAACTGAAGCTCTTACAATTTATAAATGTCAAAAGAAGCCCTTTAAGTAAAATGATAGTCATAAGCTCACTTATCGTCTATGATATGAACTGAATGCTTTAGCTGTTTAATGCTTGTTTCCTAATTGTGTTATTAGATGGCAGTTATACAGGCATGGAGCAGAGTCAGAGAGTCATAGTTATTATAGCACGAAAGGAGACTATTTGGCCCATCAAATCCATGCTGGACCTCTGAAAAGCATTCCAGTCATTCTGACTTCCCTGCTCTATCCTTCCTTCACATGTCTAAACAATTTCCTTTCATAATCATTGTCTTCAATTCCACTATTCTTAGAGGCAGTGAGATTGAGATCCAGGTCATTACCACTTTCTACATGATGAAGTTTATCCTCACATCCCTCCTGCATCTCATGTTCAGATCCTTACCCCTGTGCCCCCTAGTCTTTGCACCATCAGCCATTAGGAACAACTTCTCTTTGTCTACCTTATCTAAACCTGTTACAATCTTGCAAATCTTTATCAAATCTCCCCTCAACCACCTTTCTTCATTCAGAGAGTGATGAACCTGTGAAATGTGGTACCATGGAAGGCTGTGAAGACCAGCTCCCTGAATATATTTAAGAAGGAAATAGATAGATTTCTAGACTGTAAAGACATTAAGAGATATGGGAGAGCACCGAACTATGGCTTTGAGATAGAAGATCAATCATGATCTTATGTTTGCTCCAAGGATAACAAATCCAGCTTCTCCAATCTAACCCTGCAGCTAAAATCTCTTGTTCCTAGAACCATTCTGATAAATTTTCACTGCACTCTTTCAAGGACCCTCACATCGGCCAAAACCCTGCCATAACAGAAATCTCCGTTGGCCTCGGGCGGGATTTTACGATCTCGCCCAAGCAAGACCGTAAAATCCCGCCCATCATTCCTAGGGTGTGTTGATGAGAACTAGATGCAGTCCTCTAATTGTGACCAAACACAAGTTCTATAAATGTTCAGCATAACTTACCTGAACTCAGTCCCATTGTTTATGAAGGCCAGGACCCCATATGCTTTGGTAACTGCTCTCTCAATATGTGACGCCAACTTCAAAGAACTATTCAAATGAACCCCCAAACTGTCTATCCCTGCAGACTCTTTCGAACTAAGCCACTCAGTCTATATTGTCTCTCTCTATCACATTTACCAAAATACATAACCTCATATGTATTAAGTTCCATCTGTCACATGTCAGCCCATTTTATAATGCTCTGACACTTTGAGAGCACTACTGACTTCCATCATCCAGTCTGAAAAACAACCATTTACCACAACTCACTGGTTTATGCCCTTAAGCCAATTTTTAAAATTCAAGCTGACCCCAATCCCTCTATTCAATGAGCTTCCATTTTGTTAACCGGCCTTTTATGTGATATTTTGTTAGATGCATTCCCTTATTCTCTTCATTAACATCGCTGTTACTTTATTTAAAAATTCACTTTGACATCAAACACAAATCTGCCCGTTACGAATCCATGCTGGATCTCCTTAATTAACTCAAACCTCTCCAAGTGCCAGTTAATCTTTTCCTTTATTAATGTTTCCAAAATCTTGCCCTCTGTTGACATTAAACTGACTTGTTTATAATTACTAAGAATTACAAAGAACAAAGAACAGTACAGCACAGGAAACAGGCCCTTCGGCCCTCCAAGCCTGTGCCGCTCCTTGTCCATACACTCTTTCTTGAACAAGAATGTTACACTTTCCGCTCTCCAGGCCTCTGGCATTTCCTTTGGACGTAGGGAAGATTGGAAGATGATGACAATCTTTCCACTATTGCCACCCTCCACTTCCCCTAACAACGTGGGATGCAAGCCATCCGAACAAGGTGACTTATCCATTCTAGCCATAGCCAGGCCATTTGCCTATCAATTTTCACCCCATTTATTACCTCCACCATACCTGTTTTTAACTGATATTATCTCCCCTAGTAAATGTATTCATATACTTACAGTTTACTCATTATATATTCTAATCTTGTCTGTCTTTCTAGGCATGTGTCAGAGACCCTTTTTATCCCAAATAGGTCCCAATCCCACCTCTTGTTACCAGTGGAAACATTTACTGTTTTCTTTCATAATAACTACCATTCTGTTCTCATCTTCCCTCTTTGCCAGAGTTATTTTGCTCTTCACTATCCCTTGCAACTTATTTGGCTCAGTTCCTATTTGAAGAATTCACTGATATACATCATATTCTCTATCCCCCTCGTCATCCAAGGAGCCCTGGCTTTGGTTAACTTATCTTTTCCTCTTGTTGGAAGGTACCATGCTGTACTCAAACATTTCCCCCTTACAGATCACCCATTGTTCTGTTACAGTATTTCCTGTCAGTCTTTGTTTCCATTTTACCCTGGCCATGTCCCTTCGCATTCCATTGAAGTTAGCCCTTTTCCAATTCAGAAGTTCTACTTTAGATTGTTCCTTTACTTCTCTATTACTAATCTAAACATTGTGATATAATTATCACTCTTATCGAAGTGCTCCCGCACAATCACTTGGTCTACTTGTCCCACATTAATCCCAAAACCAGATCCAGAAATGTGTCCAGTCTAGTTGGACCAAGAACATGTTAGTCAAAAAAATTCTCACGAACATATTTCAGAAATTCCTTCACCTCCTTAACCTTACATATTATACCAGCCAATATTTGGGAAATTAAAGTCCCCCAATATCACCACTCTATAGTTATTACACATCTGTGATTCTCCTGTAGATTGGCTCTTACTCTCACTATTTGATGTCCTATACAATACCCTCAGTAACATGACCATACCTTTGCTTGCTTCTCACCTCAGACCAAATAGATTAGATCCTGGCCCCTCAAGGAAATCTCCCCTTTCCAAAATTATAATGGGCCAAATCGTCTGGTTTCCGGATCGCTGGGAATGTGTATGAATGTCTTTGGCTCTGGGTTAGATTCGGGAGACTTCTGACAAATTTGCAGTACTAATCTGGACAGTTACCCAGGGAATATTAGACAGATTAAAACTTAATCTAACCACCTTGGTTACTCCACAACTGACCCTGCCCCCCTCACCCACCACCCTCCCCTCCTCAACTACTCCCCAACTTGACTACCTCCCTCAACTGACTACGCCTCTGACTACCCTCCTGACCATCCAACAACTCTCCCAATCCTTCCCGATTACCCCCCAACATGACTCTACTATCCCTGACAAGACCTGACAACCCCCAACATGACTGCCCCTCCTGACTACTCAATCACCCACTTACTTCCCTCACCCACCTACCTAACACCCATCTCACACACATACCTAACCCACCCACCTTTCCATCTCACCCACCTACCCACTTTACTCACCTGTCCACTTATTCACCTACTGACCTCACCCACCTACCCACTTACCCTCTACCCAGCATACCCAACTCATTCACCACAGTTACCTACCTACTTGGCCAACTCACTCATTCACTCACTCACCCTGTCAACCACTCACCCATTCGCCAGAATTCTACTGCCCCACCCACCATGGAATCAGAGCGGGAAAGGGGCAGACAATAGAAATGTCCATTGACCTCGAGCAGGATTTTCCAGTCTTGCTTGAACGAGGCTGTAAAATCCCACTCATTCACTCAACTGTTCACTAATATTCAGACTGGACATTTAAACTTACCATACAAAAGCTAGTGCCATAAAAAGGGGAGGGAGTGAGGTACATCCAGTCTTCCCTCTGGAAGCATTGATTGGCATAAGGCGGGCACTTTGCTATCACTTGGAAGGAAGTATTGAGTCGGGGGATTTGCGACCACAGCGGCAATTGGATCATCATCTCGGGAGATCCAGGCCATTGTCTACCCTAATCAGTATTGTCATCTTTCTCATTTCCTATTTTCTCTGAACACTTTGTACCCTTGAATATTAAGCACCCATCCTCTTCGTTTTAAGCCACTTAGTTACACTGAGAATAATTCTGTGGTACAGATAGTTAGTAGGTAAAAAGCAAAGCAAGTACATTATAAAGTTGGTCTTCACGTTATAATTGTGAGCTTTACAATTGTTTATAAACTTCCTATATTTTAGGCCTGTAGCTTTAAATGTAGGGTTGATGAAAGCGGACATGTGACCTGTGCTGGAGTTTGACAGTTCGCCATCTGCTGTCAGACCTGCTGAGATTTTCCAGATTTTCTGTTTTTGCTTCAGTTTCCGGCATCCACAGTATTTTTCTTTTATATTTATGCTCTACAAACATTGATTGGGAAGAAGTCCCATCTTGGAGAGCTTTTGGACAATCAAATTGGCTGGCAACTCTTCAGTCCCTCCAGGCACAGCGCTGTAGTGGCCGAAGAGGCAGAGCAGGGAGCTGCTGGAACCACAACCCCGGACCCAGGGAACAGGGAAGTGGTAGAGGTCCCCTGGCAGGTTAAGTAAGAAACATCTGGGAGGCCGCAAGTGAGTGTCCCGAGTCAGAAGAGGCCTTCTGATGGAGGTGCCTCCTCCCCCACCCCTGCCAACCCCCCCAAACCATCACTTAGTTCAGGGAGGGAAGACCAGAGATAAACTATCAGTTGCTTACCAGCCTGGGTGGGATAGGCCACTAAATGATGATTAAGAACTGTAAATGGTTCTGCTGTAAACTATACATTTACTTAGATCCCGGAATTAACATTTCTGGATAGATAAATCTAACATGTTTCCTGATGCAATGGGAAAGAAGATAGAGGAAGCCATTTTTGGATCAGGTTACAGGTTTCCCTTTAACCCAGGAATATGACAGATAGCAATTGCAGTTTTGTCTTGTGTGGTCTGTAGCCAACTGCAAAGTAGAGAACAAGAGATAAAACCATGCAGTCAGGCCTAGACCTTAAACAGCTATCTATCATTCAGCATACACAACACAGATGGGAACTCAAGCTCAGAGTGAAGACCAAGTTTCTGAGGAGTTAATGGAGGCTGAAAGACTCAGCTAGCTTTAAGCTACAACACAACCCTCTCAGCAGGAGAGAGTTCTGGGATTAGAGGTTAGCCGGTTGGCAAAATAAAAAGGATACAATGCATTGGAAGGCGTGAACTGTTTGCAATAAGAAATGGAGTGTGCGATTAGTGACAAGTGAAAAGGAATTGTTTATTTACAGAGTTTAAAGTGCAAGTTGCCTATAAAAGAAAATATTGTTTCGTCAATAATGTTTTGTTCGTTTGATACAGTAAAAGTTTTCAAATGTGACATCTTGGCATGTTATTTTTCAGCTAGTTAACCGGGAGTTCAAATTTCTTCTTGGAAGTTATCAGTCTCCAAGGAGATCATAACATTAAGGCATAGCTATCACATGGATATATTGTTGAAGCACAAGTATCAGCTTTAAAGTACCAGTGAGTAAATTGTTCAGTATACTTTTTTTAATCGGTGACTGGATCTGATGGAACATAATTTTAATGTTACACATACATTTATGAATCTCACACTGTTCCAGAGAGCATACTGTAACCTTGAACAGGCATCCAGTTTTCAAAAGGTTCTTGATGGTATATACAGCCTGCTGTTTCTATCCCATTAGTAAGCTTTACTACTCACACTCTGCCATAGTTGTCAGTTTTTCTACCCTGTGTCACACGATCACATTGTAGATGAAGACATTATCAGGCAATAATGGACAAATCTTTCCACTGAATTATTGCCCATGGTGGGCTGGATTTGTGGCAGTAAACAGAGTAAAATGGCTTTGTAGACATTAGAACCTCAAACCTATGGTGTCAAACCTGTGTTGTAATTATCCTCCCAAAAATTTAGAATCATAGAATCATAAGGCAGTTGCCTTTTCGGCCACCAAAGGGGATTAACAGAATATCACTAAATCACAGAATTGTTCCAGCGCAGAAGAAGGCCATTCAACCCATCGAGCAAGAATTTACGATCTCGCTTGGGCGAGGCTTGTAAAAGCCCACCCGAGGCCAATGGAGAATTCTGTTCTGTCAACCTCGTCCACCCCGATTCCATTGTATCTGCACTGGTCACAAACCGCATTATGATTTAGTGCCATTCCCCTGCCTTTTTCCTGTACCGCTGCACATTGTTTCTACACAAATAATCATCTAATGCCCTCTTGAATACCTTGATTGAACGTACCTCCACACTTTCAGGCAATGCATTTGAGACCCAAACCACTCGCTGTGTGGAAAATATCACTGTTGCTTCATTTGCAAATCACCTTAAGTCTGGGCCCTCTCATTCTTCATGCTTTTATGAGCAGGAAAAGTTTCTCCCAATCTACTCTGTCCACCCACCTCATGATTTGGAACATCTTTATTAAATCTCCTCTTAGCTTTTTTCTCTCCAAAGAGAAAGTCCCAACTTCTCCAATCTATTCCCATAACTGAAGTTCCTCAACCTTGAAACCATTCTTGTAAATCTCTTCCACACTCAATCCAATATGTTCACATCCTCTCTATAGTGTTACACCCAGAACTGTACACAGTATTCCAGCTGAAATTTAAATGGTGTGTTGTATAAATAGCATAACCTCCTTGCCCTTATACTCCATGCCCCTGTTATGCTCACTCCACCTTTTCTGCCACCTTTAGTGATCTATGTACGTATACACCCAGGTCCCTCTGCTCCTGTACACCATTTAAAAATCTTTACCCTTTATTTTATATTGGGGCCGATTTTACCAAATCGGCTCTAAGTGCCGGGTGCGGTCGTAAATCAGACCCGCGCCCGGCAGCCGCGCTCCAGCGCCGCCATATGCCTTTTTTCGGCGCGGGTCCAGTGGGCGGGGCCTAGCGCATTTGCATCTGTCAGAGCGCCAACCTGCGCATGCGCAGTTCGAAGTCGCCAGCACTCAGCGCCCGAGCGCGAAAGTCAAAGGCTGTCTGCGCTGCCTTTGACTTTCCCTGGTTGGGGGGGGGGGGGGGGGGGGGGGGGGGGGGTGGGATGTGACGTCTCTTCCCTGAGAGAGGAGGGGGGGGGGATCTGACATCTCTTCCCTGAGGGGTGGGGCAGGGGGGATGTGATGTCTCTTCCCTGAGGGGGGGGGGCGGATGTGACGTCCCCACCTCCCCCAGGGGCAGAGATGTCACATTCCCCCCCCTACCTTCCTCAGGGAAGAGACGTCACATCCCCCCCCCACCCCCCCCCTCCCCCCCCCCCCCCCCCTCAGGGAAGAGACGTCACATCCTCCCCTACCCCCCCCCCCCAAGGGAAGAGATGTCACATCCCCCCCACCCCCCCCCCTCAGGAAAGAGATGTCACATCCCCCCCACCCTACCCCCCTCTCAGGGATGAGACATCACATCCTCTCCCCCCCCCCCCCCCCAAGGGAAGAGACGTCACATCCCCCCCCACCTCAGGGAAGAGACGTCACATCCCCCCCTACCCCCCCACTACCCCCCCTCAGGGAAGAGACGTCACATCCCCCCCTACCCCCCCACTACCCCCCTTCAGGGAAGAGATGTCACATCCCGCCCCCCTACCCCACCCCCTCAGGGAAGAGATGTCACATCCCCCCCCCCCCCAGTGAAGAGACGTCATCCTACCCATCAGGACCCCCGGAGCAAGGCCAGGATCCAGGATCGCAAGATGCTTTTGACACCAGCGATCAAGGTAGGTCGGGGGCCCGGGGGGGTCCGATCCCGGGGGGGGGGGGTGGGCTGCTGGTGGGGCCTGCATCCCAGGGTGGTCTGATCGGTGGGGGGGGGGGCGGGGGGGGGGGTCTGCCGGGGTGGTTCGCGGGGGCAGTCCGCGAAGGGTGGTCGGGGGCGATTCGACGGTTCAGTTGTTGAGTTGAAGCCCTATCGGACTTGAATTCAGCAACACGGTAAATGCGCAGGCGCCGATCGGATCGGAGCCTCGTAAAGTGGGAATCCTTGGGTAAGTTGGGCGCGGGCTTCATTATGCCAATTTAAATGCATGCAAATGCATTTAAATCGGCCCGCTGGCCGATTCGGGTGCACGCCGGATCGGCGCCCGGATCGGCTGTTGGTAAAGGCGCGATTGGCCTTGGGTCGGGTCTGGACCACGTTTTAGGCCCAACACCCAACTTTACCACGATTGTGCGCCAGAAAACGGGCGCGAAACCTTGGTAAAATCGGGCCCATTGTGTCTCCATGTGGGTGTGTTCCAGGTGTGTGTGTGGGGTCTGAGGGGGATGCTCTTTCAGAGAGTCAGTGCACTCACGATGGGCTGAATACCACTTTCTGCCCCCTATTTGCTTCTACAAAAATGCATCACCTTGTACTTTGCCACATTGCACTTCAACAGCCAGTGATCTGCCCACTTCATCAATTGTCAATGTCCTTTTGAAGTCCTACATTACCCTCCTCACAATTTACAATTCTTCCAATTTTTATATGATCTGCAGTCTTTGAAATTGTCCCCTGCATAGCAAGGTCTAGATCATTCATATGTGCTCACACTAGCAAGTTTCTTCTCCCTGGACCTAGAGTACCTGATGCTGAAATGCTGCTGCTACTACCTGCCATGGGAGTTCACCTCTGTTATCCTGACAGCATTTTACATCCCACCCCATGTGGATGTGAAGACTGCACTGGATGAAATATATACCACTACAAATAGCCTTGAAGCAAAATATCCTGAAGCCTAATTCATCACAGCCAGTGACTTCAACCAGGCCAATCTCAAGATACCATCAACACGTCTCCTGTTCCACCAGAGTCCCAAACATCCTTGTCTATTGCTACACAAAGATCAAACATGCCTATCGCTCTATCCCCCATCCGTACTTTGGCAAATCAGACCACAAGGTTGTGCTCCTGCTCCCGGCTTGCAAGCAGAAATTCAAATGGGGGAATCCGATAAAGAAAGTCGTGTAATGAGGCAATGGATGATCTTCTACGGGACTGCTTCAAGCCGGTGCACTGGTCAGTATTCAAGAACTCAGCAACCAGCCTGAACGAGTACGGCACTACAGTAACAGACTTCATTAGTAAGTGTGTAGGAGACTGTGTGCCAAAGAAGCAAATCCAAGTGTTTCCCAACTGGAACCCTGGATGAACAGGGACATCCACTGCCTACTGGTCTGAGACATTCAAGTCAGGTGACCCTGACCTATACTAGAAATCCAGATATAATCTACAGAGAACCATCAGAGATGCCAAGAGCCAGTACTGGACCAAGCTAGAGTCCCAAGCTGGCCACACAAACATCCATCGATTGTGGCAAGGTTTACATGACGTAACAGGCTACAAGGTGAAGATGAGTAGAATCGCCAGCAACAATGCATCCCTCCCCGATGAACTCAACGCATTCTATTCTCGTTTTCAGCAGGGGGTCAGTGAGAGGACATCATCCACCCCGACAGTCTCGGTCGAACCGGCCTTTTTGAAAGTTAACCGACAGAAAGTGACTGGCCCAGATGGGGTTCCCGGCCTAGCACTTAGATCCTGCACATACAAGCTAGTGGGGGTATTTGTCGGCATCTTTAACCTCTCCTTACTCCAATCTGAAGTTCCTACCTGCTTCAAGAAGACTTCTATCATCACTGTATTAAAGAAATGCCAGACAGCGTGCCTTAATGACTGCAGGTGGCTCTGACATCCATCATTATGAAGTGCTTCAAAAGATTAGTCATGGCACAGATGAGCTCCGGCCTCCCAGATTGCCTGGATCCATTACTGTTTGCCTATCGCCACAACTGGTCCACAGCAGATACCACCTCCCTGACCCTGGACATATTCTCTTCCACCTTCTTCCATCGAGAAAAAGATACAAAAGTCTGAGAACGTGTACCAACAGACTCAAGAACAGCTTCCTGCTGTCATCAGACTTTTGAATGGCCCTATCATATATTAAGCTGATCTTTCTCTTCACCCTACCTGTAACTGCAACACTATCTTCTGCACCCTATCCTTTCCTTTTCCCCATCTATGTTATATGTTATGAACAATATGTTTTGCCTCTATAGCGCACAAGAAACTATACTTTTCACTGTATCCCAGTACATGTGACAATAATAAATCAAATCAAATCATATACATCAGGAAAGACAAGGGCCCCAAAGCTGACCCTGGTGAACTGCACTACACACCTTTCTTCGGTCCAAAAAATTCCTGCTTCCTATTATTCAACCAAGTTTGTATTCACATTGCTACTGTCCCTTTTATTCCATGAGCTATACCTTTTTTCACAAGTGTGTGTGGCACTGTATCTAATGCCTTTTGAAAATCCATGTACAGCACATCAAAACATTACCCTCATCGATCCTTTCTGTTAAATAAAGGAAAAATACTGCAAATGCTGGAATCTGAAATAAAAACTGACAATACTGGAAAAACTCAGCAAGTCTGACAGCATTAGTGGAGAGAGAATAGAGCTGAACATTTTTGCCACCTCTTCAAAAACTCCAGCAAGTTAATCAAACATGATTTCCCCTTTTGAAATCTGATGCGCGATAAATCACACGGGAGGCAGGATGTACCCGGGAAATAAAGGCTTTTATTGCCAACAATAACGGAGCTACTATATACAATATACAATCCCAGACTAAAGGGTCACCAGGCAGAGCAGTGACCTTTATACCTCTCCCAGGAGGCGGAGCCAACTGGGGTGTACCATAGGACTATATTAACAGGTAGAACAGCCCAACCCTAACCCCAACAGTAACATATCTACAGACTCAAAGTGCTGGCCAGACCATGGCTCAGCACTCCTGGTGGTAACCAACAATGGTTCACCACATTCACCCCTCCTTTTAAAACAAAGGCCGGCGGGGCACAAAAAAAACAGAACAACTGTTCATCTGTCTATAAGTTCAAACGGTTTGGGCGACCTCCTCAACACCGGCGATGACACCGGTTCAGGCAATCGCGGTGACCTTCTCTCCAAAGCGGTGTCCAGTGACTCCTCCAGTTCCTCACAGGCCGGTAGACCACGAGGTGGTGACAATCCGCTGGACTCGAGCACGCCTCAAGGTGGCGACAATCTCCTGGACTCAGGCAAGCTGTACACGGGAGTAAGAGGGTTAAGTGGTGGTCCCGATACTGCCCGCGCCGTGTCAGGAGGAGAGATAATGGTCGGGGGGTCCCTAACTGGGGGTGTGGGAGCGACAGGGGTTTCCAAGCCCCCTGCTGGCGCCAGATCTCGAATCGAGACCGTGTCCTCTCGCCCGTCAGGATATGCCATATAGGCATACTGAGGGTTGGCGTGGAGGAGATGGACCTGTTCAACCAAAGGGTCGGACTTGCGGGTCCTAACATGCCGCCGCAGGAGGACAGGTCCTGAGTACGTCAACCAAGGCGGTAATGAGGTCCCAGAGGAAGACTTCCTAGGGAATGAAAACATTCTCTCATGAGGAGTAGCGTTGGTTGCCGTACACAGGAGTGAGCGTATGGAGTGGAGCGCATCAGGGAGTACCTCTTGCCAACGGGAAACTGGAAGACCTTTAGACCTCAACGCCAGTAAGACAGCCTTCCAGACTGTAGCATTCTCTCGTTCAACCTGTCCGTTACCCCTTGGGTTGTAGCTCGTGGTTCTACTAGAGGCAATCCCATATGAGAGCAGGTATTGCCTCAAGTCATCGCTCATGAACGACGAGCCCCTATCGCTGTGGATATAACAGGGGTAACCGAACAGGATGAAAAGATCCCGTAATGCCTTGATAACCGTGGCAGCGGTCATATCAGAACAGGGAATGACAAAAGGGAATCGTGAATACTCATCAATCACATTGAGGAAGTACACGTTCCGATCTGTCGAGGGAAGGGGGCCCTTGAAGTCCACACTCAGTCTTTCAAAAGGACGAGTGGCCTTAATGAGGTGTGCCCTGTCAGGTCGGTAGAAGTGCGGTTTGCATTCCGCGCATATCTGGCAGCTTCTGGTTATGGACCTGACATCCTCCACCGAGTAGGGTAGATTCCGGGCCTTTATGAAGTGGAAGAGCCGAGTGACCCCCAGATGGCAGAGGTCATTGTGGAGAGCCTGTAATCGATTCTCCTGCACACTAGCGCATGTTCCACGCGACAGGGCGTCCAAGGGCTCGTTGAGCTTCCCTGGACGGTACATGATATCATAATTGTAGGTGGAGAGTTCGATTCTTCACCTCAAGATTTTATCATTCTTGATCTTACCCTGTAACGTGTTGTTGAACATGAACGCCACGGACCGCTGGTCCGTGAGCAGAGTGAACCGTTTTCCCGCCAAGTAATGGCGCCAATGCCGAACGGCCTCCACAATGGCCTGGGCCTCCTTTTCCACCGCAGAATGCCGAATTTCAGGGCCTTGGAGGGTGCGAGAGGAAAAGGCGACGGGCCTGCCCGCCTGGTTAAGTGTGGTGGCCAGGGCGAAATCAGATGCATCACTCTCCACCTGGAAGGGGATGGACTCATCAATAGCGTGCATCGTGGCTTTCGCGATGTCGGCTTTTATTCCTGCAAAGGCTAAGCGAGCCTCTGTTGTTCGGGGAAAGGAGGTAGACTTGATGAGCGGACGGGCTTTGTCCGCGTAATTGGGAACCCACTGTGCATAGTATGAGAAGAAGCCTAAGCATCCTCTCAGTGCTTTGATGCTAGTGGGCAGGGGGAGTTCGAGGAGGGGCCGCATACGGTCTGGATCAGGGCCAAGGACCCCGTTTTCCACCACGTATCCGAGGATAGCTAGGCGGCGCGTGCGAAATACACACTTCTCCCTGTTGTAGGTCAGATTCAGGCGAGATGCAGTGCGTAAGAATCTAAGAAGGTTGGCATCGTGGTCCTGCTGGTCATGGCCGCAGATGGTGACGTTATCCAGGTACGGGAAGGTAGCCCGCAGCCCGTTCTGGTCCACCATTCGGTCCATAGCACGCTGGAAGACTGAGACCCCATTCGTGACACCAAAGGGAACCCTTAAAAAGTGGTACAGACGACCATCCGCCTCAAAGGCCGTGTATTGTCGGTCCTCTGGGCGAATGGGGAGCTGGTGGTAAGCAGATTTTAAGTTGATGGTGGAGAACACCCGGTACTGCGCAATCTGATTGACCATGTCAGATATGCGCGGGAGGGAATACGCATCCAGCTGCGTGTATCTGTTAATGGTCTGACTATAGTTTATGACCATCCGGGGTTTGTTCCCATTCTTAACCACCACGACTTGCGCTCTCCAAGGACTAGCGCTAGGTTGGATGATCCCTTCCTTGAGGAGCCGCTGAACTTCAGATCGAATGAAGATCCGATCCTCAGCGCTGTAACACCTGCTCTTTGTTGCGATGGGCTTGCAGCCTGGCACGAGATTCTGGAATAGGGAGGGTGTGGTAATCCTGAGCGTCGAGAGACTACATGTGGAGCGCGTTGGGCAATTTAGAGGCTGCAGATCTCCCACTGAAAGCGGAGGGAGTGGCCCATCGTACTGCAGGGTTACACTCTTCAGGTGGACCATAAAATCTAGTCCTAGGAGTATTGGCACGCAAAGGTGCGGTAACACAAGGAGCCTGAAGTTCTCGTAAACCGTGCCCTGCACCGTCAGGTTGACCACGCAGCTCCCTAGCACGGTGACAGACCGGGACCTTGACGCCATCGAAATTGTCTGCTTGACAGTCCGAGTCTGGAGACCACACCGCTTCACGGTGTCAGGGTGAATGAAGCTCTCCGTGCTCCCGCTGTCAAACAAACAATAAATCTGGCGTCCGTTTACCTGTATGTCCATCATGGACTTGTCGAGTCTGTGAGGCTTGGCCTGGTCCAGGATGATTGACGCCACCGTTGGATCGTGGGTGCAACTGCAGGCAGCTGAGATGGTTGATGACGGCCCCTGCTGGTCATTTGCGGTCGGTGCCAACCAAAATGGCTGCCCCCATAGGTCGCACATGGACGATGGCGCCAAAACCGGCAGCCCCTGCAGGTCGCACGTGTCTTGCGACTCCGTCGTTCGGAATGGCGACGTCCTGGAATCGCACGTGGTGGAAGACCTCGAAGACGCAGACGACAAGGAGGCCGGCTCCGGGGAGTCACACGCCGCACTGCTGTGTTTGGAGAGTGGTTTGGTCCGGCATACTTTGGAATAATGTCCCTTCTTGCCACAGGCGGAGCACAATACCGTTTTAGCTGGACATCGCTGCCGAGGGTGTTTCACCCCCCCACAGAAGTAACACCACGGGCCACCTGGAGCTGCTGCCGTCATTAGGTCCGAGGCTGGAAACGCAATCGCGCAGTTTTTCGATCCCGCTGAATAAAGTGGAGTCTGCGGCTGCACCTGCCACAATGTCCCCACGCGGTCGTTGGGGTCCATCTCCAGACTTTTGGAGGCCGTTTCTAGAGCATCAGCTAACTCTACGGTTTTAGTGAGGTCGAGGTTACCTTGCTCCAGCAGCCGAAGGCGGATGTACGACGAGCCGATTCCCGCCACGAACGCATCTCGAACTAGGTCGCTCATGTACTGGGCTGCTGACACTGGCTTGCAGTTGCAGGCTCTGGCTAGCTGCTGAAGTTCACACAGGTACTGTTCCGTCGTTTCGCCGGGCTGCCGCCGTCGAGTGGCTAGAAGGTGTCGAGCATGGATGTCATTCGGCGGTTTGTTGTATCGCTTTTTGAGAAGCCCGAGGGCCCCTTTGTAGTCTTGGGCCTCACGGATCGCTAAGTATACAGCGTCGCTTACCCTCACGTGGAGGACCCGGAGTCTGTCGGCATCGTTGTGGACCGCTGTGGAGGCGTCGAGGTAATCTTGGAAACACTTCAATCAGTGGTCGAAAGTGTTCGATGCTCCCGCCGCACGTGGATCCAACGTAAGCCGTTCGGGTTTCAGCATTTGCTCCATGGTTTTCTTTTGTTTTTTTTGTCAAAAAAAAAAAATTTTCTTGTTGGCAATAAAATTGATGCGCGATAAATCACACGGGAGGCAGGATGTACCCAGGAAATAAAGGCTTTTATTGCCAACAATAACGGAGCTACTATATACAATATACAATCCCAGACTAAAGGGTTACCAGGCAGAGCAGTGACCTTTATACCTCTCCCGGAAGGCGGAGCCAACTGGGGTGTACCATAGGACTATATTAACAGGTAGAACAGCCCAACCCTAACCCAAACAGTAACATATCTACAGACTCATAGTGCTGGCCAAACCATGGCTCAGCACTCCTGGTGGTAACCAACAATGGTTCACCACAGGCTGAACATTTGTAATTCTCCAGTCCTCTGGAACCTCCCCTGGGTCTGCAGAAGACAGGAAGATTATGGCCAGCGCCCCGACAATTTCCATTCTCACTTCCTTCAATATTCTTGGATGTTTCTCATCTGGTCCCGATACCTTGTTAACTTTAAGTACTGACAGTACTTACTGAACACTTCCTCCTGATCAATCTTGAAACCTTCTAGGGACAGAGTTCCTTTGTCTGTCCCCATGTCCTGCAGAGCATCTGCCTCCTTGATATAAAACATTGATATGACAAAACTTCAGATCTATTTCTCCAAATTACTGTTTACTATATTAATGGCAGCAGAAGGGCCACTGCAATATCTGAGACAGGTGCACAATGAGGAGACCATTTTGTTATTGAAAGTTGTCCTGTTTGCAGACAGAGATCTTTACTCTTTTTGGAGGCTCACTCTCTGTTTGCTTGAAGTACTGTTTTGCATTGGGAAAATGAATTCGCCAGTCAGAATTCCTATATGTTTAGGCTGTTAAGTGGAGGGAAGAAGTGCCTGGAAAAGACTAAATTGGAGACTGTTACAATCACAGATCCTGGAGTAGAGTTTGCAGTTTGGACACAGTTGCCAATTCCAACAAAAATTACATCCAAACATGTGCCCAATTTGAAAAGTGGTTCCACTCTCTCATTTGAGTGTCGCCAAACACAAAGTGCCATGAGCCAATACAATCAGGCAGGATCATCAATCTTAAAATTAAAATCTTTCTGATGCAGTCATTGACTGATGTGGCATTAATCACCTAATGGTGCCAGGGAAGGTTTATCTGCAAAGAAATTCAAGGTACTGATTGTTTTGTTGTTTGTTCGGGATCTAAATGGGGTTATTTGGCGTTAGTCTATTTTCCCTAAGACAGCTAATCACGACTGTACTTTGTTAAAATTATTATTATTTATTTACAGCTCTATGTACATACTGGGAACCCTGCATGAGGTTGGAACCTCTCCCTCGAGGAGAGCCATTTTGCACCTGTGTTCACTGTGAGCGCAAACAGCGATGTCAGCCCTCAATTTCTCCATGTCAAAATCATCCCGGGCTAGAGCAAGTGACATAGAATCATAGAATCCCTACGGTGCAGAAGGAGACCATTCAGCCCATGGAGTCTGCACAGACCACAATCCCACCCAGGCCCTATCCCCATAACCCCATGCATTTACCCTAGCTATCCCCCTCGACAGGGGCAATTTAGCATGGCTAATCCACCTAACCCACACATCTTTAAACTGTGGGAGGAAACCGGAGCACCTGGAGGAAACCCATGCAGACACGGGGGGAATGTGCAAACTCCACACAAACGGTGAAAAGCCAGGAATCGAAGCCTGGCACTGTGTGGCACCATGCCGCCCTATCTATAATATCTCCCAGTTTTTCATCCATTGCCGATCAGGGAGGTGACTGACACTATTTATGCCAGGAAAAGGAAGTGTTCTCCTTGGACAGAGAAAAGAAGGTGAATTGTTCAGGATGGCCCTGGGTGTCAATGACTGCACACATGTATCACACTGGGCATCACATTTCAATGCTGAGATATATTGGAATCACAAAGGCCACCACCCGCTGAATATGTAATTGGTATGTGAGCACACTCCACACATCATGCTGGTGAATACTTGTCATCTTGTCACCAGTCATAATGAGCAATTGTCATAGAGTTTTAAAGCACAGCAAGCAGCCCTTTGGCCCATCGTGCCTGTGCCAGCCATCTAGCATCTATCTATTTTAATCCCATTTTCCAACACTTGGTCCATAGCCTTGTATGTTATGGGTCTCCAGTGCTCATCTAAATGCTCACATACTGAGCCAATGCACTATTCCCTCAGTCTGTGAACTATCCCTTCAAACCAGAGGTGACTGTGGCATTGGAGGCTATCCACTTTACATCATTGAGATGCTCAATCAGTGGTTCTCTGGAGGATCCCTGAAGTGCAGGTCTTGTCAGATCATGTGTCATGGCCTGCTGTATCCTGCACAATTTTGCCATTAGAGGGCACAGCCCTTGCCACCAGGTATACAAAGTGCAGGATGAAGGGGAACAGGGCGAAGGTAGATGGCAACAAATATATCACCGTTCTGTTCAGCCTGGTAATGATCACTTTGAACCACAGTTCTGGCAAACATGACTCCAATGTCCCAATCCACAACAATCCGTATCACAAACCATCACAATGTGTCCCCTTGACCACAATGCTGCAATGAAGCCACAACAAAATAATCATACCAAACAAATTTTATTCAACAAATCATCCACTGTTCCAGGGATAATCTTGGTGCAGTGGGGTTCTGCAGCAATCTCTCTGAGTAATTGCAGTCCGCATGTCTGTTACTGCCTTAGTGTGGACAGGTTACCTACTCCTCTACCCTTCCTATGCGGATATGGCAATACTCCCTGCCAAATCCAAGAACTCACCTCCAGAAAGACTCTAGCATACTTTCAGACACTTAGCAATAGTAGATGTTTTTCAACATTAACTGACCTGCAAGTTGGGTGCCTAGCCCCTTAAGTAATGTTGGTGCTGGGCTCCTCAAGCAACTAAATGCTTGTTCTTAGGGTGCGCCATTGTGCCATGCTGGAAGTAGGTACAGTGCACAATCCCCAGGAGGGCATTCCGCTTCGGTAGAACCATCTCCAGTGGCCCCACAGGTCTGAATTTTTAACTTCCCTGTTCGCCTTTGTTCTTTGTATTTAGTTCCAGTCTTCTTGCTTTTATTTGCCTCTACTGGGTATATTTTATTCCTACACCTCTCCAACATGATGAATTGTATCATCAGAATAGCAAAACGTATGTCTAATGAAACAAACAAAAGGTGCATCCATTGTTGAAGAATATTTCATTAGCTGCTAGTCTTGACATCTTTCTCATGCTCCTTCTTATGACCTATAAATCTATAATGTAATTGATGTTCATAATCTTCTTAAATTGATATCAATAAATAAAACAAAATAAGATTGTCAATGGAAATTGTCAGTAACTTTGACAGTTAACTAATACACACACACACATCCACATATAACTTATTTTTGTTTAAATTAAATTGAAACAGATTTTTCCAGTAATTGACAACAGCCAATGTCTAGCCCACCGGAAATCCGAAGCAACTGGAATGTTAAAGGGATTGTAAATTGGCTGCATGTTACTGTAACATGTGCTATTGTTAGGTATCATGTTCTTTAGCATGTAAGTTCCATGGTTACATGTTGTGCTCATTAGTTACTGAAGGTTGACCTAAATATTAAGCAGAACTTACATCACAGAAATTATAAATGCAACATTGACTTTCCAGTTAACTGACTTTCCGTGTTACAACCTCAGCAAGATGAATTATAACTCACAGTAATAAATAACAGATACAAAATATTTTAGGAGTCAACGTAGCAAAAATAAATTTGCTAATTTTACTTTACTTATTAATTTTATTGACAAAGTTACAAGGTGAGTATATGAATGTATCCCGGTGGACATCGTTTACTTGGGTTGACAGAAAGCCTTTTGATGAATTACCGCACCAGAGATAATTTTCCAAAACAGAATCTTGTGAAATCAGAGGGAATTTGCATTTTGGATTGAAAAATTGAATTTGTTCCCATTGTAAAACGTTGCTAATTACAGCTGGGAACATCCTCTTGGAGCATGTTATACCTCTGGTAGTCGCAGAAATTAGTGATGAACAGGGTAGGGGCGAGAGAAGGCCATGTCACTCAGTGATCAGGGCCGGGGGTGGTGGTAAGGGGCCCATGTGCAAGGGGTCCTGGAAGGGGAGTGGGGGGGTGATAAGGGGGTCAGTAATGTTGAGGGGAGTCCCGATTTCTGTGGGGGGGGGGAGGAGGAGGCTGTATCTGGTCCGGGTGGGGGGGTCGGTCAAGAGAACAGCTTTTTTTTAGCTTTTTCTGCACATGTGCAGTTTTTGGCTCCAATCTGAGCTACTGGCTGTACGGTGAGTTAAGTCCCACCCACTGCCTCTTGTGGCTAGAAATGGTCTTGCCCATATTTTCAATGCCTAAGTCCGTAAGATTGGGAGTGAAAACTCGTCCAAGAAACAGATCAGGAACTAGCTGGACACTTGGAAAAAATCTCGTAAAATTCCGCCCTTAGTTTGAACACCTTTATCAAATCTCCTCAGCCTTCATCTCAGCTGTCAGAGCTGGCACCAAGGATTACATAACCAAGGGTTTCATAGCAATTTGCAGGAAACAGTGAGTAATGGTTAATGCATATTTTTTGGGCTGGAGGAAGGTTTGAAATGATGTTCCCCAGGGGTCGACATTGGAACCCTTGTTTTTCCTGATATTATTAATGAACTAGATCTTGGTGTACAGAGGGCAATTTCAAAGTTTGCAGATGATACAAAACTTGGAAACTGTGAGGGAGACAGTGTGAAACTTCAAAAGAACATAGACAAGTTGGTGGAGTAGACAGATAGGTGGCAGATGAAGACCAAGGTGAAGAAGTATTAGATGATTCATTTTGGTAGGAAGAACATGAAGAGGAAATAAGGGGTACAATTCTAAAGGTATGCAGGAGCAGAGGGACCTGGGTGTATATGTGCATAGATCATTAAGGTGGCAGGACAGCTGAAGAGAGCAGTTAATAAAGCATACAGTATCCTAGGCTTTATTAATAAGGCATAGAGTACAAGAGCAAGGAGGTTATGCTAAACTTGTTCAAGACACTAGTTAGGCCTTAGTTGGAGTAATGTGTACAGTTCTGGGTGCCACGCTGTAGGAAGTATGTGAACACATTGGAGAGAGAGCAGAAGAAATTTACAAGAATTGTTCCAGGGATAAGAAACTTCAGTTAGGAGGATAGATTGGAAGATTGGGCCTCTTCCCCTTGGAGGGAAGACTAAGAGGAGATTTGATAGAGGTATTCAAGATCATAAGGAGGCTGGATAGAGTAGATAGGGAGAAATTGTTCCTGCTCGTAAAGGTATCGCGAACAAGAGCGCACAGAGCTAAAGGAATTTGCAAACAAAGCAAATATGATATAAAAATTCTTTTTCCCACAGCGAGTGGTTCAGGTCTGAAATGCATTACCTGGAAGTGTGTTGGAGGCAGGTTCAATCAAGGCATTCAAGGGGCATTGGATGATTATTTGAATAGAAACTATCTGCAGGGTTAAATGGAAGGGCAGGCGAATGACACTAAACCATCATGGTCATTTGGAGAGACAGTGCAGACATGATAGGCCAAATGGCCTCCTGCACCACAATAATTCTGTAATTCTATGATTTTGTGTTGAAAGGTGACCACATGCTCTGTGACTGACTGCGTCGCTTCTGTGCCCCTAGTGAAGACATTTGTTAGCTGGAGGTTAGTTCATTCATGCTATCCTACACTGTGTCCACGCTTACTGACAGGCAGTCCAATAAACTGAGAAAGGTCAAAGAGCAAAGTCACCAGTTTTCTTCTATGGAACAAGCCCATCTGTGTCCTCCAATGATCTGCCCTCCTGAACTGCACATTCTCCTATCATCATTCCTCTGCACTCATGCTTGGTGAATTTCCCATTGCAGATCCCTCTCATTGGACGGTATTATATCCAGGAGTCTAGTCCACCAGCTGCAGATCGAGCGGACGAGAGCCCCTTAGTGTGAAGGGTTAAATATGTAAATAGACAGTCTATCTCATCAGTGATGTAAGATCACTTGACAACCCAGCATGCTGAGTGATAGTTCCAAGTGATGTCTCATGCTAAGCCTTGTCCTGTATGTAGTTAGGAGAATGTTCAATAAAAGTTAAAGTTTACCAACAGCCTTGCCTCCAGCAGTCTCTATCAATCATGACTAAGGACAACAAAGGAAAGCCCACCAGTAATAGATGCTTCTCAGGTAGTGGACGGCAGGGATCAAGAACTCTGGGGTGGAATTGTTTGCCTCCTGTAGACATGAACGGTGGTGGGGGCAGGGCTGCTTGAAAATACTGGCACCAGCTAGGATGCCGTTCTTGGTGCTAGCAACAAACCAGGGTGAGCTGGATGTGGGGGCGGGGTGGCAGGGTACCATGGTAGGGACAGGGATCTCCTTTTCCATTTTATTGAGACCAATTAATGTAATTTAAAAGCTTGTTCAAAGCTTATTGGTGGGGGAGAGTGGAATTTTGGAAGGGGTATACTGATTGCAGATTGTGTCTGGTGCAGGATAGCAGAAGGGAGGCAGGTACAGGCAGGAAAGTTAGTCATGGTTGCCCCAGGGCATCACCCTGCACCCCTTCAAGAGGGTCAGTAGGGCAAAGCAGGATTTGGTAAAAAGATGTCCTTGACGGGGAGACTGGGCATTCAGTGTTTCAGCATTGAATAGGGATTCACCCTGACATCGCATTTACCAGTGAAGAGTTCCAGAATTTCATGTTGTCAAATGGCATTAAGCACCGTTGCATCCCTCCTTGAATGGACTGGTGGAGAGCAAACTTTAATCAGCCATGAAAAAGCAACCACCAGCATTCCTACAGACCAATCAGCATGTTTCCTGATTATCTATAGAACAGCATCCCACTTGACTAAATGCCAGAGTGTACATGTCATGGGTCACACGTAACTCCTGCAGAGTTGCTGATGGGTAGGCATATTCAAACCAGGTTGGATCTGGTGTTTCCAAATCCATTGGGAAGTGTGGAGGCAAAGCAGAGAGTGCAAAAGAAACATCATGATTCAACAAGGCCTGAGAGAACATTCGGATTGGATGATCCCAAAACATTTTGGGACTGGTCAGAGTTGGGTCCCAGGTGTTGTGGCCAGGATGGGCCCGGTATTGTATAAAGTCAAAATTCAAGGCAAAATACTGAAGGAGCATCTAGATCAGTTGAGAAGAAGAGTCACACAGGGAGCCAGTAGGTCAGTCTGTTCCGAGTATGCCCACCAGTGATGTTGTTGTGGTTGAAAGCAGTTGAATAGGGATTCAAAACAGTACGGAAACAAGCCTTGTCCTGTATGTCGGGAAGGGTTGACTAGTTTTCTATTGGGAAGTGAAGACGTGATCTGCCCTGATGCACCTTTACAAGCTGAAAGTTTGATTTCTAAAAGTAAAACCGAATCTGCCCCTGCTGTTGAGGCAACTCCTGGTGAGCTATGTCATCCCAAAGTGGGGAGGACATCCCCTGACAGACTGACTTTACAATGGAATGTGCTTTATGGTGTTATTTTGTAAATAGTTTAACGTTTGTTGGTATGTGTTAATGGACTTAAAGTGGGAGGGATGTTGGAGCAAGCCCCTTTAAGGGGCTAGGTTTTGGAGGGTCATGTGACCTGTTTAGCCAATCTAGCTGAAGGTGGAAGCACGTGAATCCTGGAGCTGAGTATGGCCTGTGGAGTTGAAGCATTCAGCAGCATCATTCTCACTCTGTGTAAATAGTTATAATAGTCAACAAATAGTTTTGTTGTCACTCCTCTTGGTGGTCACCACACCTTCTACTATATTACAGATAACTTATTTAATCAGCATGTTTCTAGCCCAACAAGGCAGGAAGGAGTTCTGAAAAATTGTGTAGCACAAATGGAGGGAGTTGCAGTGGTTGAATATCTGGGCAATAGTGGATGTTAGAGTATCTTCACAGCCATACTGTTTTTTACCCTTTGGAGAATAGTGGGGAAATGGTGGAAAGATTTCCGAGCTGATTTTCAGACCATTGAATCACGTTGAATGCTCCTTCCGTGGCCAATAGGTCTTGGTGTTGGACTTGAACTCAGAACTTTTGGTCCAGTGTTAGGGACCATCACTGTGCCACAAGGCCTCTTTGGGCAATAGTGATCATAATATAATCAGGGTTAAAGCTTATGGAAAAGGGCAATAAAAATCAATGATGAAAACATGCAACTGGAGGAGAGTCAATTTCAATTGGAAAAGCATCTAGCACAGATGGAAGGGAGAGAAGGATTTGCCAGGAAAACATTAAATGAGCAATGGCAGGCATTCAATGTAGAGATATTTTGGATACAAACCAAGCATAGAATTGTAGAATGATTGCAGCACAAAAGGAGGCCATTCAGCCCATTGTGGCTGTACTGGTTCTCTGCAACAGTAGGTCAACTAGTTCCACTCCACCACCTTTTATCCATAGAGCTAGGACTGTTTCCTCTTCAGTTAATGATCCAATTCTCTTTAGAATATATTTCCATTAGGACAATTCATGGGGCAGCCAAAGTGCCCTGGATGACTGAGGGGAGGCAATGGCCTTATGGTATTATCATTAGACTATTAATCCAGAAACTCAGCCGATGTTCTGGAAACCCGGGTTCAAATCCCGCCATGACAGATGGTGGAATTTGGATTCAATAAAAAAAATCTGGAATTAAGAATCTACCGATGACCATGAAACCATTGTCAATTGTTGGAAAAACCCATCTAGTTCACTAATGCCCTTTAGGGAAGGAAATCTGCCGTCCTTACCTGGTCTGGCCCACATGTGACTCCAGAGCCACAGCAATGTGGTTGACTCTCAACGTCCAAGGGCAACTAGGGATGGGCAATAAATGCTGGCCAGCCAGCGACGCCCATCTCCCACGAATGAATAAGCAGGAAAAATTAAGCAGGAAAAGGAAGATTATTACAAATTTAAGATTTAGAAAAAGGACAAAAATACAGAAATTATAGTGGAATTATACGAATGATATGAAAAAGAATTTGAGCACAGCAAAGAGAAACGCTGAGAAAGGATCAATGAGAACATAAAAGGGAATTCAAAAATCTTGTAAAAACATATAAAAATTAAAAGAATATTTCAAGGAACGTTGGTGCCGATTAAAGACAAAAAAGTCAATCGATTTCAGAAGCAGTGACCAAGATACTGAATGAATATTTATCATCTGTCTACACAAAAGAGGATGATGTGAATATTGTAGCAGCAGAAGGGAGGTAGAGATCTTGGCTAGAATAACGGTACTAGAAAATGCTGCTAAATATGTTGGCATCATTCAAAGTTGATGAGTCAGCTGCCCTGAACTGATACATCTTAGGTTGCTGTGGAGGTACGGGTGAAATTAGCAGAAGTTCTCAACACCCTGGGCATAGAAGATGGGAGTTTCTGAGCAGCTCACCGCGTGTTTCATGATGGTGGCTTCAACCTGCCATTGGCTTGCAGTAGGATCCTTGAGAGCTTCAGGTCCCGCTGTTGTCAACAGTGTTTCCTGTTGCATGCGCCCCGTGCCGTTGGGAAACCCGTGGTGGGGGTGTACCATCGGCAGGGCAGGAAAATCCCTTTGGCTTGAACAGCTGGAAAATTCTGGCCATTTATTGTCCCAGAAGACTAGAGGATTGGAAATGTTGCCAGCCTGTTAAAAAAGAGGGAGGAAGAGAGAGGGGTAAACCTGATAACTATAGAATCTAACTTTAGTGGCAGGAAAGCCACTAGACACCATTGTCAAGGGCAAAATTAATTCTCACTTGGAGAAGCATGGGTTAATTAGAGACACAGTAAGAAGTCTCACAACACCAGGTTAAAGTCCAACAAGTTTATTTGGTAGCAAAAGCCACTAGCTACCAAATAATCCTGTTGGACTTTAACCTGGTGTTTTGAGACTTCTTCCTGTGTTTACCACAGTCCAACGCCGGCATCTCCACATCTTAATTAGGGACAGCCAGCACCAATTTAATAAAGGCAAATTGTGTCTTGACCAACCTGATTGAGTTCTTTGATAAAATAATGGAGAAGGTTTTTGAATTTAGTGCAGTAGAAGTTATAGACATGGACTTTTGGAAGATATTTGATCGGATACACAGATCAGGCTTATTGAGAAAATAGAGGAATATACGATTAAAGGAATGGTGGTAACTTGGGTGTATAATTGACCAAGGAATGAAATCAGAGTAAAGGCTATTCTTCCAACTGGACAGAAGTATGCAGAGAGAAGCCTCCCAGCACCAGACAGTATGTAAACCATTGCTTTTCTTGTGTTAAGTATATGATCCAAACTTGGATACAAGGAGTACATTTTAGATGTGTGCAGATGAATTTGGAAGTTCACTAAATAGTGAGCTGGATAGTAACAGACCTCGGGAGAACATAGATAAACTGGTGAATTGATCAGTAACATGACAAAGCAAGTTAATGTGGATATGTGTGAAGTAATGTACTTTGAGAGACTGTACAATCTGAATGGCATCATTTTGAGGTGAAGGAGATTGCAAGAACAAAGGGAACTGGGAGGGGTGGGTGCATGATCATAAATCTTTGAAGCTGGCAGGGCTATTTGGAAAGGCAGTTAGCAAAACATATGGCCCTCATGACTTTTTCATGCAAGACCATTGAATATAAAAGCACAGAGGTCATCAAAACCTTTACAAATCAATGATTAGGCCTCAGCTCATGCATTGTGTACAATACTTGGCACCATCCTTTCAGGAGGCCAAGGCTTTAGAGAAGTTGCACATGAGATTTACCAGTAAGATATAAGGGACTTCAGATATGCAGAGATATTGAAGAAGCTGGAATTCTATTCCTTGGAGCAGAGAACCTTAAGGGAAGACCTAATAGAACTATTCAGCATTACGAGGGGTTTTGATAGGCCAAGTAGGGATAAACGGCTTTCGCAAGTGGGTCAGTAATCAAAGGTCAAAGATTTAAAACAACTGGCAAAACAGTCAGAGGTAAAATAGAAACATAGAAACTAGAAGCAGGAGTAGGCCATTCGGCCCTTCGAGCCTGCTCCGCCATTCATTTTGAGAATGATTGATCATCTAATTCAATATCCTGATCCTTCCTTCCTGCCCTATGAGAAATGAGATGAATTATATCACTCAGAAAGAAAATAAATACTTGCATTTATATAGTACCTTTTATGACAGCAGTAAAGTATTTTTCTGAACTATAGTCCCTGTTTAAAATGTGGCAGCCAATTTGCACACAGCCAGCTCTCAGAAACCTCAATACAACGAGGATTGTTTCTTTAGTGATGTTGGGCGAGAGATAAACATTGGCCAAGACACCAGGGATAATTGCTCTTTTCCAACATAGGATCATGGGGTATTCTAGATCTAAATGGGAGAGTAGACAGGGCTTGGTATAATGCTTCATCGGAGAGAAAATAATTTGACACCATGGCACAAGCGCAATGTTGCATCAGCTTTGACTTGTGTGCTCAAGTCTCTGGGATGGGACTTGAGCCCACAACTTTCTGCTTCGAGGTAAATGTTACCATTGGAGCCATGGCTGGAGATAACTGTTAGGATCTGTCACACCCGATCTAAAAGGATGTTGAAATGATATTCGTCAGGAACTTTCAAGAGGACATGTACTTTAAGAAGAATAATTTTCTGGGGTATGAGAAAAGTCTGGGTTATAACAATATGTTGGACATCCTGTAAGTTTTAGGGCAAATCCTCCATGATTAAAAAACCCAGGGATAAGGAAAATGGCCGACTGGCTGTCGGGAACCTTTACAGCCACATGAATATGCAAGAGGCTGGGAATAACGAGAAGGTCGAGACAGGGATAATCTAATCAACAGGAAACAAAGGAGAAACCATGGCAGGCAGACAAGGAGTAAATAGCCCAGCAGCAAGACAATGAGAACAGAGATCATTCCATCCACAGACAACATCAATGACTCAGCTCGCTGATGGGATTCCAATCAGGATGACTCAGAGAACATTTAAAAGACATTAAAATGTCAATTAAGGGCGGTCCCGACAGTTCCGGCCCTTTTTGTCCCAGTCAATCGAAACTATCAATGATCAGAAACTGTTTTGTGTGAGAGAATCACTGGTTCAGGTTTTAAAAAGGGACAAGCAAGCTCTGGTCTCTCTCTCTTTTCTCTTCGGACCAGCATGGCAGCACCCTCCACTCTCTTCTCCTGGTCCTGCCTCTCGTTCGTCTCCAGCACGCAGCCCGAAGCCCACTGAGCAATTTAAACTAGGATTGTGAGTACCCTCCGGTAATTCACAAAGTTCCCGAGATCATCATAGTGGATGAGGCTTTGGGGAAAGGGGGGGCCTTTTGCATGCACCTTTCATAGTTTAAGACACTGGTAAACTTGTGTAAAGTAAGCATTCTCGTTGTGTCCGTTTTAGTATTCTTTCCATAGCTATAGTCTTATAGAGCATAAGGCATTGTGTGTTGTTTTCCTGGTGTTTGGTGACCTTGACCTTGATGTTTTAATAAATATATATATATATATTTGACTTCCATTGGAGTCCGTTTTGATCTTTTCAATTTCTCACCAATGATCTCTGACTAAGTCACAATATAAATATTCCTTACCATAATTCTGGAGTCTAGAACTGAGGGTACCCTGGGCGCTTCGAAACCGCCCACTCAGGAAAGGCTGCCAGGTAGTGGATAGGCAGCAGTTTCCTTTTCTCTCTCTTGGGAGCGCTACTCTAGTGAAGTAGACGCAAGGTGGCCGTTGTTCCATCGGCGAGAGAGAGAATCACTTGGGCATTGGCGGGGTTTGGGTAACGGAGAACCAAACCTAAAATAAGCCCAGTGGAGTTAAAAAGAGGGATCCCGCTACAATCCCCCACAAAAGACTGGATTTTCCAGCCCTCCACGACAGTGACATCTTCCGGGTCCACCTAAAGTGACCCCTCCAACCCCCCCCCCCCGACCCACCAGCGTGGGTACCTCAGCAGCGTCTGCCACTGATGGCAAATCGCCATCGACTTTGGTAGGACCAGATGATCTTGCCAGCGACCAATAGTGAATTGCCTCCACCACAGGAAAACCATCCACGGTTCATAGAATCATAGAAACCCTACAGTCCAGAAAGAGGCCCTTCGGCCCATCGAGTCTTCACCGACCACAATCCCACCCAGGCCCTACCCCCATATCCCTACATATTTACCCACTAATCCCTCTAACCTACATCTCAGGACACTAAGAGCAATTTTAGCATGGCCAATCAACCTAACCCGCACATCTTTGGACTGTGGGAGGAAACCGGAGCACCCGGAGGAAACCCACGCAGGCACGAGGAGAATGTGCAAACTCCACACAGACAGTGACCCAAGCCGGGAATCGAACCCAGGTCCCTGGAGCTGTGAAGCAGCAGTGCTAACCACTGTGCTACCGTGCCGCCCTGTTGGGGGGTGTTGGGGGGAGGGGGGGTGGGGGAGTGGGTGGATAATCCCAACCAAAGACTCAGCACGGGCGCAATGGGCTGAATGGCCTTCACTTCCGTGCTGTATGATTCTGTGATCCTCCTCAGTGATTTGGTTTGATGATATGTGGAATGGGGAGGAAAACCATTTATAACCAGAAAAAAAGACAGAAGAATGATATGCAGTCTGCACATTGTATGAAAGAAAAGAGAATCTAGACAGAACTGTAATATTCGAAGCATTAGCTATTGCAATGACTCGTGGAATTAGGATGGCTTGGTATACAACCAGTAGTTATTCACCTCATTGTTTGTGATGGATGGCATAATTTGTGCTTCAGGGTTTGTTTAAATCTCTCAGTTTATTTATTCCACTTAACAAATGATGGAAGACAACACATTATCTATGTGCAGTTTTTGCCTCTGTGTGGCAGTTTGGAGCTATTGCATTTTACTTGAAGGTTATCCGAAATCATTAAACAGGAGATAAACGTGTAATCACAAATTGGTATAAACCACCTCTGTTCCCTCTAGTTTTCTCCCTTTTCCACCCGTGAGATACAGGTCTGTAAGTGCGGGCAGTTTTCCAGTTATTCAAAAATAGATTCTTCATTTGGCAGCCTACCTGATACGTGTTGTAAATCTGTTTTCACAAAGAAACTGGATGATAGGCACTAGCGGACGGATCTAAACGATAAAAATTAACTTTCATTCTCACAAACGGGTGGGCTTGGTATGGGTGGAAGTGACAATTTTAACAATTACACATGCCTGGTCCACATCACCTCAAATGCATTCACTTACAGCTTTAAAGAGATGGGACAGGAGGGGACAGGTGATCAGTCTGGAGGTGGGGGAGAAAGGGAGGGGAAAGGGGGGGCAAGTGACCATTGAAACCTTTTAACCATTTTAACAAGCTTTGTATTTTAGTCCATAGAATCATAGAATCCCTACAGGGCAGAAGGAGGCCATTCAGCCCATCAGGTTTGCACCGACCACAATCCCACTCAAGCCCTATCCTTATAGCCCCACATTTTTACTGCTCTAAAACCCTTAGCCTGCACACCTTGGGACACTAAGGGTCAATTTTAGCACGGCCAATCAACCTAACCAGCACATCTTTGGACTGTGGAAGGAAACCAGAGCACCTGGAGGAAACCTAAGCAGACACAGGGAGAGCGTGCAAACTCCACACAGACAGTCCCCCGAGGCCAGAATTGAACCCGGGTCCCTGGTGCTGTGAGATAGCAGTGGTAACCACAGTGCCACCGTGCTGCCCGTGTTGGCTGTGTTTCCCACCCCTTAAGAAAGCAGGTAAAAGCAGATGAGAAAGGGGTATGTTCCATTAGGTTAAGTGCTTTTCTATCAGTGCTTTTGGTCAGTGAGAGCAGGATTGTTTCTTCAGGCTCAACAAGCACTCCCACTTCTTTGATCTCCGCCCAATACACTTCCCCCCAACACCAACATTCAAGCCCCCGCCACAACTCCTCCTGTCGGCTTCCTGAACCATACTGCCATGTCCAATTGAAATCTGTTATTTCCTGCACCCACCCGCCCATCCTCATTGTGACCCCCCCCAACCCCCACCACCACTGAAATTACCTGCGCCTCTGCCATATACCACAGCCTGCTCTGCCCGACAGGTTGCTTGCCTGACAATCAGGTGGCTGCCAGGCAGAAAGGTTGGGGAAAATATACAAACACAACCTGTAGCTAATACGACAGGGTGCTCAGGGAAAACCTTACTTCTAGATTTCCTGCCTATAACAACTCACCACTCTCCCCCCCTCCCACCCCATCCCTTGCTCCAAAAGCACACCCAACAAATACTGCGGCCATCGTTTTCACACCAGAATTTATATTTTCTTTTGAAACAAGATTTGTGTCTATTTCTATTGAGTAACCCATTGTTATTTGTCATACCACTCAACAGAATCATGGGACATTAAGAATTTTTGTGTGCTAATGGTTACTAAAATGTGTTATTACAGACTATTCAAACTCTCTGGAGTGTTACGTAACACTAGATGAGAGCATTTAGTTTGCCGATGTGCCATGAATCACTTAAGGTATTTGGTGCAGGTACGACAGTGTTGTAGTTACTCTTGGCACTGATGGACTGAAATGCAATCACTAACTCAAGCTGGCAAGGTTATAATGACTTGTGTCAGTGTGCACTGGAACTCTCTCACACACACACACACATTTTTAAAGTCATACAGTAAGATGCTGCATTTTGGAGAAAGATTGCAAACTTACACTCCCTTTATGGCAATTTCTGCTGTTGTCCTACATGTATCAAAATACTGGATTGACATTGTTCAATATACTTCCCTGCCCTCAATTGCTCCATGTCTAAAGTAATGCTAAGTCAGAATTTTCATCTGTTTAACATATTTAATAAACAGAGATGTGTCTCTTCTATGCTGCATCTTTTTAATATATTGTACTCCAGTTGATCAGCATATAATAGAACAGAGAATGTGACAAAGCAGTGAATTATCCGGAATACTTAGTAGGAACTGTAGAGGAGAGAACTTACTTTTTGAAAATGAGGAAGATTTCAATAACTCACACATGAATGATCAAAACAGCCTTCACAAGTGGAATGAATTCACTATTCTATAATTCTCAGCCAATTATTTAGTTTCTACCAATTAAAAGTTGAGATGGCATTTTAATTCTCTGCCATAGATTACAGGACTTGATTCCTGCCTCTCTCCAGAAATTAGTTTGTATCTTTTTGAAAATCTCCATGGTAAAGTAGAATTAAGCTTAAAGGTCATTGCTATACAACATAGGAAATTCTCCTGGGGCGAAATGCAGAAGATCAATGGAACTGATAGTAATGTGTTTTCACAATGTACTTGGCCAAACTCCTGTATTTCATTAGTATGTGCCTTCATATTGAGCAGAGAACCAAAGCCTCAGTCGATTTGCTTCATGATGCTGGAATACTTATCTTGGGCAGAGATAGCCCTGTGAATTTCTGCTCATGCATTGTTGATCTGGGCAGTTAGTGTCGATATATTTCTGATTGCTCCATCAACTCGTTCGTTTATACCAAATTCCCCATTCAACAGGTGCAACACCACTAAAGTTTGGCCTATATTTTTACCAACAGGATAAGGTGTATAAACATTCTACAATTTAGGTTTGCTTATAAGTAAATATGTTCATCATTCAAAAGCCAAGACCATTATGTTGAGTTTCCATCCCTCCATTCACTAATTTTTAAGAAAAAATGATTTGAGTAAAACGTGCAGTGTGCCAGTAGATGTCCAATGTTGGCTAACGTTACAGTGAAAGTTTATATACCTACAAATATTGGCACAAAATTTGGATCAGTAGCATCTGTACTTTCAGTGCTGAGTTCAGGTGGCTGGGTTAGGATATTCAGCATGGTGCAGGGTGCTATTGACTTCACACAACTTGCTTTGTGGACACCACTGCCGGAATTTTACCGCCTCGCCTGCCCAAGGCTTGTAAGATCCCACCGGAGACCAACGGAGAATGCCATTCTGCGAGCCTCGTCCGCCCCAATTCCAGGGTGGGTGTGCCGGTAAATTTCTGGCACACATTTCAATTCAGAAACCACAAATGTTTCCACTTTTTCAATACGCAGTTGGTGTGTGACATGTTCTTCACGTTAT
Organism: Mustelus asterias; assembly: GCF_964213995.1. Taxonomy (NCBI): domain Eukaryota; kingdom Metazoa; phylum Chordata; class Chondrichthyes; order Carcharhiniformes; family Triakidae; genus Mustelus; species Mustelus asterias. The sequence goes on along the minus strand of NC_135810.1, from coordinate 57,299,368 downwards.
CAATGCCCAATATCCTGGCCACAGCCATAATGTTCTCATTCTGTGCCAGTTAATCATCATGCAACCATCATGAGACAACAGAGGGTGGCTGCTGGGGAACAAGAGCTACCTTCTGACCAGCTGGCTCATGGTTCGGATGTGCAATCCTTACCTTAGGAGCAGTATGCTCATAATGGGAGCAAGGTTTCCACATGACTATTGAAATGATTAAACAATGCTTCTGCTGCCTGTACCACTCTGGAGGAACTCTACAGTTCTCTCCAGAGCATGTGTCATGAAATAAAAACAGAAAATGCTGGATAAACACAGCAAATCTGGCAACATCTGTTGAGAGAGAAACAGAGTTAACATTTCAAATCCATATGACTCTGCTTCAGGGCTGAAGAAGAGTGGAAGTATGATGCTTCGTCAAAATCCTGGAACTCCCTCCCTAACAGCACTGTGGGTGTACCTACACCTCATGGACTGCAGCGGTTCAAGAAGGCAGCTCATTACCACCTTCTCATGGGCAAATAGCCTTGGGCAATAAATGATGGCCTTGTCAGCAATGTCCAAATCCTGTAGATGAATACATTTTAGAATACATAAATAATGAATTCTTTAGTTGGAGAGGGGTGGGGGGGACGAAGAAGGTGGAGCAGAATAGAAGGTCAGGAATGTGTGGGAGTTAAGGAGAGATGACATGAACGCAAAACAAAGGGAGTATTAATGTTAGCATTAGAGGCTAAGAGAGTGCTGATAGTGGCATAAAGATAAGATAGCAGAATGTATTGTTAGGAGAGTAAAAACCACTGGTCAGTGAAAGTAACACTAAAGAACAAGTGACCAGGGGCCCAGTGGGGAGGGGCTGGGGGGGGGGGGGGGGCGGTGCAGAGTTGGGGGGTAGGGGAGAGTTGCGTTGGGACAAACAAAAAAAAGGGGTCAAGATGGAGGAGAAAGCTCACAGTCCACTGTTGTGTCTAAAAGGCTGTAACGTGCCTAATCGGAAGATTTGCTATGAGGCAAAAGTAACTGAGGAGGAGGGAGATAAGGAGGATGATGAGGAAAGGGGGAGGCAAAGAACACATTTCCTTTCTAGTTGGGTTGCTCGTGATTGACTCATCTGTCTGCAGTGCCAGTGTATGTAGCCCTAATCCTCCACTTACCAACCTCTGACAATGTGCCCACAATGCTGAAATAAAAGCCACCAGAAAACAAACATCCCAAACAGCCCTATCAAAAAAAATCTTATCTTCCATGCAAAAGTCAACCAATCAACCCTGTGTAACCCATTAGTGCATACCTTCAATGTGCCTTTGTTTGACCTGGTGCTCCAAGGCAGTGCTATCCTCGTAGCTGCAGTATGGTTATTGGAAGACTGCAGATGGCCTTGTATGGGCCTGGCACAAGAACGCACAGCTTTGGACTGCACCATCTTGGCATGGGCATTAATAGTCTGGGCTAAGTGGAGGACATCTCATCCTGAGAGAGTACAGCAGGTTCATGCATCATGGAGTTGCTGGCACTCGTCAGTAATTTCCTTGAAGATGGATTTATGGACTCTTCTGGCGTCCGTAGCCATGATAGCAGCTGTCTGATTCTGCATGACAACCAACTGAGACTGCATTACTGCAATCTGAACTTTTGCTGCAGCACTGAGAAGTTGTAGGCTTCTGCTTGTGCTGCAATGGAAGCTAAGACAATGCCAGTAGATGCTGGATCTCTGTTGGGTTCACCACCTCCACACAGGAATGGGCTGTTCAAAGCACTGCACAGGTTGTTACTGGTCCCCACTATACACCTTGACATGTGGCTGCAGGTCTGTGAATGCCCCAGACATTTCTTTGTGCCTACACATCAGTATTTTTGTCTGCTACCTCATTAACGGCCCGGACTTTGGTCCCCAAATCAGGTTTGCAGTATCATTCTTGTTCGGATGTTCACTAGCATCCTTTTCTGTTCATTCATGAGACATAGGTTTCACTGCCGAGGCCAGCATTTATTGCCCATCCCTAGTTGCCCTTGAGAAGGTGGTGATGAGCTGCATTCTTGAAACGCTGCAATCCCTTCAGGGGTAGGTATACCCACAGTGCTGTTAGGAAGAGAATTCCAAGCTTTTGACCCAGTGACAGTGAAGGAACAGTGATATATTTCCAAGTCAGAATGGTGAGTGGCTTTGAGTCCATTAAGTGTTCAGAAATCATCTGAATCCTGTTGATCAGGCATGAACCTAAAAATGATTTGTGCCTCTCAACATTGGTTTTCGGCAGGTAATGGGGTTGCTCCACTTTGAGTGGAGCCCTCAGTATATTTTCACAACTGGCTTTGGAACCATCACTCTGACCCCATGTCAATTTTTATACTCAAAACATACTTTAACGCTAGCTCAGTGTTTGCAATAATATCAGTTGATGCAGTAGTTCTTTACGGTCTTTCCTGGTATTAACATTTTCAGTGTCTGTTTATATAATTAATAGATTGCAGAAGCATTTTTGCAAGTGGTTCTGGCAATGCTGATCAGGTATAAGTTTTTGTTACTGAGCTTGACTTGAGCTCGGATTTTCTGTTCCTGTTCACGTTGGGCAGGTTTTGCGATAGTAGGAGAGAATTGTGCGTATATGGAATGAGCTGCCAGAAAAAGTGGTTGAGGCAGGTACAATAGCAACATTTAAAAAGCATTTGGATAAGTACATGGATGGGAAAGAATTAGAGGGATATGGGCCAAATGCAGGCAATTGGAACAAGATGGGAGGGCACTTTGGTTGGCATGGACCGTATGGGCCAAAGGGCCTGTTTCCGTGCTGTATTGCTCTGTGACTCTATGACTCTAAGTGCAAAGTCACATTTTATGTCGGCATGAAAGCTTACCGCAATCATCCCCCTCCCCCATCAGTGACGAGAGTGTTTCCTGTTATTAACATCAGGAACATCAATATAATAAATTTACATATCATTACCAGGCCTGTATGCGGAAATCATTCTCCTCCCCTGTCAAAAGAACCATCCATGGCAACAGAATGGCTTGTTCACTGGCCTCTGAAGGCACACACTTGGCAAGCAGAACTCCTGGGGAGCCCAGGTGAGTGCAACACTTGGGGAGAGGGTCATGCCTAGGTAGTGCCTGAGTGGTGTCTGGATAGTGCCTGCTTGATGCCTGAAGTGCCAGATTTATGCCTGGATATGTCAGGGGATGCCAAGGAGGAGGTGGGGGTGGTGCCAGGGGCGTGCCAGAGGGAGGAGCTGGATGAATTGGTTTGCTCGCTGGCCGTTGGGGCATCCTGGATCATTGACTGTCTGATTTGCTGGCAGGGGCAAGAAAATCAGAGGCTTCCCCAGCAGTGATACGTCCTGGGACCCGTGACTTGCAGGGTGAGATTTTATGGCCTCACTCGTCCCGAAACCATAAAATTCCACCCGAGGTCAACGGAACTTCCCATCTCCGCCCCTTGCCAGCTCTGATTCCCACGGCGGGCAGGGCAGTAAAATTCTGGCCTAAGTTTTTTTTAGAAGACCGCACTATATGGCGGAGCTAGCGCCATTGCTGTCGACGGCTTCAATGTCACTTTTCCTGCCCAACATGAGCCTTTGCCAATATTGGTGAAAATCCCAGTCTATGTGTAAGGTTTAAAGGCACAAAATAAATCTGATTTCTTCTGTTGAATAGATCCTTGAAGCTAATAGTGATCGAAGTACCAAAGCTAGGAGAGCCTGCCATTGTGATAATATGACTGATAACTAGAGGCAGAAACCTGACTTCACTTATTTTCTAATTGAATACAATTTCCCTCTATTGAAAACAGGAGCCCTGTTAATGATACATATTCCAAACATGTATGACTCGGAAATAAATAAGGTAGATACAGTCACATTTATCAAGCTTCCTACATGTGCCAAGAGATACACAAATATGGAAAATATATACAGAAGGCAGAAGCTTCTGATATATTATTCAAGCAGCCTCCCTTTTCACATAAATACTTCTTGTGCAAAAACTAGTTGGGCAGAAAAGTGGCAAATGGAATCCAACCAGAGAAGTGTGAGGTGATGCATTTGAAAAGGTCAAACAAGGCAAAGATTACACAATAAATGGGAGGATACTGAGAGGTATAGAGTAAGTAAATATCCACAGATACCCTGAAGGTAGCCGGATAAGTCAATAAGGTGAAAGCATTAAAGCAAAATACTGCAGATGGTGGAATCTGAAACAAAAACAGAAAATGCTGGAAAATCTCAGCAGGTCTGACAGCATCTGTGGAGAGAGAATAAAGCCAACAAAGGGGTGACCCTTCGTCTATGGACTAAATGTTATGATTTGGGATTAGGCCGGGTGGCTCGTTTTTTTGGCTGAAGCAGACATGATGTTCCAAGTGGCCTCTTTCTGTGCGGAAATATTCTGTGACTCTGAACTTTGGACAATTTAAAGATAGTCAATACCTTGAAGGCTGATCTCCATATGATGATATCTGATACACTGGTGGTAGAATTTGACATCTGATAAGATCCTATCAACCTATTCAACAAGTGGTAAAACAAAGTGACCTATTTCTTACATGTCCCTGTTTCCATGTGATGGAAAAATAGATTTTTTTTCACCATTCATAATTGTGGCATAAAGTTCTGACATTACTCTTATTTATTCAAGAAGGTGCATGGGTGTGATTGCTTCGGCTTGCTGAGCTGCTCGAGTAGCGCAGCGGGCCGGGAGACGTCAGCAGGGGGCCTGTAACAGGATTCACATCAGCGTCTAGCCGATTGCAATTTTCACAGGCTATTTTTTACAATGTAATCAGCCTCGCACCTGAAATCAGCAGGAGGATGATTACAATATGGAAATTCACATTTCCATACGATTAGTGAGCTGGGGATAGTATTCTCCGGGCTCCCTAATGTCTCCCTCCACACCCTATGTGGGCAGGTTCCCACCAGTGGGGATTAAAGCTTGTCCCCAGCAATGGAGACCAGGCGTGCTCACCCCGCTGGTGGGGTCAGAGGCCATTGAAGCCCCCCCCCAGGAGGTCGACGGCAAGAGGATGCCTCTTGGACAGTGCCCGCCTGGCACTGTCAGCCTGGCATCCTGGCAGTGCCCAATCGGCGCTGGGTAGTGCCAAGGGGGCAGTGCCAGAATGGGGGACAGGGCCTACTGGGGCACGGGGCTGATTGATCGATGGTGGGGGTCACCTGCTGCATACTCTGCACTAGGGATCGTTGGTGGTGGGAGGGTGGGAGGGAGTTTGGGGCTGGACATGGGGGGGCCGGCAATTGGGGCTGGCTCAGGCTCGTGGGGGGGGGGTGTTGGGAAGCCTACGATCGGGAGGCCAGCAATCAAGAAGCCAGTGGTGGGGTGGCCAGTGCGTATGTGCCGATCTCCCCACTGACAGATTGGTGCATGCTCAGTGTCCCACTCAGCGTGCTGATGCCAGCCTCTCGAACAGGTTCAGGCTCCGTTTCCACCCCCCACCACTGAAGTGAATCGTGTGATGCACAGAGTCCCGAAGATTCATTTCCCTCAGTTCACCCAAAAAACGGGCGGGAAAATCTCTCGTTTTCCCACCCGTTGGGCACTTAGTTTTTTGGGGGGAGAATCGCACCCCACATTTTGTGGTTCTGTTACAATGGAAAATAAAAATATGCAAATAAAAAATCCTAAAGCTTTGTAGTACACTGAACCTATCAATATTCAACTCCAATTATTTGCCTCCATGAATATCAGCCAAATATTTCACAGGATTAAGTGACGGATTTTGGAAGTAGAATGGATAGAGGCAATATAAACCATATGGTAGAATTGTAAAGGTGATGCAGAACAGAGAGATCTACTGTTTCACGTGTGTAAATCTTTGAAGGTAGCAGGGTAACTTAACAGGGCTGTTATGAAAATAGATCCACAGAACTACAGAATTGTAACGGCGCAGGAGGAGGCCATTTGGCCCCTTGTCTCTGTATTGGCTCTCCAAATGAGCATTATGACTTAGTGCCATTTCCCCAACCTTCTCCCTGAAAACCTGCACATTATTCACATAATCATCTAATGTCCTCTTGAATGCCTCGATTGAACCTGCCTCCACTACACTTCCAGACTGTGCATCTCAGACCTGAACCACTTGCTGTGGGAAAAAATTTATTCTCACATCGCATTAACTTCTTTTGCAAATCAGTTTAAATCTGTGCCCTCTTGTTCTCGATCCTTTTATGAGCAGGAATGATTTATCCCTAACTATTCTGTCCAGCCCCCTCATAATTTTGAACATGTCTGTCAGGTTTCCTCTTAGACTTCTCCTCTCCAAGGAGAACAGTCCTCACTTCTTCAATCTATCTTCATAACCAAAGTTTCTCAGGAAGGCTAGTAGAATATTATCATTTATTGCGAGAAGAACTGAATATAAAATCAAGGAGGTTTTTCTTCAGTTGTACAAAGCACTAGTGAGATCACATTTGGAGAAATGTGTACAGTGTTGGTAACCTTATTTATGAAGGATGTAAATGCACTGGAAGGAGTTGAGAGAAATGTTACCAGCCTAATGGATGGGTTTTCTAATGAGGAAATATTAGACAGGCTAGGCTTGTATCTGTTGGAGCACAGAAGAGTAAAAGGTGACTTGATTGAAACATATAAGATTATGAGGGGTCTTGACAGGGTGGGTGCGGAGAGGATGTTTCTTCTTGTGGGTGAACCTGGATCACTTTAAAAATAAGGAGTCATCCATTTAAAGTGGAGATGAGGTGAGATTTTTTTTCACTCATGAATCTTTGAAACTCTCTTCTTGAAAGGGTGGTAGAAGTAGAGCTCGATCTTATGACCCTATCCCGCCCGTCGTGCAGCAAGGCAACGTGGTAAGATTGGGTGAGAGGTGAAAAATCAGCAATGTGCCTGGTTTCTCACATTCCCTCGATCTTACCAACCCTGTCCTGCCGCCAAAATTGGCTTTGGGTCCAGATAGGGCATGAAGCTGATATAAATATTTCTGACATGCCTTTATCGTCTGGGCTCACTTTTGCTTACCTCCTCACCGGTCGAGCTTCTAACTGGTGAGAATCACAGCTGGTCTCCATCAGCTGAAGTCTCACAACACCAGGTTAAAGTCCAACAGATTTATTTGGTAGCAAAAGCCACAAGCTTTCGGAGCGCTGCTCCTTCGTCAGGTGAGTGGGATTTCAGTTCACAAACAGGGCATATAAAGACACAAACTCAATTTACAAAATAATATGTTACCAGACTAATGGATAGGTTTTCTAATGAGGAAATATTAGACAGGCTAGACTTGTATCTGTTGGAGCACAGAAGAGTAAAAGGTATTTTACAAAATATTATTTTGTAAATTGAGTTGTGTCTTTATATGCCCTGTTTGTGAACTGAAATCCCACTCACCTGACGAAGGGGCAGCGCTCCAAAAGCTAGTGGCTTTTGCTACCAAATAAACCCGTTGGACTTTAACCTGGTGTTGTGAGACTTCTTACGGTGTTTACCCCAGTCCAACGCCGGCATCTCCACATCATGTCCATCAGCTGAGTCCAGGTGTTATGGCCTCGCTGGGGGGTTTGGAGGCTATTGAAGCCCCAGGATGGTTGGGGGCATGGCCAGACAGTGCCCATAGGATAGTGTCAGCCTGACAGTGCCCACCTGGCACTGCCCACCGGGCACCTTGGCAGTGCTCACCGGGGACCATAACTGTGCCGGGGCAGTGTTTGCGAGGAACTCTGCAGAAAAATCTTATTGTCTCTCAATTTCTTTCTGAAAATTTTGGAAATATTCCATGAAGCCTTTCTTTGCATTTATGCAATTTTTTACAAATACTTTACTCAGATGAAACAAACAGTTTTATTTTCAGATCTGCTAAAGAGGCGTACATCCATCTGGAAAATGCTTCTCTCAGACGTGATGAAGTTCTGAAATCATTTCTGAGTCATTTGAATTTCATTATTTTGAGGCCAATGCAACAGGTTAACAAAGTGAGACGGATATATTACCTCATCCACTTTCCTACAGTGGATATGCTAAATCCAATTTGGCATTCCTAATTCCCTGAATATAGCTTACCTTCTACACTATTTAGGAAAGCCCTTTCATCTGAGTTCTTTGTGGTACATTCAGAAAAGACTTCTTGATTTTGGCTCAAAGATGGTCACACTGATGTAAAATGGACTGCGACTCACCATCACCCATTTTACATGGTCAAACAAAGTTAAGATCTACCCCAAGGACTTTACACCATTTTTAGGAGCAAGACTCATAATCACTTTACATTAATTACTACATAACAGCAGTTATTCTAAAAGGAAGTTTTGAGTTCTTTGAACCACTTGAGCTCTCTATAAATCTATTTTCTAATTTTTTGAGGACCATTGCATGGAAACAATTTGAATAAAACATATATCCTTGCATTGTTTTCCCCCTATGCTCTGCTGGAGAAGCTGACTCAATCAGATCTCTGGTTAGTGAATGGAAGAGGGTTAACAATGGAACTTGGATCTGTTGCTTTGCATCATTCTTAGCAGTTTAGGTTTCAAAGCAGTTCCAACAGCACAGAAATGCCCTATTTAGTTCAATGTAACATCATAATATAAATTTCTCATTGAGATATAAACTAGCATAGAGGAGGCGCAAAGAATTCCAACATCAAGCATTTTTTATGAGAGCCCCTTCATTGTAAGAAAAACATATATTTTACACAAGTTATCATTGTTTTATAAACATTTTAATATAATGTGTACCTCAATATTTCCTGATAATAAGATAAAACAGTACAATACCTGATATTATACAAATTATTGTAGAAGTACTGATTTGATTATGCACTTAATTCTCATTGGAATGTCTGTAGCTAAAATTACATTTGGCATCATTGTAATAAACATGCAAAATCCTTCGTTAAGTTACTGATTTGGTAAAAGGTGTTTAAGATACAAGGTCACTATGCTATTGTTTCCCTTCTTATTGGATTAAGCTCCCAATTTTTCTCCAAATTTTCTGATTAATTCAGCAAGATCTTCTGTGTTTTGTGATTTCTCTTCAAGGAGTTCATATCGGAGACTCGAAATATCTTGTTTTATTTCCTTGAGTTCACCTTGAAGATAATGAAGCAAACAAGTGAACAAATGGCATTGATGAAGAAGAATTTTTGCAACAGAAATGGTTTTGAATGGAAGCTTTGGAATGAAGATAGTAAGAAGGCAAGATAAATATAATATTGAATAAAAATAACCTCTGTTCAGGCCTAAAATTCACAAACATACACTCCAGTTCTAAGAACAATACATTGATAGCAGTTGTTCAATAAACTAACTGTACCCTGGTAACATAAAATAAGAACAATCATAATAATATGTAATCTGCTCGCCCATCCTCTTAGACTAATCTATTAATTATTTTACGAGCTTGTCATTTTTACTATTGTAAGTACAATAAAATCACATAGGTCTGATACCTATTAGCATTCCTCCTCCGAAAAGATCTTAAGGGGATATTGGTATTTGCATTTTCTGCCATTTCTTTAAATATTTCAATAAGAATAAAGGAGTTTTCTCCGCACAAATTACTTGATGCAAAGTGGTTTGTTGGGTGACACAATGGCACAGTGATTAGCACTGCTGCCTCACAGTGCCAGGGATCCGGGTTCGATTCCCGACTTGCGTCACTGCCTGCGGAGTCTGCACGTTCTCCCTCTGTCTACATGGGTTTCCTCTGGGTGCTCCGGTTTCCTCCCACAGTGCAAAAGGCATGCTGGTTAGGGTGCATTGGCCATGCTAAATTTTCCCCCAGTGTACCTGAACAGGCGCCGGAGTGTGGCGACTAGGGGATTTTCACAGTAACTTCATTGCAGTGTTAATGCAAGCCTACTTGTGACACTAATAAGTAAACTTAAACTTTTCTTTAGTTTTGCATTATGAATTTATTTTGTTTAAAGTCTTGGACAAATTTAATCCTCATCAAGTGCTATATATACTAGTGCTATGGGGAATGGGATATTTTTCTTCTTCGAGTTTAGGTGTAAACTGAGCTCAGTCTAATGAAATGAAAGTTTTCATGCTCTCTGCTAATTCTGAAGGCTATGCTCAAAGTTAATTTGTGCTGCCTCAACCCAGTGGAGAGCAAATCGAGAGCTAAGAATATCTTTTATTTCTGCTCTGACTCAGTCTAGCAGCCTTCATCACTCAGGTAATTGATTTGGGAAATATAAAAGTCATGCTGGTGTAGCAATTCTGGTATGTCCAAGGCTTGTTATGGCAAAGCTGTGGGAGTCTTGCTCTATATCTACCCATGCTGCACATTATATGACAATGCTTAATGCTGGCACTGTCTGTGAAAAGGTATTCCATTCTTTATTCAAAGATATCACACAATACAAAAATATACAAAGAATTTTTGTATTTTACAGTGATATTAGGTGAATCTTTGTCCTGCTTCCTGTTGTCTGTATTAGTTTATTTTGGAGAAAATTAAACCTGTTCTATTTGACCAGATGAGGGATGACATGTTTCAGCGATGTTTCCTGACTTAGCAATAACAAGAGGTTTCAGGTCTGAAGTGAGGTATATTATTCCGAATAACAAATAGTAAGGCTTCTTTTTAGACTAACAAATCAAGGACAGCTCTGGTGAAATCAAGTTTCATGTGTCCCGTTGGAAATTTTCACTTGAAAGCTGATTGTTGAGTACAAATATTAAAGGATTATTGTGGCTGTAGAAACCTGAAATATTTTGAGCTGAATGTTTCCAGAACATGGCTGTTTCCATTGAGAGGGCTGTGTTACCAAGGAAAGCAGAAACCTGTAATGCATGTGTGTTCTGAATATATCAACCATTCCCATTACATGGTCATGTCATTGACTTACCTTCATTGACTTCATCATTTTCCCTATCCATTTGTGCTTTCAGCACATACCTCTTGATGAGACGCTTCATTATTTTCTGTCGGTGACAAGCAAGAAGCCCATTACTAAACTGAACTGCCAGCACATACTACACAAGACAAACTAACAGCATAGCAACAAAATCTGGCATTTCATTGTTGTACTTAACAGACAAACACCCCAAGTTAGATTATAAATATTGCAAATTTAGGTGAACTGATATAAGCCAAAGTTTTTCTTCAGCAATCATTTTTACTACATTTGCATTGAAGAACTAATAAGATGAGGTTGTATAATTCAGGTACAGTTAAAACTGTCCTATGTAGCACACAATCTAACAATTTCTCTAATTCAGGCAAATGGCACAGGTATCAGAGACACGTGGGGCCAGATTTTCACCAGCCGGGGATATAGCTCGAGTCAGGAAATTTCTTGACTCAGCAGACTTGCCTTGGTTAAAAAGGTTCTGTTATACCCAATTTTTGACCAGGCGATGGGATAAATTCAGAACCGCTGACACTAGGAGCAAATCACAGGTGGCCGCCAGGGTAGGTTAGTGCTGAAGTGGGCTGGTTACAAGCCCTGCCTCAGTTCTCTGGAACTTTGCCCCAGCTGTTTTAGAAGGTATTAAGTCCTCTAGCCCTCAACCTTTGTGACCGCTCACCACCTACCCACTTCCCAAGCCCCCTCCATGCCACCTCATATCCAGATGCCACCTCCATATCCACTCACCCAATATTCACTACAGACAGACTCCAGGAGCCATGTGGAGATGTAAAATAAAATCTAACAATCCAATAGAGTTCTCACTCATACATACCTGAGAGTGAAGAAAAATGCCCATTCATGAAACCTGTTCAAAGACTTTTAATATTCTCAAGAACTCAATCTGTTATGTAAACAAAGCTTAATTCTATAACCACATCAGGGATCGATAGACAGTGATACATGCTTTGAGGCACAAGGCAGGATCAGAATATTTAATGAATTCTACGTCTTGGTTGTTAATAAGGAAGAGGAGGCTGGCAAAATATCAGTAGAAATGGAGTTGGTAGAGGTAATGGATGGGTGAAAATTGATAAACAGAATGCACTGGAAAAACTGGCTATGCCGAGAGTGGATAGGTCACCTGGTATAGTGTTTTGCATCCCAGGTTGCTAAGGGATGTGGCTTTGGGAATAGCATAAGGGCTTTCCAGAATCTTCCAAAACTTCCCTCGGTACGAGTTGTCAGATGTTTGGAAAGTGGCAAATGTGATACCCTGATTCCGGAAAGGATAAGGACATTCCTTGGAACGACAGGCTAGCCAATTTAACATCAGTGATGGATAAGGTGTCAGAATAATAATCAAACAAAGAATTAACAAAGAGGTTATTTAATGAGAGACAATGGACAGAATTTTACTGGTTCCCTCCGCCCATAAAATCGTGCGAGAGCCGAGAAATCAGGATCACGCCCGATTTCTCGGTTCCCGCGATTTTACGGGAACCAGATGGGTGAGACGCTGAGTAATTTATTCAAACATATTTTAATGAGGATTTAAATGGCATTAGTGAGCCCAGTGTTGAATTGTCCAGGCTCGCTTTCCTTTATAGCCTCACCGGGAGAGGTTCTCTCCGGCGAAAAAAACACCTGCTCCCCATAAGCGGGGAACAGTCATGTTGACCTTGCCAGTAGAACTAGAGGCCATTGAGGCCCTTGGGGAGGCCAAGGGTAAGGGGGTGCCCCTTGGGCAGTGCCAGTCTGGCACCTTGGCACTACCTGCCTGAAACCACGGTAATGCCCGCTAGGCAATTTGGCACTGCCCACCGGGCACTGACAGGGGGTGGGCCTAAGGTGGTGGGGCCATGGGGGCAGGGCTTATAGGGAGCAGTGCTTGAAGGGATGGCTCAATCGGGGTAGGGAGGGGGCCTACTGCAACTCTGAAAGTGATCAGTAGGGGGGTGCGATTGGTCTGGGCAGTGGGGGGGGGGGAGGGGGGAAGGGCATTACCAGGCAGTGTGCAGCTCGCAATTGGCCATGGGCCCCCGTGATTGCAGGGGGGTGGAGGAGTTTGTTCAAACTGTCTGCACCAGCAGGGGCCTGACAGCAGAATGTCAGATCTCTGCTGCTGCTACTATTCTGTATGTGCAGAATCAGAGGTCTGCATGTGTGTATTTGCTCCCTTTACAGTTGCTATTGTGCATGCACAGACATGGGTATGCAATAGCTCCCTCTGCAGGCTGGCTGGCGAATTAAGCCCTGCCCACTGCCTGCAGCAGCTGGAAATGTCCTAGACCATTTTTCCATACACTATGTGCATAAAATTGCACGTGAATACACACCCAAAAAAGGATCTACAACTCTCCCATTTTCACGCTAGCTGGACAGCCAGAATCATTCTCATAAAATTCCACCCAATGAGTTGTGTAAAATCAAGTTTGATTAATCTAATTTAATTTTTTGATGAAGCAACGGAGTAAGTTGGTGCGGGAATATGTTTGACATTGGCTATGTATATTTTAACAATGTGTTTCACAAAATACCATGTACTACATAACAAGATTAATGCTCATAAAGATGAAGCCAGTGTCAGCTTGGATGCAAAAACATTGCTTAAGGACAAAAATATTGAGTCAATGGTTGTTTTTCAGGCTGGAGGATGGTAGACAGTCGTCTTTCCCAAGAGTCAGTGCTAGATCCCTGCTTTTTTGATGTAGATATGACTTAATAGAACATAGAACATAGAAAGCCACAGCACAAACAGGCCCTTCGGCCCACAAGTTGCGCCGATCACATCCCCGCCTCTAGGCCTATCTATAGCCCTCAATCCCATTAAATCCCATGTACTCATCCAGAAGTATCTTAAAAGACCCCAACAAGTTTGCCTCCACCACCACCGACGTCAGCCGATTCCACTCACCCACCACCCTCTGAGTGAAAAACTTACCCCTGACATCTCCTCTGTACCTACCCCCCAGCACCTTAAACCTGTGTCCTCTCGTAGCAACCATTTCAGCCCCTGGAAATAGCCTCTGAGAGTCTACCCTATCCAGACCTCTCAACATCTTGTAAACCTCTATCAGGTCACCTCTCATCCTTCGTCTCTCCAGGGAGAATATTGGAACACAGGAAAATTCTAAAACTTGCCAATAATACCAAACTTGGAGGAGGTATGGAAAACAGTGAGGAAGATTACAATGACTGTAGAAGAAGATAGATAGACGAACATGAATGGGGAAGTGTGAGGTCCTGTGTTTTAGAAGGAGGCATAGGGAAATATAAATTTAATAGCACAGTTCAAGGAACAGTGATCCAGGGACTCATGTGTATAGGTGTGAAGGTGACCGAACATATTGAGAGAGTGGGAGAGGTATTGAGTACAAAAGCAAAGTAATTATGCTGAAATAAAAACAGAAAATGCTGGAAAAACAGAACAGGTGTGATAGCGTCTATGGATAGAGAAACAGAGATAATATTTTGAGCTCAATATGGCTATTCCTTGGAACTGAAGAAAGAGTAATAGGGCTGAATTTTCCCCCAATTTGTCAGTGTCAGGCTTCGATTGGAGGCCGGCGTGTATTTCCCCTGGTGCACTGATGAGTTTTCACACCAGATCTTGAGCCATTCTGATAAAATAATCAGGTGAGGGGGAGAGGGGTTCGTGGTTTATGTTGTCTGTCTGGCGGGGTGGGATCTGATAGAGCTGGCTCCACAGAGAATGGGCGCCACCTTTATAGGGTATCCCAATCGGAACTGATGGTGAATTCTCCCTCCCCCCCAACCCCAAAGGTATCAGGGGCTCAATTGTCAGGGGCTCTGGACCCCCACCATTGCAAATTTATCAGGCTCTGCCCACCCCTCCATGACATTGCGAGAGTATCACCGCTACTCCCTTCCCTCAGTGCTCACTCCCCTCCTTCATTGCTGCTCCCGCCCCCTCCCCCCCCCATCAATACAAGGTCCCTCCCTCAATGGCTGCTCCCCCTGTCACTGCCAAGTTCCCCCTTCAAACGTTTCAGCGCTCCCCCTCCCCATGACACATGACGGGAAACCCCCCACCCCCAATTGTGCTCCCGAGGGGGCCTGCCCTGGCACTGCTCACAACACAGGTTGGCAGAGACTGGAACTGCCAGGTTGGCGGTGCCAATTTGTGCCAGAGGCAGTGTCCAGATATGCCCCTCTCCCTGAGGGCTATAATGATCTTGGCAGCCCTGGCAGGATACCTTTGACTGCCGGTGAGGTGTGAATATTCAGCTGAATTGGTGGGAACACTGTTCTAGATCACGACTGTTTTTTCAGTGCAATTTCAGACCTGAATCTCCGCACTCTGTGCACTGCAGAGGTCCCAATCGTGAATCTCATTAAAAACCCAGGCAGTGGGGCCTATTCACCCCGGAGTTTGACAATCCTGGAACTCTGCGCACACGCAGTGGTCCCGATCTGTCACTCTCCCCCGTTTGCTGGCCAGCTCAATCGCTGGCCAGCCCGGGACCTCCGCAGTGCTGCCCCTCCAGCCGCCCCTCCGCAGCCCGATCACAGCCTGCACAACAATTCCCGGGCCAGCCCTGACCCACCCCCGCCCTGGAGCACCCCGATGTCCAGCCCACCCCCCCAGCAATGGCGATCCCCCCCACTCCCCTCACCCCGACAGACCCCCCCCCCCCCTCCCGCATACTCCCCCCCAGGGTCAGACCCCCTCCTGGGAGACAACCCCCCCAGCAGACCCCCTCCCAGTCCACCCCAATCGCTGCCCTCCCACCAGCCCAGACCAATCGCAATGCAGAGTGACAGCAGGACCCTCCCACCCCCACTGTTCACCCCTAGACCCCGCCCACAATAGACCCCACCCCCTTGGCACTGCCCTATGCCCGATGGGCAGTGCCATGGTGCCCCCTGGGGATGGGCACTTTGCCCCTTGGGCAGTGCCATAGGGCACAGGCTGGCACTGCCAGGGTACCCATGCCCAGAGGGTACCCCCGCCGCCTGACCCCCTGGGGGGCTCCAATTGCCTCCCCCTGCTAATTCCGGCGGGGTCTTCCACTAGTTCCCCGAATGTGGGGAGCTACACTAAACCCTGCCGAAATGAAGTACTGCTGGTGGGGTGAGGTTTCTATCGGGCCCAGCAAATTCCATGCTGGGCTTGATAATAACATGCAAAATATATTTAAAATACATTAAAAACAGATTCAAATGACTTGCCTCTCTTCCCGCCGGTTTCCAGCGTGGTCTCGACTGCGACTATTCTCCGGCTCTGGGAGACGCGCATGCATTCCCCGCGCATGCGCGAATCTCATGAAATGGCCGACACGTGATTCTCCAGACCGGACCCGCCAGAAAAGTTGCAGGTCGCGTTGGGAGAATCGGGCCCGAGGCTTCCACCCTTTGTGGGCTGCGGCCTCGCTAAGTTGCCAGCAGGGGGGGCTAGGACAAGACAGAAATGAGATCTCGCCAGCAAGCCCCTTATTTCCTGACGTGTGAGGTTTTGTGCCCATGTCATTGTTCTTACTAATGGTGAGATGATGAATGATTTCTAAAAGAAATTGGCTGGGCACTTGAGGGAAATAAACTTGCAGTAGGTGAATGGGATACTCTAGATTGCTCTGCACCGAGCCAGCATGGACTTGATAGGCCAAATAACCTCCTTCTGTGCTATTACGAGTCTGATTCCATGGGCGGAATTTTCCCACAGGCGGACGGGGGGCGGGGGGGGGGGGGGGGCGGGAATGGACCATGCGAAGGTCCATTGACCTCGGGCGCGATTTGCCGGTCTTGGGCACAGCTGGAAAATCCCTCCCCATGATTCTATTCCAACTTTACCAATGAAACAAAGAAACATAGAAAATAGGAGCAGGAGGAAGCCATTTCACCCTTAGAACCTACTCCGCCATTTGCTATGATCATGGCTGATCCTCTATCTCAATGCCATATTCCAACTTTCTCTCCATACTCCTTGGTACCATTAAAAAACATTTTTTAATTATCTCTTCAGTGACTTGCCCTCCACAGAGTCTGTGGTAGAGAATTCCACAGATTCACTACCCTTTGAAGGAAGAAAGCTTTCCTCATGTTAGTCCTGAATGATCTACCTCGTATCCTGAGACTGTGTTCCCTGGTTCGAGATTCCCCCAGCCAGGGAAAATATCCTCCCAGCATCCAGCCTCAGCCTTGGACAGATAAGGATTTCTTCAAATAGCCTTTGAAAGGCAGCCTTGCCGCAAACATTGGTTGGTGGCTATGGGAGCAGGCAGTGCCATTAGTTAGATGATGAGATGATCAAATTATGTCAGTTCCATAATGACATCACAAACTTGTTCTGGAAGTGTCCGCCAGTTTTAGACATGAGCTGCAGTCACCAGGAATATTGTTGCCTGTAAAATTAGACTAGGTGTAAAAGGAACACAAAGTGAGCACGTTTCCACTTTTCCAGCTGCTGCCACCCTTTTTGCAGCACTTTTGCTGACGAGGTGGGTGTTGGGGGGATAAAGTGATGAAAATTGCCCCAATATCTTTTGTTTCAGGTCTTTTCTACTCAGGCTACCTCTACACACCGTACAGTCTGGAACCGCTGCTGCTGCCAATGGCAAAGAAAACAATGCAATGCTGAATTTATCAGCTAAAAGAAGTAGCATCAGCTTCTATCTCCAATGGTCGTGCTGTCTTTCAGAAAAAATTACTTGTCACCAAAGGCAACTAAGCTTTCTTGCTGGGGCAGCCAAAGTAGCAGACTAGCTGCACAGGTCTGCAATGTGATTTTCCTGTCACAAACCTGCACATTTTTGTTCCTGGCCACTCTGCCAAGTAGTGACCCACAGTAAAAAGTCATTGCGATTTTTACTGTTCCTTAATTTGTGAGGAAAAAGGACTCAATGAGCACTCATTCTCTAAGCACAGGTAAAAAGCTTAAAAAGCCAAGATGCCTGAAGATTTTTGGAACTCCTTTCAAGGGGGTATAGACTGCCTTCACTCGCAGTATTCGCAGGTGGACGGCACTCATTGAAATAATGTGGGAGGGGATGTTCCTGGACCTCCCTCGTCGTTTTGCTCCAGGCTTAGACTAGCAACCAACTTTCCTGGCCCCCTTTCAAAATGCCGGGTCCTGCTGAATGTCGACCTTGCAATGGCCACTCAAGTAACCTGACTTGCCAAATTTGGACACACTGAGGTCCAGACAGGTACAGGACCAGTGGCCAGGGAGACACGACCAGGGAAATCAGCCATGTTAAAACAAATACACGTGCATAAGACCAAATGTGCACATTTAAGTATGGGATTGGTATTATAGAAATCACTTTACAATTTAAGATAACCATCTTTACTTTATTCAGAGCTAGAGGTACATTTTGCATAACTGCTTTCTGAAGGGCATCTGCAACACAAAGGCACTATGACCACTCAACTAATTGCTCTTCCTGCATTCAAAACAGATCAACAATAGCCAATACACATTTTAAAACCGAATAAAGTAAGCAATTTTGTTGCAATTTCTCAAAGTAAGCTTATATAACTATAATAAAAAGGTAACAACTTATTGGACAAGATTCAACTTCAAAGTGAACAAAAGGGGAGAACACAGGAACTGCATCTCTTCAAAATGCAATTTATCCACCATTAAATAGTAGGTTTAGAAAGGCTTCCAAGCTAACTACATTATAATTTTACAACAGTCTGAAGGTGGTCTGAAAATCATTAAATTGAAAAAGTTCTGCAGCCTTTCTCATTTATTTTTCAATTCACACTTTAGAATAATGCCATTTCCACCTGGTTGGACAATTATGTCCAAGATCGTGATAACCTAGCATGCTCACTTTGCAAAAAGGATTCGATAGACTTCTGTCTTCTAATAGAATCAGTTTGTAATGTACTGGACCTGCAATGTTCTGGAGCTCGTGCTATTGATTTTGCAGAACACATTTTACAACAATGGTGGCGACAGAGAAAAAACAAGTGCATTTGCTGAAAGCTGTGCCTTTTACTTCTGGCTACAGAATACATCCAGTGTCTGTAGCGTGAATAAGCCCAATACATGCCAAGCTACACTATTGGCCTAGGAGGCAAGCTATATACTTACTCAGCTTTGAGTTACAAAAGGCCCATGGCATCTATAGTGGCCATGCTTGTATTTACCAAAAACTCTGCTCCAGATGAGTCTACAAAAATCGACTTTGGGGGTATTGCTCCACTATTCCAAAGGCAACAAATGTCCCTCCATCATATTACAGTTCTGGCATCAAGATTAAGGAGGCATTTGATGTGTTAATATCTTAAATATTCATGTAAAGTTTAAAGTTTGTTTATTAGTGTCACAAGTAGGCTTACATTAACACTGCACTGAAGTTACTGTAAAAATCCCCCAGTCGCCACATTGTGGAGCCTGTTCGG
Organism: Mustelus asterias; assembly: GCF_964213995.1. NCBI lineage: Eukaryota > Metazoa > Chordata > Chondrichthyes > Carcharhiniformes > Triakidae > Mustelus > Mustelus asterias. The sequence continues at coordinate 57,280,181 of NC_135810.1, read as the reverse complement.
GTACACTGAGGGAGAATTTAGCATGGCCAATGCACCTAACCAGCACATCTTTCCGACTGTGGGAGGAAACCAGAGCACCCAGAGGAAACTCACGCAGACACTGGGAGAACGTGCAGACTCTGCACAGACAGTGACCCAAGCTAGGAATTGAGCCTGGATCCCTGGAGCAGTGAGGCAGCAGTGCTAACCACTGTGCCGCCCACTAAAGTTTGTGAGTTTGATGACTGCAGTGTATATAGGAAGATGCATTTTACATCTTTCCAGATGGGAGAATCAAAAGTATCGGTTTTCCAGCTATCATATAGACAAGTTTTTTTTAAATCTCTCCAGGTTTCCTAGCCAAGGTCCTGCAGCACAAACATATGGCCGGGGAGCAGCTAAATCCAATGGTTTGGGGGAGACTGGGGAGAGATCAGGGAGGAAGCAGAGTAGATAAAGGACCACAGGATAGGTAGAGTACAACCAGAGCAGTGAGATGGTAGTTGTGGGCATTGATGTGTGGGGCATGGGGATGATATAACATTGCATAATGGAGGTCGATTGAAGATCAGAGGGAAATTGAATGGGGGTGGGGGGGTGTTTATTGTTTACGAGCAGGCGTGGGGAGAGATCATGGATCTGATATCACAGAGGTGATGAGTTGGACAGATTTCAAAGAGACTTACAGCATAGTTTGTCAGAAGAAAGATTCTGACTCTGCCTGGTTCTCAAGCACTTCTGTAAATGTACTTTGCACTTCTTGCCTCCTTTTATCTCATCAATTTCTGAAGCTCCTTATGAATACGTGCTGAGGGAAGATTTGCAGGTAATGCAGAATGACCAGGAGAGTAGTACTGTTTGAGTAGCTCTTTAAAAAAGAACCAGCTCAGAGACTATGGGCCAAATAATATCACTCTTTGAATCTATGATTACACTAATGACTAAACTCCGCAATAAATTAATTGGCTGTAATGCACTTTGAGAAATACTGATGTCTTGTAAGGTGCTATATGAATGCAAAATCTTCTTCCTTTCTTTCTCTTTAAATTGGCTGAATTAATTCCTCTTGGCTTACAAAGAATAAAAACACATTTTATATTTATGTACATTGAATGAATAATCAAATCTATTTTAAAAAATCAAAAAGGAGTTTGGGAGTGTTATGTCTCAAATTTAAGGATAATGTTTAATATAGCTCCCCGCTATTATACATGTAAATATTATTATTAATGGGTATACACCTTTGATACTGTCAGACAAATGATGGCACTATCTGCTCCAAGTGTTTGAAGAATGATCATACAATTGTAAATAATATTTCTGTAAAGAATAAGACCATTTATATATTTATAAAACAGCTTATATGAAATCAAGACAATAAGTTAAGGAATGGATTCAGTCTGCATCTCATGCAGTCAAATTTCTAATTTGGATAGGAGAAATAATGTGCTCCATCAAGAACTGGTTAATTGAGACAATTATTATTGAAGAGGTGCTGACTATAGGCATTGTTATGAGCTAAGTTGTAATTTAGTAACATACCCAGTCTGGAAAAGCTGCTGTTTTTAGATGGTGGGCTGATTCTTTTTTGAAGTGCCTAAACATATAGGGAGAGAATCTGATTTTATTTTCCCTGGCAGGTAACACGATTGAAGTGGAGGGGATCAGTTTAGCTCAGCTGGTTGCACAACTGGTTGGTGATGCAGAGGGAGCGTTTAAATGCAGCTCCCCTTGTCAACAATGCAAAGCTGTGAGCCAGTCCAGGCGAGTTACACGCCTGGTAACCCCAAAGCGGCGTGTTTCATGTGGACGTTCTTTCAATGCACTGAATGTGGAACGATTGCGATCCAATTCCATCGGTTTTCTTGCCCAAAATCACACTTGGAAAATCCCACCCAACAACTTTTGATCTAACTCCAGAAATAATTGACTCTTTCGATCACTACCCAATGTAAGGATGAATAATTAGTTTCTACAGTTTGGATGTAAGCAATTCTGAATCAGTGTTTTCTGAATGTGAATCTACACGAAATGACTGGGTGGAGTAAGATTCACAATAAGTTATCCCCATCACTGAAGTGCACATGCAGTATTGCTACTGTGCAAAATGAAAACAAAATTCTGCTGTGGTGGACATGAAATAAATAACTCTCTTTCTTACTGCATTCTCACCTATCTTTTCTCCCCTTGGTTGTAAACTTTTAACAGCGGGAGCAAACATTATTCACTTGCACTCTCCAACTAAGAATTAACTTGTAAAGGCATGTCTCTGGTAACTCTGTCAGATACATCAGTTCATGGCCAGCACTGGGACTGCGTGCTGTACCAGGATCACAATACCATATTCAAATGGCAATCAACCCATGAGTGGCTGATCACTCTCTGGGAATATATCAGCGCTGTGTGAATATGAGAACTTCTTAAGGGATAAGAAGCCAAGAAGATTGGATCCAATGCTGTTTTCTTCCAGGTTAACCTGTTACCACTCCTTTCCTCAACAGAGCAGCAAGACATTCCTCTGCAAGATTGATACTCTAGTAAATGCTAATATTGTCATCACCACCTGCTCTAATATGCAACAAACTTTCATCCCCTGGATTTGTTGCTGCTGGAATTTCTGGATTTAAATCTGTCTGTAGATGATTATAACATTTGTAATACTGACCCTGTTGACTGGAATTTACCTACCTGGTACCTTGTTGGTGGGTTCCTGATGCTTTGTAAACTGCGATCTTCAGTACTTCGAGTACTCGAATGTTTGCTGTACCTGAGCTGAAGGGAAAAACTAAACAGCTTGAAAATGATAAAATATCATTCTGAGGCCACATTGTTTCCGTTTGCTCAACACATCTACTGTGGACTCTGAATTATGTATCATGTGATAATTCAGACTGGATGACAACATCCTACTTATTTTTTCCATCAGAAATTGTAATAGTCTCAAAATAATGAAATTGTCATTCATTCTGTCTCCAAACCTAAGCTAATGCCGACTGTGCGAAGAACTAAGTGCATTTGAGTCTATTGATGTGGACCAGACTTAAGGCTATGTTCATGTACTGATTATAGATTTCACTTCTATGTAGTTAGGATAAAAATATCTTTTCTGATCCATTTTTTATTTTATCTGTTGTTGAGACTATGTTTATTGTCCATCTCCAGTTGCCTTCAAATGTTGAACTTCAGCAGTATTTGTGATGATGGTGTTCCTACAATGACGCTATGTAGAGATATTGATCTGGTGATTATAAAAGTGCACTGATAGCAATCAAAGCTCTAAAGGTGTGGGAATTGGAAAGGAACTAGCTGGTGATGGTGTTCTTATAAGTTCTCTGGTTCTCGTTAGTAGGAGTTATAGAAAAGGAAAACATGTCCCTGCCAGTCGGATCAATGGTGGCTATGGTTGAGGAGAAGGGGGGGAATACAGTGGGAGGCCCAAAAATTACAGAAGGATTTTCTGATGCTGCCCTCCTTGACGGATCGGGAATCCTGATGGAGGCCGGTTAAAAACTGACAATAATAAATCAAATCAAAACAAAAATGTTGGGAGGGATTATCCAGCTGTTCTCGCGGGGGGGATCATTCGGTCCTGCCAATGGCAACCCCCGCATGGATTCTCCAGCAGCAGAAGGTGCAAACAACTGGAAATCCCGCTGACAGTTGTGGGACTGGAAGATCCCACAATTGGCTAATGGCGTGCTGCCTCAGTAAAACACACCGCGAGGGGTGTGGAAAATCCTGCTCATTATCCTTTGGCTGTTCCTGTTTCATTTAATGTTCAATATTTGGTATTGTTGTATATTTATTTTTGCTTACTGTTTAAGGTGTAAACTAAGCGATAGATTACCCATTTCACTTTTGTTATGATGTGGAGATGCCGGCGTTGGACTGGGGTGGGCACAGTAAGAAGTCTCACAATTCCAGGTTAAAGTTTATTTGGAATCACGAGTTTTCGGAACACTGCTCCTTCCTGTTAGACTTTAACCTGGTGTTGTGAAACTTCTTACTTTTATTATGCGCATTGCATTCAAAAATTCTTCACGATACAAGACCTACTGGGTAAGTTAATTATTAAAATGTTACCTTTTCCATTTCTGCATTTTCCTGATACTGTCCTTTTCTGCATCTCAAAAGGCTACTCATTGATTTTTTAATCCTCAGCAGGAGATAAAAGAAGGACTTTGGGCTCGGCACCAAGTTAAATGGAACTGCAAGTGTCCGTCCCTCTTCAAAATAGGAAATCCACAGCTTGGCTCTGGCAAACTTCCATTCCACATCAGCATCATTCTACAAAATCAGGAATACATGAGGTTTATGATAAAGGAATAGAAAAATATTAACATCTAACTGTGTGACATGTTTGGGCACACGTTTCATAGACAGTTTAAATGCAGAGAATGCAAGTCAAGATGTTTGCACTGAGCAATTAGCATTTTTGTACAGTTACCAGCCCATAAAAATTGACTTTGTTGTTGCTATTAAGTCACTTCCTATGTGCAAAGTTGACAATAATGATTACAATCTATCTAACATTCACGCTTACCATGTCTTAGGTCCCAAAAGATACACAAGACATATCAAAGGCAATATGTGAGTTCACTGTTAGTTGGAGTCATATTCACAGTAATAATATCTCTCCTGTTGTGTTACTCATGTCCTCTGGCTCTCTAATTCTGCGTACCTTTGATCTCCATCCTAAGGCAGGTCTCACAGCAGCATGATCTCCACGACAGTTAGGCCGAGGAGGTAGGTCCAAGACCACCCCCAGCTGGAGCAGGATTGGAAAGCATGCTGCTGGCCCCAAATCAGATCCACACCATATATCCAGGCAACTGCCTCTCCAAAGAGTTGCCCTGGCAACTTTTACATGCATGTTGTAACTGGAGCTATGAATAACAGTGATTCCAATTTCTTTCCATCCCATAGCTGAACAGAAATCTCTTGCACTATTTCCATCTGCTATTGGTGTAAATTGGAAGGATTTACAAGTTGATACTTGACCTGTTTGGTCATGTTATTAATGTGCCTTCCTTGGCCATCAAGTCCTGGGGTTGGACTAGAGCCCAGAGCTTCTGGCTCAGAGGTAGGGCACTACTCACTGAGCCACTAGATCTCCCACACATTTGATACTGTTAATCTAACCTTTGTGCTCATTTCTGGCCCCTTCTTCTATCTCTACTTCTTTGCAACCTGATCTCTTGTGATCCTACAACACTTCTATTGGTACCTATAGTAAGTTGGTTTCACCAATTAAGAACAAACGATAGACGTTTATTCATGAACAACAACTATTTACAGGGTGATTCAGATTCAATGTTTCCAGACATGACCCTAGGATTTAATTGCTGGGTCAAGCCCAGACAAGTTGGAGTGAAGACCCAACTCAGTTTCTGATTGGTTAGCCCAGGTCATGTGACCCTTCCAGAAGATTGGCCCTTAAAGGAGAAAGACACCATGTCCCTCTCACTCTAAGTTCCTTTACACACAGGACAATAGTTAACTTATACAGTCTGCCATAATTTACAACAACGAACACCTTAAATCAATCCATCAAAAATTCAGTCTCTCTGGGGTCGCTTCCTCATGGAGTGGTTCAACTGAGGCACTTTCTGCAGAAACTGTCCTACTTGGACGCTCCTCTGGTACTGAGGCTTCAACTTCTCCTGTTTCAGTTGGAACTATACTCTCGCCTGTCACAGGCTGATTGGACATTCCACTTCTCGGGCAGCCATCAACACTTTCAGCTGGTAACAATGAATCAGGCTGTAAAACTGGCTCTTGGGACGAATCACATTCATAAAGGTGGTCCACATGCTTCCTCAGCACCCTATCTTGCACATTCACTTTGTGAGACAATGGTCCTGTCTTGGCCACAACATTTCTTGGAACCTGACTTGGGCCACTTCCAAATTTTTTCACATAGACTGGGTCATCTATTTTGAATGATCTTGCATCTTTAGTTGAATCATTATTCTTCTTTTGGTTGCACTGTCTCGCCTCTACCCTCTCTGCTAAATTTGGGAATACCAGGCTTAGCTTGGCCCTTAGACGTTTACCCATCAATAGTTCTGCTGGAGATATACTGGTGGTCGAATGCACGGTAGTCCTGTCAGCTATAAGAAACTGAGCTATTTTTGTTTCCAAAGATGCAGCTGATTGTTTCTTTTAGACAACATTGAAAATCTGGACTGATTGCTCAGCCAGTCCATTGGATGGGGGATGTTACGGAGCAGTCCTTATGTGCTTTATCCCACTGAAAGACATGAAACTTTGAGATTCGGTGCTTGTGAAAGCGGTTCCGTTATCTGATATGAGTGCTTCAGGTACTCCATGGAACGTGAAGCACTGGGGGAGCTTCTCGACTGTGGCATGTAGAAATATGGTGCCCAAAAATGGTCCTATATAATCTATGAGGACTCGCATTCATGGCCGGCCAGGCCATTCCCAAGGGTGCAAAGGGGCTGTCACAGGTAACATGTGCTGTAACTGACACTGATCGCAGTGTTTCACCAGTCTTTCAATATCATTATCGATGTCTGGCCACCAAACATAGCTTCTGGCAAGCATCTTCATTTTTGACACGCACCTTTCTGATGGGCACTATACAACTCAGCAAGGAGCAATTCCCTGCCTGGCACAGGGATGATTACTCTCACTCACCATAGAATGATACCGTCCTCACAGCTTAACTCGTCTTTCCTAGTGTGGTATGGTTTCATGTATTCGGAAGTCATTTCATTCCACTTACTAATGTTTTGTGTCTTATCTTTGACAACAGCGGATATCTGCTGCTCCAAAATTGTATTTGTTGTGCTGACACTGGAGTCTAGGAAATTCATAAATTCATTGCCATCACGATTTCTTGTACTAGGGTAGGGAGCGGTGTACTCTCTGGCTGTGGAAGACGACTGAGGGCATCAACGTTGTCTATTTGTGCCCCGGTCAGTGTTTAAATGTGTATTCCTAGGCTGATAAGACCAATGCCCAGTGCTGAATCCTGGCCGATGCAATTGGCGGGATAGCCTTGTCCTCCTTGAATAGATCCAAAGTGGTTTGTGGTCTGTGACAGCAGTAAAATGTCTTTGATCGACATGCTGGTGGAAGGTTCTCACTCCGTCCATGACAGTCCATTTTCTATTTGTGAATAACCTTTCTCAGCTTCTGAAAGGGTTCCCAACATGTATACAATCAGCCTCTCAGACCCATCATCCATTCTGAGAGACAAAACTGCCCCAAAGCTGTATGGGAAGGTGTCACAAGTCAGTACTAACTTCTTGATGGATCAAAATGTACCAGTCGGCAAAATTAATATGCTGTTGCTTGACCTTATTAAATGCTTCTTTCTGTGATTCATTCCAGAACCATCTCTGGTGTTTTTTCAGTAACATGTGTATAGGAGCCAACAGTGTTGATAGATTTGGAAAGAAATGCCTGTAATAATTAATCATCCCCAGGAATGATTTAAGCTCTGAGGTGTTTCTAGGGACCAATGCCTCCTTTATTGCTCTTACTTTGTCCTCCATAGGATGCAATCCCTGGACATCCACATGAAGCACTCTGCCTCCTTGAATCTGCAAATCTCTGGGGAGTGATTTCCCCCACACCTGTAACACTCTGTAATGATCCGAGGCTGTTGATTCATTCTCCTGAATCTTCTAACTCCACCAGCTTCTGTACTGGTTTCTTGGTTTAAACTGGAATCTTCGTTTTGGCACCACTGCTGCCTGCAGCTTCCCACCCTAACAGGTAGACCACATCATTCTGGGCACCATTCTCAGTGCTCTCCATTCCGCTATTCAAATGTTATTCCCTGTGCCTTTTTTAAATGAATCTCAGTTTATGCCAGCAACTTCCTCTGTACACCCTCATCATTTACTCCACAGGCCAATCGATCTCTTTGCATGGCATTTAGTGTTGTCCCAAAGTCACAATGCTGCAATTTGCTTAAGCCTTGCAATGTAGGGTTCAATGGTCACCCCTGGAACTCTGCCTGTGGAATTGAATTTAAATCATTGCAAATTCACAGAGGGCTTTGGGTGGTAGTGCCCATTTACCAAATTCATGATCTCTTCAAACAAGCTTGCATTGGGCGAGTTTGGGGCAAATAGAGGCATTTCTGCAGCTCTGTTCTACTTTGCAAGCTTGAATTTGGCTGAACCAGGTTCTGTGCTGATGATTTTGCAATCCCATTTGCTGCTTGTTACCTCAATGCCAAATGTAGTAACCTTGCTCTACCAGTTCAGAACAAACTATAGACAAACCCAAACAAGTTGGAATGAAGCCCCGACTCAGTTCCTGATTGGTCAGCCAGGGTCATATGACCCTTTCAGAAGCTCACCCCTTAAAGGGGCCAGACATCACAGCACCAAATTTCTATCATCATCTTCATTCTCGTATCTCTGCTAATATTTTTTTAATCTATCATCACTATCTTTCTTCTCTTGACCTTTTGCTCAAAATGTCTGCTCTCCATAACATACCTGGCATTAGTTTCTTAAAGCTTTGATATCTCTAACTGTTGGCCAAATGACTGAAATTACAGATTTTTTTGAAGTACTGATGATAAAACTAGGACATGACTAATTGCACAAAAAAAACTACTTCATCAGTCAAAGAAAAAGTGTCAAACATTTTTCCATTCGGCAGCACGGTAGCACAGTGGTTAGCACTGCTGCTTCACAGCTCCAGGGACCTGGGTTCGATTCCCGGCTTGGGTCACTGTCTGTGTAGAGTTTGCACATTCTCCTCGTGTCTGCGTGGGTTTCCTCCGGGTGCTCCGGTTTCCTCCCACAGTCCAAAGATGTGTGGGTTAGGTTGATTGGCCATGCTAAAATTGCCTCTTGGTGTCCTGGGATGTAGGGATTAGCAGGTAAAATATGTAGGGATATGGGGGTAGGGCCTGGGTGGGATTGTGGTCGGTGCAGACTTGATGGGCCGAATGGCCTCTTTCTGTACTGTAGGGTTTCGATGATTTCCTGAGTGAGAGAAAGAACGCAGGAGCAAAGATTTATGAATAGTTGGTAAGAGGAAAGACTTGCATTTGTAGTGCACTTTCTATGACTACCAGATTCCCAAAATCAGCCGGTTAAGTAGTCCTGACGTGTAGTCATTGATTTAATATAAGAAACACATCAGCCAATTTGCATACAGCAAGGTTCCACAAGCAACCACATGATAATGATTATATAATCTGCTTTTTGTGATCTTGATTGAGGGATGAATATTGACTACGACGCAACCTTTTGTCCCTGCAAAATAGTGCTGTAGGATCATTTACATGCACTGAGAGAGCAGAACAAAGAACAAAGAAAATTACAGCACAGGAACAGGCCCTTCGGCCCTCCAAGCCTGCACTGATCATGTTGCCTGACCGAACTAAAAGCCCCTACTCTTCCGGCCACCATACCCCTCTATTCCTATCCTATTCATGTATTTGTCAAGTCGCCCCTTAAAAGAAAAGAATTTAGTGTCTTATCTAAAAGACCCCATAGCACTCCCTCAGTATTGCACTGGAGTGTCAACTTTAATTTCTTTGCTCAGGTCCTGGAATGGTACTTCAACCTGGGACCTTGTGACAAAGAGGCAAGAATGCTACCAGCAGAGCTGTAACTGACACAGTGGAAAAAGACAGCCCAGGTTTGTAGCCAGGTACCTGTGGAGAATAAGTAACTGAACAATAGCAGCGTTTCAACACAACCAAGGGCTTTGAAAGAAAGGGGATCACAATTAGGAGAGGGGGAGAAAGCAGAATGGGCCCCAGGAAGAAGGTCAGCTGGGGTAGAAATAAACAGCATACATTCAATGCAATAATGGCGTTTTGCGAAACATAAGAAGATGGCCCTGCAAACCAGAAAGAAAGCCAGATTGACCAAAAAAATGCAGATGGGCCCATTTTGGAGAAGATTGGGAAGTAGGTGACAGAGGTGGTGACACAACTGGGAGCCTGAGATAGGAAAAGGATGATAGGCCATTGAAGGTAAAGGAGAGAATTATAATATCAGGGAAACTGGTCTCAGTTCCCTTCCTCAGCACAGACTGCCTTACACTCTACCTCAAAGCTGCAGAGCCTCAGTCAGTGAGGCTTTTCTTATTCTTCTACAAAAGTCGGCCTATTACTCACCGAAAAAAACAAACAAATCAACTTTAAGATGTTTTTGATAATTGAGCAGTAAGTAATCAGATTCAATTGATTCGGTGCTGCAAAGCTTTTGAAAATCAATGCAAGGTCCTGTTAACCTGCAAATATTTTATAGATGAAAAGATGTGGTAATTAGGGAATGCTGCTACATTTGTAGGGTATACAAATCCAGGTATATATTTTCTATTACATTCTGAGACACAAACATAACAGTAGTTGCTCTTTGTTGATGGAACACAAACTACCAAATCCTATTTCTATTCACAGGTCCCGATTCTGCTGTCTCTGACCCCATAAAATGTCACATTTATTTGCTTTTGCCTTCAAATCGATAGAAATCACTGATTTGGAGACAAATAGTTGCAGATAAATATATCAACACTAAGAACTGTGCTGTTCAGTTGTACTTAACTACTGTTGCTTCACTATATTGATTTGCATTGGTACCAGTAATTGTCTAGTGGGATATAAAGAGGCTTCTTGTCAGCACAAAGCACTACGTTGGGTTTTTTTTGGGGAAATAAAAATAATATTTCTAGGTTAACTTATTTTCTACCTAGGTAGAGCTGGTGTTCCATAGTTGACCTCAACACTCCTAACTTAGGGAGAGGAATATTGGTTGGTGTTCTTGTAACAGTTTGTTATCTAATAACACTACAGTAAAGTATGTTTCATCCATGCCAACCTGAAATACAAGCAAATATTAGTGAACAGCTTCACAATAGCTTGCAACAGCAAATTAAAAAGACTCCTTCAACAGCACCTTTCAAACCCATCACATCTACCCCGTGGAAGTTCAAGGGTAGCAGAGACATTGGAATGCCAACACCTCCAAGTTCCCCTCCAAGCCACACACTATTCTTACTTGGAAGTATATTGCCATTCCTTCACAGTCACTGGGTCACAAGCATGGAACTCCCTTCTTCACCGCACTGTGAGTGTACCTACACCACAAGAAGTCATGGTGGTGGGCAACGCCAGAAACACACTTTCCTGGGCCTCAAGCCCTCGCCTCTCACACCCCCTCACACGTCCCATGCCCCATCCATGCTAATCCATGCCACTTCATGCCCTCTATCCACCAACATGGCCCTCAAACCCACCATTTCAACACATGCCTCCTCATATTCTACATGCCAACTTATGCACCCAAACCACATCATGACTCTTTACAGCCCATCTGCCAACTTTGTGCCAATTCATATCCTCACCTCAGTTTGCCCTTACACCATCGATGCCATCTCACCCAGTGTCCATCATGGGCAGACCTCAGGACCCATGCTGAGATCAAATAAAATAAGTGTCTAAGTGTCCACTGCAGACATCATCTATAAAAATACTCTCATTCATAAAAACTCATTCGCTACATTTATGTTTCTTCAACTACATAATCCCTTAAAAAACAAACATTTCATTCAAATGCTAACTTCCTTATTAAAAAAATAGAATCTATTACCCTACTTCAAATCATCTATATCAACTTGGAGGAGACAATCAAACTGAAATGACAGGTACCCTACTGTGATAATAGAAGGTTGTACAATAAGTCACATAGCACTAATCCTAAAATGATAGTCCTTAGGAGTGTCTATGGACAGAGTGAAATCGTAAACAATTATTTTTTTAAACACTTCACAGTTTTTTCAAAAACTTAAAGAGTAGGAGTTTTAATGCTTTGACAACTTGACAATTGTTTTTAACAGTTCCTTTTGGTATTTGCTTTTGGCACTTGCTCATTACAGATCTCTTGAAAATTCCAATGAGTTTATGCATGTTTCATGCACATTCTGCCTACTTTCAAACATCCCAGATGGCACTTTACTTCTTCCAAAGGTTAACGTACCTCTCCCAAAGGGCACCTGACTTCCCTTAAAGGTTTCAAAGGACCATATTCGAAGCGGTACCCTAACTTTCCAAAAGGATACCTCACCTCTTCAAAGGACACTGTAAAGTTTATACCTGCGCTTCCCAGGTTGAATCTGCACATGCTGTGCTTCCCTGCAGACATGAACAGCAGCTGCGGTTTTATATGGGCAGCTGCCTCTGTGAAATGTACAAGCGCAAATCCCGATCCACCCCCACAAAAATGGTCGGTGCCATGTTCAGGGCGGAGCTTCTGGGTTTCGGCCTCTTCTGCCATTTTGGTAATAGTCTCTCTGTCACATCAAACATCCAGTCCTCAATGTTATTATATTTGGCAGATCCTAACAAACTGATGCGCTACTCAAACACGAGGCCTGAAGCTCGGTAAATGAAAGGCTTTTATTTACTGTAATGAAGCAGCCAGTAATTATATACACTATCCCAGACTGAAGGGGTCCCGGCCAGAGCAGGGACTCTTATACCTCTCCCAGGAGGCGGAGCCCGACTGGGATGTGCCACAACACTACAGTACAAAGGTGTAACAACCCCACCCTAACCCCAACAGCAACAATAGCACAACCCAACAGTAACATATGTACATCTTTGTAGTACTGGCCAGCCCCTGGCTCAGTACTATCCAGTGGGAACCAACGATGGTTCACCACACAAACACAAAGGAATAGCTTGCCACAATAGCAGAAGTAGAACATACAAAAGGGAAACATGAGTGCTTAAGAGGTGGCATTTAACTTTCTGGGTGAGGGTGAATCTGGGAGCACTTCTCCTCAGAACATTATGGTTTTTAAAACTTCAATTTGTATATGTCCCAGCACAGATTTGGCTGTAATTCTGCCTTTCAAACCAGAAGTCATTTTTCTGGAAGGGTTACAGATATTTTAATGTTATTTTAAATCATTTTATGGATCTCAATAGAACTTTACAGCATGACATCAAAATAAAACAGTTTAATGCCCCACATTAAAGATAACACAGAGCAATTTAAAGAAAAATCTATTAAAAATTCACCCACTATTACTACAGACAGTAGTTTGGACTATATTGTTAAATTAACCCATCAAAATATTTATTTTCTTTCACTATACATAACACAATCATTAAAGAAATATCATTCTTAGAAATGTGGGCTGCGATACTCCCATCCCGACCTGCAACTTTTCTGGCGGGTCGCGGTGGGAGATGTGCGTCGCCGGCCTTGTTCTGGGATTTGCCCATGCGCCGGGAACACATGCGCATCTCCCATAGCCAGCAAACAGTCGCAGGCCAGACCACACTGGAAACCAACGGGAAGGCAGGTAAGTAATTTGACTCTGTTTTTTAATATGTTTTAAATGTTTTTTACATTTCATTATCAGGAACTTACCGGTCCTGATTAAATTTCTCACCCCACCAGGAGTACTTCATTCTGGCGGGGTTTAGGGTGGCTCCCCACGTTTGAGTAACAAGCGCGAGACCCCGTCGGAATGAAGGGGGGCAATCAGGGACCTCCAGGTGGTCTGGTAGTGGGGGTAATGTCCCCTGAGCATGGGCATCCCTGGCAGTGCCAGCCTTTGCCCCCTGGCACTGCTCAAGGCGCAAAGTGCCCATGCCCAGGGACACCTTAGCACTGCCCACCGGGGCCTATTGTGAGTGGGGCCTAGAGGCAATCGGTGGGGGTGGGGGGGTCCTGCTGCCACTCTGCATGGTGATCTGTCTGGGATGCAGGGAGGGCAGCGATTGGGGCAGATTTGGGGTTAGTAGTCTGCCGGGGGGGGGGGGGGGGGGGGGGGCTCTGACCCCAGAGGGGTCAGCGGGGGTGGGGTCTGCCGGGGTGAGGGGGATCACCCCCTGCTGGGGGTTGGGCTGGACATTGGGGCACTCCGGGGCAGGAGAAGGCTGACCCGGGAATTGTTGTAGGTGCCGTGATTGGGCCATGGGGGGCGGGGAGGGGAGGGGGGTGAGGGAGGGGTATCACTGCGGGGAACCCGGGCTGGCCAGCAATCGAGCCAGCCAGCAAACGGGGGGGGGGGGGGGGAGTCTGACTGATCGGAGCCACTGCGCATGCGCCGAGCTCTGGAACTGTCAGACTCCGGCGCAAATAGGCCCCACCGCCTCCCCCCCCGCTCCGAGTTTTTAATGAGATTCACGACTGTGACCTCTGCATTGCACAGAGTGCGGAGATTCGCGTGAGAAGCTGAACTGACAAAACAGTCGGGATCTAGAACAGTTTTCCCGCCAATTCAACATTTTTGGGAGGATCGCGGCCGTGGTTTCCAGGAAGTGACACTGGTAACTGAATTTTTTTGTTCCTCCAATAATTGGTTGACGACAGCTATTATATTTTTACAGATTTGATTCCAATCAATGGTGTGAACTCTATGACAATAAATAAATTGTAACCATATATGCATAAATTAGTCAAAAACTGCTGAAACTGCAGTTAATAAACAAACCAGGTTAACTGTCTGTTACACTACAAGTGTACCCCCTAGACCGCAGTGAAGCAAATCCAGACAAAGTTTAGTAACAGGGTCAGTGCCAACAGTACCATCCCCAAAATCTGGGTGTAATGTGGGATGAGTTTCAATGATCTCACAGGAGCACCAATGGTGAATAGCGCTTTCCACCTTCCCATCTCTCTCAATAATGACTATATCCCTTTCATTTCCTCATTCAGCATCCTCAATAATTCCACCCCCCCAATCACATCCTTCAGCACACAAGCACAGGGGCAGCTGTAACACCACTCTTTCACATTTCAAGCACAAGAAACTCCCTTTAGCTCCAGCTGCACAGCACCTGGTAGACATATAAACATGATGCCAAACTAGTGAAGCGACAACCGATGATTGCATGCATGTTAAAGAGTGAAAACAGCAGGCGATAGACAGAGATAAGTGATCCCACAACCAAGGGATCCCGCACCAGATTCTGCACTTGGAAGCTCATTAATTATGCACAATAATTCCCCTCGACATTCCTGGCATCTGATTCATCGCTGAGCCCCCTTGACAAGTTTGAAGGTCCCAGTGCCAAATTTATGTACCAGTCCAGCATACTCATATCACTCTCTTCAGCTCACCTGTCCTCACTAGACCGTGCAGGGTGTCAGCAGCCCAGAGGGAAAATGCTAGCAGCCTCAAGAAGTCTGTTCCTTGATTCACCAGCCTTCCCCCAAGCCCATCACCTGCGAAGCAGTCATGCCTCACTTGAACCACTACCCACTGCATTTGGAATCATCATCCATCCCCTTCCAGTAAACCATGTGGTATCCCTTTAACCCATTATTTGTGAGCTTTTCATGCAGCCTTGTTGCAGTCCAGTGTCCCTCCCCCCAGCCTTTCCTCTGCATGCCTTTGTGAGCCCTTACCCTACTCCCTTCCGTGCCCCGCCCTCCTTCCATATTGCTCCCCTTGTCTTCATTACACCATATTGTCCTCACCACACTCCACCCCCAGTCGAACATTGGACCTTTATTACAGTGGTTGCATGAGTCCAGATAAACACTGCTGTGTGGCACCAGAGGCAAAGAGACCCCTGTACTCCCCAACCCCAGAATCTGTACTACTCCGACTCGGTGACACCGGAGAGTCCATGGGTCCAGCCACACAGTGCTGTCCATGAAGACCAGCTTGGCATGGGAATGGAGAGCAGGAACCGGTCTGCCCGGCAGAGTGGTGAACAGTGCAGCACTGTGGCAGTAAGTTGTTGCACTCACCCCAAAGTCTTTGGCAGACTGAGAGTCACCTTATGCACACAAATTGTTAGCAGTTGGGTTTGGCACCAACGCAATTTCCCGCTGGCGTGACACAAGATTGAAAGGCCTGATGGGATGCAAATGAATATAAATGGTTTTTGTGCCACCTGCCAGCAGGAAGAGTGATCATCATTAATCCGCCATTGGGAGAATTGCAATGGGATTCAATGCCAGCAGTTTCCAACATGTTGATCCTGTCAGATTGACTGTGCTCAAAGCCACCACCAAACCTGTCAAGGACGGGTTGGGAGAATTTCACCCTAGGATTGTCAACATATCGCTAGAGCAATGGTGTCGATGTGGGAAACTGAAACCACTTCTGAAATCTGAAAAAGCTGTACAAACAAAATGGTCTAAACCAGAGGGACAGCTGTGTCTTTGAATATTTAAATTTAAATAATGATTTCAACGAGTTAGAGAAATGGGGGTTGGGATCGGGTGGAACTCCACACAATAAACTGAGAAATAATAGCAAAGGAGGAAAAAAAAACAATGGGATAAATAAACAGGTCCGTGGGACAGATACCCAGAAAGGAGTTCTGTAAATTAATGTGTGTTGTATAAGAAATAAAGAAAGTTAATTAGGAACACAAATTCATCTTGAAGGATATGATGCCTTAGAGAGATGTAGCTACAACCTGACCATGATTGGAAGCTAAATATTTTCAGCCACAGAATCTTTCGTAAAGACATATTTTGAAAAGAGGAATGGTAGCAATATCACCGAAAACAATTTATCAGGCAGTGGGAACGGTGTAGCTCACATGAAAGAGCAGCAAAGGATGTAAGGCTCTGACTGAGGTTGTATATACCTACCTGACCATAGCAATGTGGTGTCGGGCATGTGTCAATACAGAGATCTGAGAAGCATGTAGCAAAAACGATTGGTTACAATGGGAGGGTTTAGTTTTCACATTAAGAAATATTTCAGGACTGTTTTCGAGAACAAGCTGTTTCAGAACTGACAAGCAAACAGGCTAGACTAGAATTAGTGAGGAATAACAAACCAGAACTATTCAACAGTCCAATGACAAGCAATCATTTTGCAAGGAGTGACTATAATATATTTGGATTTGATATTTGACTTGAGAAGGAGAAGATAAAACCACAAACCAAGGTTTTGAATTTAAATAAGGCAAATTTTGAAAGGGATGGGAACACATTATGTCCATTAAAATAAATGGAATAACATCACTATTGCAAAGCATTTTGATTACATTTCATGAAGTATTTTTAAGACAGAAGGAGATTGTTCTGTCCACCATGCCTGTGCCCTTTAAAGTTGTTTTTGGTTGATGAGCAAGCAGTACATTTCCATATTAATTTCACATTAAATCAGAATTTCAGAACTATTATCTTTTGATTTTTCACAGTAGCATCAAGCAACGATTGGTTTTATCATAAAACGTAAAGCAATTAAAAAAAACTGGAACTTCACCTCAATCTCCTGAAAAGAGTTATTAATCATTGCAATCAGCATGTTTAAGAGGACAATGACCATTGTCACATGGTACACGCCATACAAAACGTAGCCAATGTTCTCAATAAATTTGTGACTATAATTGATCACCACAGACTTGACTTCTGATAATCCAAATATAGCCCAAAACAAAGTTTTAAAGCTTTCTTCAACACTGAAAAACAGCAAGAGATGTAAAAAAACTTAATTAGAAACATTTTGCACATTAGTTCAAATATACATCCCAAATTCAAATAAAAATGGTACATATAATAATAATGCCAAGACAATATTATTTACAAAAAGCAAGATATTGTAGATACTGAAAATCTAAAATATAACACAAATCCTTGACATCCACAGCAAGTCTGGCAGCATCTGTGGACAGAGAAACAGAGTTAATGGATGAAATTTTCCTGTCCCGCTGATGCGCGTTATCAAACACGAGGCTAGATGCTCGGGAAATAAAGGCTTTTATTTACTGTAATGAAGCAGCCAATAATTATATACATGATCCCAGACTGAGGGGTCCCAGCCAGAGCAGGGGCTTTTATACCTCTCCCAGGAGGCGGAGCCCGACTGGGATGTACCACAACACTACAGTACAAAGGTGTAACAACCCCACCCTAACCCCAACAGCAACAAGTAGCACAACCCAACAGTAACATATGTACATCCTTGTAGTACTGGCCAGACCCTGGCTCAGTACTATCCAGTGGGAACCAACGATGGTTCACCACATTCACCCCTCCTTTGAGAACAAAGGCCGGCGGGGTACAAAAAAACAGAATAAAGTGTCATCAGTCTATAAGTTCAGACGGTCAGGGGGACCGCACCGTCGTTGTGACCTCCTCAATACCGGCGGTGACACCGGAGTAGGCACTTGCGGTGGCGTTCTCCCCAAGGCGGCGTCCAGCTGTTCTTCCACAGACTCACAGGCCGGTTGACCCTGAGGTGACAGTAGTCCATGGGGTCCTGACACGCCCTGCAGTGGCGACCATCCTCTGGACTCAGGCAAGCTGTACACGGGAGTAAAAGGGTTAAGCAATGGTCCCGATGCTGCCCGCGCCGTGTCCGGGGGAGAAACAAGAGTTAAGGGGTTTGTAACAGGGGGTATGGGAGCGACAGGGGTTGCTACGTCCCCTGCTGGCGCCAGGTCTCGGATCGAGACCGTGTCCTCTCGCCCGTCAGGGTATGCCACATAGGCATACTGAGGGTTGGCATGGAGGAGATGGACCTGTTCGACCAACGGGTCGGACTTGCGGGCCCTTACATGTCGCCGCAGGAGGACGGGTCCTGAGTACGTCAACCAAGACGGTAATGAGGTCCCCGAGGAAGACTTCCGAGGGAATGAAAACATCCTCTCATGGGGAGTAGCATTGGTTGGCGTACACAGGAGGGAGTGAATAGAATGGAGCGCATCAGGGAGCACCTCTTGCCAACGGGAGACTGGAAGACTTTTTGACTTCAACGCCAGTAAGACAGCCTTCCAGACTGTAGCATTCTCACGTTCCACCTGTCCGTTACCCCTAGGGTTGTAGCTCGTGGTCCTACTAGAGGCAATCCCGTATGAGAGCAGGAATTGCCTCAAGTCATCGCTCATTAACGACGAGCCCCTGTCGCTATGGATGTAGCCGGGATACCCGAACAGGGTATAGAGATCACGGAATGCCTTGATAACCGTGGCAGTGGATGTATCAGAGCAGGGAACAACAAAAGGGAACCTAGAGTACTCGTCAATGATATTGAGGAAGTACACATTCCGATCTGTTGAGGGAAGGGGGCCCTTAAAATCGACACTCAGTCTCTCGAAGGGACGAGTGGCATTGACTAAATGTGCCCGGTCAGGTCGGTAAAAGTGCGGTTTGCATTCCGCGCAAACCCGACAGCTTCTTGTTACGGACCTGACGTCCTCCACCGAGTAGGGCAGGTTGCGGGCTTTTATAAAGTGGTAGAGCCGAGTGACCCCAGGATGGCATAGGTCATTATGGAGAGCCTGCAAACGGTCCTCCTGTATACTGGCGCATGTTCCACGCGAGAGGGCATCCGAGGGCTCATTGAGTTTCCCTGGACGGTACATGATGTCGTAGTTATAGGTGGAGAGTTCAATTCTCCACCGCAAGATCTTGTCATTCTTGATCTTGCCCCTCTGCGTGTTATTAAACATGAACGCCACGGACCGCTGGTGATCAGGGTGAACCGTTTTCCCGCCAAGTAATGGCGCCAGTGCCTGACGGCCTCCACAATGGCCTGGGCCTCCTTTTCCACCGCTGAATGCTGGATTTCGGGGCCTTGGAGGGTGCGGGAAAAAAATGCGACGGGCCTGCCCGCCTGGTTAAGTGTGGCGGCCAGGGTGAAATCAGATGCATCGCTCTCCACCTGAAAGGGGATGGACTCGTCAACAGCGTGCATCGTAGCTTTTGCGATGTCGGCTTTTAATTTATCGAAGGCCAATCGGGCCTCTGGCGTTAGGGGAAAAGTCGTGGACTTAATGAGCGGACGGGCTTTGTCCGCGTAATTGGGAACCCACTGCGCATAATAAGAGAAGCCGAAGCATCTTCTCAGTGCTTTTGCACTAGCAGGCAAGGGAAGTTCAGAAAGAGGGCGCATACGGTCTGGATCAGGGCCAATGAACCCGTTTTCCTCCACGTATCCTAGGATGGCTAAACGGCGTGTACAAAACACACACTTCTCCCTGTTGTAGGTCAAGTTCAGGCGAGATGCAGTGCGTAAGAAATTCAGGAGATTCGTGTCGTGGTCCTGCTGGTCATGGCCGCAGATGGTGACATTATCCAGGTACGGGAAGGTAGCCCGCAGCCCGTTCTGGTCCACCATTCGGTCCATAGCACGCTGGAAGACCGAGACCCCATTGGTGACACCAAAGGGAACCCTGAGAAAGTGATACAAGCGACCATCCGCCTCAAAAGCCGTGTATTGTCGGTCCTCTGGGCAAATGGGGAGTTGGTGGTAGGCAGACTTGAGGTCTATGGTGGAGAACACCCGGTACTGCGCAATCTGATTGACCATATCAGATATGCGCGGGAGAGGATACGCATCCAGCTGCGTATATCGATTAATGGTCTGACTATAGTCAATGACCATCCGGGGTTTGTTCCCGCTCTTGACCACCACGACCTGCGCCCTCCATGGACTAGTGCTGGGTTGTATGATCCTTTCTTTGAGGAGCCGCTGAACCTCAGATCTAATGAAGATCCGATCCTCAGCGCTGTAACGCCTACTTTTAGTCGCGATGGGCTTCCAGCCTGGCACAAGATTCTGGAACAGGGAGGGTGTGGTGATCTTCAGTGTCGAGAGGCTACAGGCGGGGCGCGTTGGGCAAATTGGAGGCTGCTGCTGTTCTCCCACTGCCAGTGAAGGGAGTGGCCCACCGTACTGTAGGGTTACACTCCTCAAGTGGACCATGAAGTTTAGTCCGAGAAGTATTGGCGCGCAAAGGTACGGCAAAACTAGGAGCTTGAAACGCTCGTAAACTGTGCCTTGCACCGTCAAAGTTACCACGCAACTCCTGAGCACGGTGACAGACCGGGACCTCGATGCCATAGAGATTGTCTGTTTGGCAGGTTGAATCCGGAGTCCACACTGCTTCACAGTGTCTGGGTGGATAAAGCTCTCAGTGCTCCTGCTGTCAAACAGACAATAAATCACGTGGTCATTTACCTGGATGTTCATCATAGATTTGTCAAGTCTATGAGGCTTGGCCTGGTCCAGGATGATCGACGCCACCGTTGGTTCATGAGCGCCACTGCAGGCAGCTGAAATCGACGAGGAGGACCCCTGCTGGTCGTTCGCGGTCGGTGCCGACCAACATGGCCGCTCCCATAAGTCGCACGTGGGTGATGGCGCCAAACTCAGCGACCCCTGGTGGTCACACACCTCCGACTCCATCGACCGTAATGGCGTCATCCTGGCCTCGCACGTGGACGAACCCCTCGATGATTTCGATGAAGAGCCGAGCTCTGAAGAATCGCAGGCCGCACTGCCGTTCCTAGATTTAGATCAGCACACTTTCGAATAGTGCCCTTTCTTACCGCAGGCGGAGCACAACACAGCCTTAGCAGGACACCGTTGCCGAGTATGCTTCGCTCCCCCACAGAAGTAACACCGCGGGCCGCCCGGAGCTGCTGCCGTCGTCTGGTCCGAGTGTGAGCACGCCATTACGCAGCATTTCGAACCCGAGGGACGAGGAGGGATTGGCGACTGCTCCTGCCACGTTGTCTCCACGTGGTCTTCCGGATACAATACTAAGCTTTTGGAGGCCGTCTCCAGCATCTCCGCTAGCTCGATTGCCTGGGTAAGGTCAAGGTTACCTTTCTCCAATAGTTTAAGTCGAATGTACGATGATCCGACTCCCGCCACAAACGCATCTCGGGCGAGGTCGTTCATGCTCTGCTCAGCCGACACAGCTTTGCAGTTACAGCCCCTGGCTAGCTGTAGGAGCTCATTCGCATATTCCTCCATCGTTTCGCCAGACTGCCGTCGTCGAGTGGCTAAGAGGTAGCGAGCGTGTATTTCATTGGGCGGTTTGATATAACGCTTCTTCAGAAGCTCGAGGGCCTTAGTATAATCGGTGGCCGCACGGATCGCGAGGTAGACAGTGTCGCTTACCCTCGCATGGAGGACCCGGAGTCTGTCATCATCTGTGGTGACCGCTGCGGAGGCTGCCAGGTAGTCTTCGAAGCACTTCAGCCAGTGGTCGAAGGTGTTAGAGGCGCCCACCGCACGTGGATCTAGTGTAAGGCGTTCCGGCTTCAGGATCTGCTCCATACTCTCTTTTTTTCTTCGACGAGAGTTTAACAACAGTAAATAAAATTGATGCGCATTATCATACACGAGGCTAGATGCTCGGGAAATAAAGGCTTTTATTTACTGTAATGAAGCAGCCAATAATTATATACACGATCCCAGACTGAAGGGATCCCAGCCAGAGCAGGGACTTTTATACCTCTTCCAGGAGGCGGAGCCCGACTGGGATGTACCACAACACTACAGTACAAAGGTGTAACAACCCCACCCTAACCCCAACAGCAACAAGTAGCACAACCCAACAGTAACATATGTACATCCTTGTAGTACTGGCCAGACCCTGGCTCAGTACTATCCAGTGGGAACCAACGATGGTTCACCACACCCGCCCACCACGGGAATCGCAAAAGTCCATTGGCCTTGGGTGGGATTTTCCGGCTTTGGGGCGAGTGTGACTGGAAAATCCCACCCAACATTTAAGTTTGATGACTTTTCACCAGAACTGGAAAAAGTTGGAGTTGAAACGAGATTTTAAGCATGAACAGAGGCAGGGGAAATATTCCAGCAAGGAAATTGGAGGGAAGGAAAGAACAGGAGGGTAGATGTATGATGAGATGGAAGGAAAGAGAGACTAAATGACAAAATTGATGATGGCACAAGACGAAAGGAGATGGTAATGGGTCAAGTAAAGAAACAAAAGATGAGCCAAGAGGTGTAAATGGCAATAGAATAATGACTACCAACAGTGCATTCTGAAAAAATAGGAGCAGTGATATGATCTGAAATTGTTAAACTCAAAGTTGAGTTCAGAAGGCTGTAAAGTGAGTAATCAAAAGATGCCTCGCTGTTCCTCGAGCTCATGCTAATTTTAATTGGAGGAGAGATTAATATGGTTCACCATGATAAGGAGTGGATGGGACTTGAAGTGAGAGGCTATAACTCCAGAGAGGACTTCAATCAGAGATCAGACACCTTTTTGCTCATGAAGCATTAGCGAGCATCCATCTGATAAATAAGATGCGAGTTGCCTCACAACCTTTGAACTCCACCACCAAGTTTCATTGAAACAGAGTAGGAAGCTGATGTCAGAAAAGCCAGAGTGAGTGGTATAAGAATTAAAATGGCAGACAACTGAAAGCTTGGGGTTACTGCTTTGATTTGCCCAGAACGAAAGAGGCCACATTGTGAACAGATACTGTACACTAAATTGGCAGAAAAAGTAAATTGCTGTTTCACCTGGAGGGAGAGTTTGTCCTGGAAAGTGGAAAGAAAGAGGATAAAAGGGAAGGTGTCGAGGCAAGGATAAGGGCTACTTGGGCAAATTGAGGAGTGGACCAGGATGTTGCTGAGGGAATAGTTCCTTTGGAATGCTGAAGGGAGGGGAAGATATATTTAATAGTTGCTGGAGGTGGCACAAATGGTGGAGGATAAACTATAGAATGTGCAGGCTGGTGAGATGCCTGGGAGCGGCACGGTAGCACAGTGGTTAGCACTGTTGCCTCACAGCGCCAGGGACCTGGATTCGATTCCCTGCTTGGGTCACTGTCTGTGTGGAGTTTGCACATTCTCCCCGTGTCTGTGTGGGTTTCCTCCAGGTGCTCCGGTTTCCTCCCACAGTCCAAAGATGTGTAGGTTAGGTGGATTGGCCACACTAAATTGTCCCTTAGTGTCAGGGGGACGAGCTAGGGTGAGTGCATGGGGTTATGGGGATAGGGCCTGGGTGGGATTGTGGTCAGTGCAGACTCGATGAGCCGAGTGGCCTTTTTCTGCACTGTAGGATTCTATGATTCTATGTAAGCCCAGAACAAGGGGAACCCTATCTTGATTCTGGGAAGGAGGGGAGGGGATTGGAATCAGAAGTATAGAAATGTTTTTGACACATTTGAACACATTTGCAACCATCACGGAGGGGGAATGCTCAGTTGAGGGAACGGAAAGAAATACAAGGAGAGCTAATTACGAAAATGGTTTTGTGAGAACAGATGTGACAGGGATAGAGAACTGGGATAGAGAACAGGGATAGAGAATGAGATCCTATAAGAAGCAAAATGGGGGGGAAGTTTAGTCAAGGAAGCTGAAAACAAGAAATGATAATACTGCCATCAACATACCAAAAAAAAGGTGAGGATGGGGATTTGAGTAGGACAGGAACAAAAATTATTCCACATATCATGAAAAAAATCAGGAATAATTAGAACCAATATGGATTCCAATAGCAATATCATTTGCTTGGAGTAAGTAAGACAAAAAAGAATATGAGAAGGTCAGCCAGACAGAGGAGGCTGGTGGACAGGGCCTGGTTACGTCTCCATTCCAAGACAAAATGGAAGGCCTCCAGGCGGTCTCGATGGGGGGTGGAGGTGGAGAAGGAATAGATGTTCATGGTAAAAAGGAAATGGTTAGGGGAACAAAACAGCAAACTGCTAAAATGGCAGCGGTCATTAGAAGAGCCATGGCCATAGATGGAAATAAAACAAAGAACAAAGAACAAGGAAAATGACAGCACAGGAACAGGCCCTTCGGCCCTCCAAGCCTGCACCGACCATGCTACCCGACTTAACTAAAACCCCCTACCCTTCCGGGGACCATATCCCTCTATTCCCATCCTATTCATGTACTTGTCAAGATGCCCCTTAAAAGTCACTACCATATCCGCTTCCACTACCTCCCCCGGCAACGAGTTCCAGGCACCCACCACTCTCTGTGTAAAAAATCTGCCTTGTACGTCTCCTTTAAACCTTGACCCTCACACCTTAAACCTCTGCCCCCTAGTAATTGACTCTTCCACCCGAGGAGAAAGCTTCTGACTATCCACTCTGTCCATGCCTCTCATAATCTTGTAGACTTCTATCAGGTCTCCCCTCAACCTCCGTCACTCCAGTGAGAACAAACCAAGTTTCTCCAACCTCTTTTCATAGCTAATGCTCTCCATACCAGGCAACATCCTGTAAATCTTTTCTGTACCCTCTCCAAAGCCTCCACATCCTTCTGGTAGTGTGGCGATCAGAATTGAACACAATATTCAAAGTGCGGCCTAACTAAGGTTCTATAAAGCTGCAACATGACTTGCCAATTTTTAAACTCAATACCCCGGCTGATGAAGGCAAGCATGCCATATGCCTTCTTGACTACCTTCTCCACCTGCATTGCCACTTTCAGTGACCTGTGTACTTGTACAACCAGATCCCTTTGCCTATCAATACTCTTAAGGGTTCTGCCATTTCCTGTATATTTCCTATCTGTAGTAGACATTCCAAAATGCATTACCTCACAAAAACTGGACAAGGGGAGAAAAATAGAGCAGTTTTGAACTTCTAGCATCATTAAAAAAAACAACTGTACCTCATTAATTCCAGTGTAACTTTTTCAAGTTTTATACAATGAGACAGTGAAAAGATAAATTCTTGTCTTTTCAGTGATTTCTATTTGACTGCAGTCTGTGGGGACTTCATCAGTGCACCATGTGGAGAAGCATAGAATATCAGTCAGCAACTTCTGGATTTACACATTTACCTACGCATGTGCAGACTCCAAAAGTTGCTGCCACTTTCAGAGGAGGAATGCTGGTGAGTGCTGATGGTTTGTGCTCATTACAATTGCAAAATCCAAGCTATGGCCCTGATTTTACCAGCACGCCTGCCATGAAATCGGGGTGGGCGAGGCTCGCAGGACGGCATTCTCCGTTGGCCTCGGGCGTGATCTTACGAGCCTCGGGCGGGCATGCCGGTAAAATTCCGGCCTATTTGTTTCAATGAGATTACTTCTCAATTCTTCTAAACTCTAGGCAATAACGGCCTCGTCCAGCCAACCCCTCCATATTGGACAATTCCCTCATCCCAGGAATGATTCTAGTTAACCTCGGTCATTGTCCTGGCAATACAAGTATATCCTTTCTTCAGGATGGAGACCAATGTGCACAATGCCTCAGGTATGTCGAAGAATGAAACTGAACTGCAGACAAAGGCAGCTTTCAGATTGTCAGTCGGTGCTGCTGGAGGGAGAGGTTGAGAGTGAGCATTTGGCAGTCTGTGACATTGAGAGTGGATTTCAGAAAGCTGAAAGAGCAGAAATTTGAGGAATGCTGATCATTTTGGAAATATCTGTAAACAAGTGTGGATCTGAAACATGACGGGTGGAATTTCAGTTGGAATCCATGTGGAATACGTCAGAGCTGGAGACAGTTGTTGAGAAAAAAGATGTGGTTGTGAAAGGGAGTGTTGGAACCTATAAGATCAAAGATCAGAAAGGAAACAGAAAGCAGTGATGATGAATAGCAGAGTCAAGGCAAAGGGAAATTCTATCAGAAAGAACAGAACTTCTACAAGATGGGCATTGCTAGAATTGAACTGGCAGTGAACAAAACACCAATGTCAAAGCAAAATACTGCAAATGCTGGAACTCTGAAATAAAAACAAAAAAATTATGAATACTCAGGTCAGAATTAATACAATATTATTTAGGTAAAAACCAGCTGTTAATTGCCACAGGAGTGCACATATTCAAGTTTAATTTTTTGAATAGTGAAAATATAATTTATATTCTTTCATGGGATGCGGGCATTGCTGGCTCGACCAGCATTTATTGCCCATCCCTAATTGCCCTTGAGAAGGTGATGGTGAGCCGCCTTCTTGAAGTTCACGTGGTCTTGGTACACACACAGTGGCAAGAACTGAGAAACTTTGACCTTGAGGTATCTTCCTTCAACTACTTTTGTTCATCCTAATTTGGAGGTATTTTACTCTCCTCTGGCCTTTCTCACATCTTTCCTCAATCTAATCTAATTCACATCTAATTCTCAATCTAATCAATTGTGTGCAGTTCTGGTCACCTCACTATAAGAAGGATGTGGAAGCGCTGGAAAGAGTGCAGAGGAGATTTACCAGGATGCTGCCTGGTTTGGAGGGTAGGTCTTATGAGGAAAGGTTGAGGGAGCTAGGGCTGTTCTCTCTGGAGCGGAGGAGGCTGAGGGGAGACTTAATAGAGGTTTATAAAATGATGAAGGGGATAGATAGAGTAAACGTTCAAAGACTATTTCCTCGGGTGGATGGAGCTATTACAAGGGGGCATAACTATAGGGTTCATGGTGGGAGATATAGGAAGGATATCAGAGGTAGGTTCTTTACGCAGAGAGTGGTTGGGGTGTGGAATGGACTGCCTGCAGTGATAGTGGAGTCAGACACTTTAGGAACATTTAAGCAGTTATTGGATAGGCACATGGAGCACACCAGGATGATAGGGAGTGGGATAGCTTGATCTTGGTTTCAGATAAAGCTCGGCACAACATCGTGGGCCGAAGGGCCTGTTCTGTGCTGTACTGTTCTATGTTCTATGCTCTATAATTGGAATGATCTTCTGATCTCATGCAGCATTTTTCACATTTTCTCCCAGTTTTAAAAAAAATGCTTTACAGAAACTCAATATTGTCTGCCTCTTTGTATTTGACCTGTGTTTTTTAAACCTGTTGCTTGCCCCTTTCCTCTTTGTGCTGGTTAATCCTACTTCATTAAATGCTAATGAAAGGTTTCTATCTGGAAGCGATGCTTTCTCTTTTCAGATGCCGACATGGCCATTGTTTATTTCCAGCACCTCCTGTTTTTATTTCAAATTTACAGAGTGTGCTATTTTTCTTTATATCTTTGACTTTAATGGATCAATACTCTTAACTTGTACTTTTAGTGACTTGATGGGACAGATAGATTATTTTCTCTGTGAGATGTACAGAACAAAGAAGTATATCGTTAAAATTGGAGTTAGGTCATTCAAGGGTGATGTCAGGAAGCAATTCTTCACACAAAACAGGAACTATCTTGCACTCACAAAGTGATATGGCTACACCAACTGAGCGTTAAAAGGTTGAAGATATGATTTCCAGACAAAATAGCTACCAGCGCCCAAGGAGGATGTAGACAGATTGCCAAAAGTGTGTTAATTGGCACATTTCTTTGTTTGCTTAACACAAATATACCAATCACACAGGATTGTGAAACTAAATGTAGGCTCAGTTTATTTGAAGATGTAGTAATGGATTACTCAGCAGACAGATTTACTATAAATATTCAACCGCTATTGTTAACAGGAAAGACAGTTGTAACTTGTTCATGGCTGTTGAGGATTGTAACCTGCTGTTGGCTAAACTGATGTGGAAATGCTGGCGTTGGACTGGGATGGGTTCAGTAAGAACTCTCACAACACCAGGTTAAAGTCCAACAGGTTTATTTGGTATCACGAGCTTTTGGATGGGAAGGTTTTGAAATAACCTGTTTCCTTTCTGATTTGGATCACCTGATGAAGGAGCAGTGCTCTGAAAGCTCGTGATACCAAATAAACCTGCTGGGCTTTAACCTGGTGTTATCAGACTTATTACTGGGCTGAACTGAAAGCAGTTCTGAACAATGTTCACCTACTGCAATGCTCCAGTAATGCCCAATGCAAACTGGAAAAACAACACCCCATCTTCTGATGAGGCACGTTACAACCTCCTGGACTCAACACTGAGTTCAACAACTTTAGACTGTGAACTTTCCACTCCAAGTTTTTTGGTTTCCTTGGTTTGCCCCAATATTACTCCACCCCTCCCCCACAGGTCATCTGTCCCTTGCTCTTCAGTTTTGCCATCATTGAGCACTGACCTTTGTTACCCTATTAACACATTCTGCTATTTTACCTTTATGTTACTCCTCAGTCCTTAATATCACCATTAATGACTCATGTGTCTCACACCCATGACATCTTTGTCAATCTCACCTTAGCTCTGTGTATCCCTGACCTTATATTCTGCCCCACCTGCCTCTCCAACTATATAATTCATTACATTTCTATCCCTCTTTAGTTTTCTAGAAGGGATCACATGGACTCGGAAAATGGGACATGTTTTACCCAAAAAAACCTAAATGCCCAATGGGGGGGGGGGGGCGGGAAAGCGGGAGTTATCCCTGCCCATTTTTGGGGGGAGCAGAGTAAAATGAATTTTCGGTATTCAGTGCAGCACAGAGGCCGTCAGGGGATTTACGCCGGTGGGCATATTAGATGCAAATTGGTATTTGCATAATGTAATCAGCCTCGTTCTGTTCCCCGGCACGAGACTGATTACGTAAAAAAAAAATGGCCCGGGAAGATCGCGACGGGCCGGACGCAGGTCACACTTCCCATTTTTGGCCTCCCGTTGACATTTCCCTGCCCACTGTGCTACTCGAGCAGTCATGATGTGGAGATGCCGGCATTGGACTGGGGTAAACACAGTAAGAAGTCTCACAACACCAGGTTAAAGTCCAACAGGTTTATTTGGTAGCAAAAGCCACTAGCTTTCGGAGCGCTCCTTCTGAAGGAAGGACTTTAACCTGGTTGGACTTTAACCTGGTGTTGTGAGACTTCTTACTACTCGAGCAGCGCAGCGGGCCGGGAAAATCACAGCTGTGAACTCTAGTTTTTCTCTCCACAGATGCTGCCAGACCTGCTGAACTTATCCAGCATTTTCTGTTTTTATTTCTGAGCAATGTCTGATGGTCACATTTTTATGCATATTTACATACGATGGGAGGAGGAAATCACACCGACTCGTCTATATCTTGTATTACTTTGGCATCCCTTTTAACCGTTATCATCCCAAACTATTGTCTAGGCAATGAAATAACTCAACCGCTGGTTGACCTTTAACATGAAAAATACAGCACAACACACCATAAACATAAACTTAAAAGCTTAGTACTGAATTTAACACTTGACAGATTCAAGTGTAACCCAGCACTCATCAATAATTAACACAGCCTTGAAAAGATCTGAAGATGACAGAAAAGATTGAGGATGAATGAAATTTCTCAATGTTAATCAGCCAGCATTTTCTTGATATGATGAGAAAAAGGTGAGCCTGGATAAGTTCACAGAATAGGAATATTGGATAATTAAGTGTCAGCCACTTGACTGTGAACACAGATGTGTTGCACATCTGGGTACAACATGTACTGTATCAGAAATCCCCTTTTCATGGTTAAGGTAATGGATATTTCAGTCCAAGTTTTGACATACTTAAGTGAGGATGTCATTTTCCAACATAAATTGCAGCTCCAGACTGCTCTTCTGTGGGGTACAAAATCCATCAGGATACACATTTGTCTTGGTAGCATGTAACACGTAATTATAACAGCAATTGTACAAATAATCTGAAAGCATTTCTGAAGTGCCATCAATAAAACATGACTATTTCAAACGAAAATGGAAATGTGTGGCCCAGATTTATTCATCTTCCTGCCTCGGTACCAATTAATGGAATAGATTGTTTTCCTGTGGACCTTTGTGGCATCTCAAAAACAGCGGCACACCACTGCAGCTCATTGCTCACTGAGGCCGTCTTACCAGATCTGGAAAGCATGTTCATTTAACCACAGACACCTCCTTGCAGGGATGAAACGCATTGGGTCTCGCCTCCATTGGTGAACTCCCACAGGTACAGGTCATCATCAATTGCATCTTCTTTTCTATCAAGGCAGCAGCAGGCAGCCAGTGAGATCCATCAGCAGGAAGGGTTTCCATTCCTTCCATGTCCAACTAGTGTGTGAGGGCAAGAGCACCCTCCATGTCTGTGTTTGCTTTCCTGGCAACTACCAATACTCCTTCATTTATTGCCAGATCTTCACTCAAACTTACTAAATGTGTAGGCCTTGTCCCCAAGGATCCATGTACACATTTAGTAGGTGCCTCTGTCTGGGGGACCCTCTTCAGGAGTGTAGAATTTGAGAATGCTAAGGCCCTGCTCATCAGGGGAGAAGAATGCAAGAGAAGAGGAATTTAGAGACTGAGGGAGGTGACACTGAAAAAAGAGGTGTCCCTGATACATGACGAGGTAGCCTCCTCCTTCCTCCCTCCAGGAAGAGACCCTTCTGCATTTCCGTTACAGCCTCCAGCATTAGCTCCAGGTTAGTATTAATGAAGGGTCTGCACTGCCCTATGTACCAGGCCTCAGGCTCCCCTTAGACATTTTGCTTCCCACTGGTGCTGTGCAAGGCTTTGGCACAAACTTTAAATATCATTCGGACAACCAGCAGCCTGAGTGAGGTAGGGTGTCGAAATGAGTCATACAATTCATCTGATCCACCTCAGTGCTGCCCCCCTTGGCTTGAAGTGGGCAGGAAACCTGTCACCATGTCAATTAAGGTCTCACCCTGTGAGAACCTGAATTTTAGTCAATTTTTCACCAGAAGCAGGTTTCTGATCCAAAAACAGAGCCACCTCCTGCTTTCCTATACGTTTCTCCTCACTTGTGCAGTGTGATCTCGCTCCTACCTTTTTCAACCTCACTGTCTATGTTCACCAGTACTTGGGGCAGATGATGATTCTGGCATATGGTACCAGAGTGTGGATTTTCATAGTGACACTGGCTGTACACTCAAACATTTTCGAACCTTCATTTCCAGAAAAAGACAGGACAAAATGTGAAAATCTTCAGTCCATCAAAAAGAAGCAATATTTTCATTGTGTGCCATTCTCAAAAGGTGCACATCAAGTTGAGCGTATGCCTGTGTGGTTGTAACTCTTTGGAAAATTATGTGGCATGAATATTGTTGTACCAACTGTGAACCTGGAAGAGCTTCCAGTTTCACTGTTCTACACCCCCAATAACCACCAGCATGGTTTCATTAAATTGGCCATGAGCTTATTTCCTTTTTCCACAGTGTAGCACCAGGCCCACTGATTAAGGACCATCTCATTTTGTAAGTTTTAGAATATTAGTGAGCTATAGAAAGTTGATAGATCAGTAACAAATTTAGAGCCTCGGTATTTTTGGTGGCACACTGCATGTGTCCATTTGATAATCTCTGGATTGTTACCTGAGCCATGTGCCAATGACATTGGATCATCAGGTTAGAGAATTATATCATGCTTCAAAGAGTGGTCTAGAAAGTAGGGATTTAGATTCATGGGACATTAGACTCAGGAAATTGGGAGCTATTCTGTTTGTTTGGGCTCCATTCAATCTATCATCTCGGAGCACTGTCCTGGCCAGTTATGTAACCATGGCTATGGACAGGCCTTCAAACAACAGGGATGAGGGAGTGGAGGATGGGGAGGGGATTTAGGTGAAATGGGTCAATGGAGATTCAGAAATCCAAAGATTAAAAGTAAAGGTGACAGAACAATGTTGTCATGTGGGTAAAGAGCTGTAGAATGAGGCAGGAAGAGACAGAGAGTTTACCATTAATTGTGCATCATAGAGTAAGGTCCATGCAGGTAATAGAATCATAGAATTCCTACAGTGCAGAAGGAGGCCATTTGGCCCATCGAGTCTGCACCATCCAGAATCCCACCCAGGCTCTATTCCTGCAACCCCTCATATTTACCCTGACACTAGGGTTAATTTAGCATGGTCTATCAACTGAACCTACACATCTTTGGACTGTGGGAGGAAACCAGAGCACCCGGAGGAAACCCACGTAGACATGGGGAGAACATGCAGACTCCACACAGACAGTGACCTGAGACCAGAATTGAACCCGGGTCCCTGGTGCTGTGAGGCAACAATGCTAACCACAGTGCCACTGTGCCAGCCCAGTAAAGTTATAAAATGAAATTAAAGGCTCTTTATGTGAATGAGTAAATCATCCTTAATTAGATTAACTTGTGACACAAATACAGTATATAGTTTAGTTTTAATTATCATTGCAGAGACATGGTTAAAAGGTGACTAAGTTTGGCAAATAATTATTCTGGGGAATGCAACATTTTGGGAAGAATGGGAAAGGAGGAGTAGTTGCCCTGATAGCAAATGATGACATAAAGACAGTAGTGAGAAAAGATCTGGCCTCAGAACAGCATTAAGTAGAATAGGTATGGGTGGATATTAGGAATAGAAAGAATCAGAATTATGACAAGCTCCATTTGCCACTCTTCTGCCCCCCTTGACAAGTCCATTGATATCTTCCTGAAGACTAGAGCTTTCTTCTTCAGTATCCACTACATTACGAATTTTTGTACTCTATACCAGCTTCTTATTCAGACCTCCTATATTCAAGTGCAAATCATTAATATATGCCAGAAAAAGCAAAGGCTTTGGCAATGAGCCCTGTGGAGCCCAATAAAAACCACCTACCAGTCACAAAAACATCAACCATTACCATTTTTTCCAGCCTATGAGTCAGTTTTGGTTCCAATTTGGCACTTTTCATTGGATCCCATGGGGTTTTGATTTTGTGAACAGTCTGCCAGGTGGGACCTTATCAAATATCTTGCTTAAATCTACATCAACTACATCAAATGTAATTTTTATTGACCTTCCTTGCCAACTCCTCAAAAAACTAATTTGTGTTATTGCTGAAAAGAGAGACATGTTGCCAAAACTTTTCACCTTATACTCATGAAGATAAATGCAAGAATGCCAAATTTCAAACAATTGTAACCATGTATATTACAATGTAAAAGGGGTGTTGATTGGTTGGCAAGTCAATTCTGATTGGCTGAAGTGTTGCCATGGAGAAAACAATGGGAAACTATAGGTTCCACATGCTTCCGGGTAACTCAAAAAATGGC
Organism: Mustelus asterias; assembly: GCF_964213995.1. Lineage (NCBI taxonomy): Eukaryota > Metazoa > Chordata > Chondrichthyes > Carcharhiniformes > Triakidae > Mustelus > Mustelus asterias. Next base: position 57,246,707 of record NC_135810.1, on the reverse strand, counting down.
ACAAGGCTTGAACCTATTCCTTTTTCTCAGGTACACAAATAGCCATTTGCTAGTACAGAACTTGAGTATTGCTGAAAAAAGAAACATGCTGTCAAAGCTTTTCATCTTGCACACATCAGGGCAAATTTGCACGAATATAAAATCTCAAAGGGAATAACTATTTATGCGGCGTGGGAAGAAGGTGCTGATTAATTGGCAAGTGGACTCTGATTGGTAGAGGTGTCACCATGGAAAATAACATGGCAGTACCATAACCTCATACACAACTGTTCACTGCAAGTCCACTTTTCCTGATCGGTATAAGTGTTGGGATTCCGACAATTCCACATGACATGAGATTGACCTTATTGGCAACCTTGTAAATAGGACTTGAGCCATTTTCTCACCATGCATGCCTGATACCAAAATAGAATGCATCAGAACTATCTTGCAAGACAGTGGCTACCCTGGTCTTATCATTGCTCGCTATCCATCATGCAACATCATGAATAGGCCCAAGGCTGTTACTTTTAGTCTTGAAAAGTGCTCAATTTACCTTAGAACACTCTGGAAGAGTAAGGCATCACAAAAATTTGAGCAACAGGTGAAGCAATACATATCATATTCCACAACATGTTTCACATGCAACACAAATTATATTCTCCTCCAAGAGGATGCTGCTGTCAAGCCAAAAAGATGATCTTCCTCTCACCCAAATGAGTAATGTCAGAGCAGGTGCGATGCTAGCTAGTGCAGGCCATGCAGTATCAATGACAAGGGGATCACATCAAAAAGCATGTCCCTACGGCTGGATGCTAATGGAAAAATATTGATCATACTATACTGAAATACTAGCTCATGCTTGCTAAACTCACATCATGCCCAATATTAGATGTGATTTCATGATTGAATAACATTAGTTAAACTATCTTGACTGTGCTAAGAATTACACTGACAACCAATTTAAGATTCTCAGTTAAGCTTGCAGTATATTTGCATGTAGTCACACACAGGGCCTTGTCCTTTGTGAACAGAAAGAACATGGACACATGCATTATGCCTTTCTCGACTAAGCAAAAGCTTGTCGGAACAGCCATTCCTCAGATCATTCCCCATGGCCGAGTCTTGACCAAGTAAAGTTGACCTGCCCCAACTTTGAATTGAAACAAAAGCTTGGCAGTTAACTGTTTTTCGGTCTCCGGTCTCTTTTGTTAGCAACATTCCTTTTGTTTTTAGAGAGCGCGTTACTGCATGTGAACATATATTACTTCTAGCAAGCATGATGAGCCATGTTCTGAACTCAACCCATTGTCTTAAATTGGTTGTTAGCGCTCTTAGGATTATTCAGCAGGTGCTGCCAAATCTCAGAATCGCATCTAACTAAAGATTTTTGTTTTGTTTTGCAAATGCAGGCTGATCGAGTACAGTCTGTAATCTGCCTGTTACAAACAGAGAGGTACACATTGTTTGATTCGATCAGCAAATCATTGAGATACATGACCTACATACCTGGCACTGCATCTACATTGTGCCAGTGTGATGCCAGGTACATATGCTGTATGTCCTGGCTTAAGAACAACTTTGCTTCTTGTTGGGCAACATGTACCTCTTTTCAGTGATATTCAAGTTCTGTACTATCAATCATGTGAGTCCGAAAGGACCTACCCTTCACAAATCCTCGCTGTCTTTGATTAATCCGTGCCTTTATAAATTAATATTTATAGGCTGACAGTCCTGTAGCTACTCAGTCTATCCCTTTCACCCTTTTAAACAATAGTACAATGTTAGCTGCCCTCGAATCCTCTGGTACCTGTAGCCAGAGAAGATTGGAAAATAATGGTCAGAGGCTTTGCTTTCCTTAACATCCTCAGGTACATTTAGGATTCATCCACATTCACCAATGTGAACATATTTAATACTTCCTCCCTCACTAAGTTACTTTTGGTTAATATTTCACATTCCTCCTTCCCGATTGCAATGACCGTACAAAGATTAGCTAATGCATTCATAATCCTATTTTTTGCAAATATTATCCTCCTCAGACTTGCTAAGCATTTATTTCTGCCTTTTTCACTCTTGCACTGTACTGTTTAACATCTTCAAAATGGTCCGAATGAGAAAGCAGGGAAGGATGAGAAGTTTGGAAGAGCTTTTACATTTTGCGCTTATTAATAAAGTTGACTTGCCTCAGCAGAATTTTTGAGTTTTACGATCTTCTTTCTCATATCTTGTTCAAGTCCTGTGAATTCTGGAGCTAGAATTTATCTTTTGTGAGATTTCTTCACATTCTGATGCACTGGTAGCCTGGCCACCCAGACGCTATTTAAATCGTTAAAATTGCTGGTTGCTACTGTTAACAAGGTGTTGATCCTGTTGTGTAATTGCTCTGGTTCGGAAGTTAGGCAAGCAGTAAAATTCTGAGCCAGAGTTTTATATTGTTTGAGTGGATGTCCGCCCAAACTGTTTGTGAAACTGTGTGAGAAGGTGTTGGGTACATGGCCTAACATCATAGAACATAGAACATAACCGCGCAGTACAGGCCCTTCGGCCCTCAATGTTGCGCCGACCAGTGAAACCAATCTAAAGCTCATCTAACCTACACTATTCCAATATCATCCATATGTTTATCCAATGACCATTTAAATGCCCTTAATGTTGACGAGTCCACTACTGCTGCAGGCAGGGAATTCCACGCCCTTACTACTCTCTGAGTAAAGAACCTACCTCTGACATCTGTCCTATATCTATCACCTCGCAATTTAAAGCTATGTCCCCTCGTGCTAGCTATCACCATCCGAGGAAAAAGGCTCTCACTGTCCACCCTATCTAATCCTCTGACCATCTTGTATGCCTCTATTAAGTCACTTCTTAACCTTCTTCTCTCTAACGAAAACAACCTCAAGTCCCTCAGCCTTTCCTCATAAGACCTTCCCACCATACCAGGCAACATCCTAGTAAATCTCCCCTTTCCAATGCTTCCACATCCTTCCTATAATGTGGCGACCAGAACTGTACGCAATACTCCAAGTGCGGCCGCACCAGAGTTTTGTACAGCTATAACATGACCCCCTGGCTCCGAAACGCAATCCCTCTACCAAGAAAAGCTAACACTCCGTACGCCTTCTTAACAACCCTATCAACCTGAGTGACAACTTTCAGGGATCTATGCACATGGACACCGAGATCTCTCTGCTCATCCACACTATCAAGTATCTTACCATTAGCCCAGCGCTCTGTAATCCTGTTACTCCTTCCAAAGTGAACCACCTCACACTTTTCCGCATTGAACTCCATTTGCCACCTCTCAGCCCAGCACTGCAGCTTATCTATGTCCCTCTGTAACCTGCAACAACCTTCCGCACTGTCCACAACTCCACCGACTTCAGTGTCATCCGCAAATTTACTAACCCATCTTTCTACGCCCTCATCCAGGTCATTTATAAAAATGACAAACAGCAGTGGCCCCAAAACAGATCCTTGCGGTACACCACTAGTAACTGAACTCCAGGATGAACCTTTCCCATCAACCACCACCCTCTGTTTTCTTACAGCTAGCCAATTCCTGAACCAAACCGCTAAATCACCCTCAATCCCATGCCTCCGTATCTTCTGCAATAGCTTACCGTGGAGAATCTTATCAAACGCTTTACTGAAATCCATATACACCACATCAACTGCTTTACCCTCATCCACCTCTTTGGTTACCTTCTCAAAGAACTCAATAAGGTTTGTGAGGCACAACCTACCCTTCACAAAACCGCGTTGACTATCCCTAATCAAATTATTCCTTTCTAGATGATTATAAATCCTATCTCTTATAATCCTTTCCAAAACTTTGCCCACAACAGAAGTAAGGCTCACCGGTCTATAATTACCAGGGTTGTCTCTACTCCCCTTCTTGAACAAGGGGACAACATTTGCTATCCTCCAGTCTTCTGGCACTATTCCTGTTGACAATGATGACATAAAGATCAAAGCCAAAGGCTCTGCAATCTCCTCCCTAGCCTCCCAGAGAATCCTAGGATGAATTCCATCCAGCCCAGGGGACTTATCTATTTTCACGCTTTCCAGAATTGCTAACACCTCCTCCTTATGAACCTCAATCCCGTCTCGTCCAATAGCCTGTATCTCAGTACTCCCCTCAACATCATCATGCACTTGCACGGTATTGTCTCAGCGGGCGCGCGTGGCAGCAAACGCACCCACCAACAATTAAACAGACGACCAAGCCGTTAAGGAGTCACTTGAAAGCGATTTCACATGGTCTATCCATTTTCACGCCTTCACATTTTCGCTACAACCTCAATCCAGGGCGAGATGAGGTTGAGGTGAAATATAATAAAGAGAGATGTCGGGCGACTGAAGTTGTTTGAGTTCTGTTGTCAGGTGCTTGAATAGACAGTTTGCTGCATTTTCTTTTACCTCATTTAATCTGTACAGGTCTGCAGCTCCCTGAGGCAGCTCCACAACAGCTGTCCATCTTCAGGGAGCTTGTCAGAAATGCCTGCCCGCACCCTCACTTTTCTCAGTGGCCCGCCCACATTCCAGCCCCACCACCCTCTCATCCCCTTCCCCCGCCAGCAGTGCCAAGCCTTACTGCGCATTTCATGGTGTTGGTTGACTGTTAATTCACTAACCAGCGTGAAATTGCATTCAGGGGCTAATCGCAGCCAGAAACATATTCGCGTCTGCTTCTGCCGATTGCCTCGGCCCAATGGGCCCACAGGTTTTGAGGGCAGATTTATTTTTGGCAGAAAAGCTTGAGCAAGATTACTAGAATGAAGAGAAACAGCAATTTCTGGCCTTAAAATACATCATTAGCACAACTTTCTTTCGTTCAAATCTAATCTTGTGGAGCCATCTTGGTTCAGAGGTGCGCATAGATGATAACACATAACCTGACCTAAAATATGAGTAAATTTAAAATATTCGCAGAGAGGACACCAAGAATTAGGAATGTGCTGTTTAATGTAGCAGCACAATAGGAACTATTCATGCAACTACAACAAAAGGATCCGGAGATTCAATTTTCTTCCCATCTCACTCTACAGGTATTAATTCTTGGCCATGTGGTGTTTCCATGGATGCAGGCAACCCACTGTTAATTAATTGAAATGGTGGTCCTTTCTGTGTGAGTCTGGACAGTGTGGGCATGATTAATTGGCTGCGCCCGCCCCAAGACCGGAAAATCCCACCCGAGGTCAACAGACTTTTGCATGGCCCTGTCCCGCCCGCGACGATTCCTGTGGCGGGCAGGACAGGAAAATCCCATCCGCATGTCTCCAGGCATTTTAACCATAAAAACAATCCACATGATTCCATTCAGCTGTTCTTACAAATTATCATCGTAATATGGCCCAGAGCTTTAAGAAAAAAATGGTTAAATAGGAAGACTCTTAAAGTTTAATGCTTCAATCAGCAACAGCAATCACTTTTACAGCCCACTTTGGAGAAAATATGTGTGCCTTCTTTAGGCTCTGAATAGGTTATTCTTTTTGTCAATTTCATCCAAATTTGCTGTAAGAAAATAATTAAGTATGTGCAAAATATATACAAACACAAGTATACACATCAATGGATCAAAGTTCTAACTGACCATATTTTTAACAGCTGACTTATAGGTTGCATGATAATCTTACTCTTTATCTTAACGGTTTACAAATACCAAAAGACAGTTTGTTATAAGCAATTAAACCTGTGCCAGTACTTACGTTGTAAATGCATTGTTTAGCTTTGCTCCAAGGTAGTGTGAGTAAAGATTAAACATTCCAATCATGAAGGCTACAAAAACCATGATGAATATGACCATGAATTTGAATATGTCTTTCACAGTTCTTCCGAGGGATATTTGTAAAGGCCCAAAACTTTCATTAGCTGGCAGAATGTACGCGATTCTAGAGAAGCTCATCACAACTGCTATAGCATAGAGGCCTTCTGATATAAGTTGGGGATCAGATGGGAACCATTTAATTCGAGCTGGAAGAAATATTTAAAATACAGAAATTAATTCTGCTAAACGTCACTTTGATAAAAAGCAGATTCAAATACATCCTGGAACCTCCCTTCTGTCATTGTTCCTTATAAATTCAAATCACCATCAGAATTTAATTCAGCTTTTTGACTTTTGGTGAGTTTGCAAATCGATTTTACATTCCAAACCAAAGCTTAGCACACACTAGACGTAACTTATACCTGAACCTTTGTCACATTGATGCAGCAAGTCCTTTCACCACAGTCACGTGATGAATCTTCAGTTAGTAGCAATGGCCACGTGTCTCTTGCTCCTGGGAAAGCTGTGGGAAGCTGTGTTCAAGAGGACCACGTGTAGAGGTCCAGCTACAACACAAACACACTGCTTTTCTTTGAGCACGGCCACTCATTAAAAGCACAAAATCAGTGAGCTTACTCTGGTCCTTAAATTTGTAGCTGAAGACTACTCCTCTCTTTTTATAATAAGGTGGATCATAACAAGTCATATTTGAAAAACAGTCAAGAAATGGGAGACATGATGGCACAGTGGTTAGCACTACTGTCTCACAGCGCCAGGGACCCAGGTTCAATTCCAGCCTCATGTCACGATCTGTGTGGAGTTTGCACGTTCTCCCTGTGTCTGCGTGGGTTTCCTCCGGGTGCACCGGTTTCCTCCCACAGTCCAAAGATGTGTGGATTCGGTTGATTGGGCATGAAAAATTGCCTCTTAGTGTCGGGAGATTAGCTGGGTAAATACGTGGGATTTTTGTTGAGGTGCAGGCTCCTTCTGCACTGTAGGGATTCTATGATTCTATGAAATGACAAGCAATTGGCTGCCATGAGGAAGCCATTCCAGGATATTCTTAGCTGAGAAAGTATTGAGAGAGTTCGGGATGAAACTAAAAGCCTCGTCTGAGCTCATAGAACTGTCCAGCAAAGAATGAGGCCATTTGGCCCATCGTGTTTGTGCCAGCTGTTGGAAAAAGCTGCACTTATTCCCACTCCACTGCTCTGTGCCCATATCCTTGTACATTTTACGCTGGAAATATTTATCTCATTTTACTTTGATCCAATACTTTAGATGACTTTTCACTATGTTCAAAAAGCAATTACAATTCTGACAAAGTGTGTGGAGTTGAATCTAAAAGGCAAGGCCCAAAATGAGAGGCGGACAAAATCAGTCTCTGAAACTATTTTTTGGCTGTTACAAGGCCTCCAAAACTATGCGGGTGATGTGCGCTAATACCTCCAATAGGAATTGTGCTGAATGCCGTATTCGTGAAGGGGACTGCACATGTGCATCGAAGGACCACCAGCAACATGTAGAACAGCTAGATCATGACGTGTATCAGTGTGTAATACTTAACATATGTCAGCACTGCCATTCTGGAATGCCATACTCTAGCATATACCATCCCCTGACTTGGTACAGCTAAACATATATTTACCACTAAGAAAGAGTGCTTTTTAAAGGAATGATCAATTTTTGCAGGTAAATTGCTGGTTTATTTCTTCTATTAGCTACTGAAATTCTACACATTTTGGTGCTTTTTAATGGTTGCTTAATGTTTCAATCGTCTATCAGGAGTCCTTTTAGTGACTCAAAGGTTTGTGCTTAAACCAATTACTTTTTAAGCATAGATTGCCCAGTAAGCTTCCTCTTGGCATTGAGAATGAGTGGGAGAAGATCAGAGGTCACACAGAACAGGGCAATTTTCTAGAAGAGGGAGGGAGACAACAAAACAGGTTACTATAGGCCAGTTAGTTTCACATCTTGAATGGGAAAATATTAGAGTCCATTAGAAAGGACATAACCACAGAGCATTTAGAAATGCATAATATAATCAAGCAAAGTCAGCATGGTTCCATAAAGGGAAAATCATGCCTGATTAATATTTTAGAAATCTTTGAGGTGGTAACATGCAGGACAGTTAAAGGGGAACCAATAGCTGCAAATTACTTGGATTTCCAATAAGCATTGGATAAGGTACCGCACAATATTAGGAATCTTTGAGCAGGATAGATAAGGGGGGACCAATAGCGCTAATTTACATGGGTTTACTTGGATTTTCAAAAAACATTAGATAAGGTACCGCACAAAAGGCTACTAAAAAAAAGGGCCCACGGTGCTTGGGGTAGTATGTTAGTAGGATAGCGATTGGCTAACAGATAGAAGACAGAGACTTGGGATAAGAGGAGCAATTTCAGGATGACAGCCTGGAACTAGTGAAGTGCCACAGGGATCGATGCTGGGGTCACAATTATTGACAATATATATTAATGACTTGGATGAGGGAAGTAAATGTATTATTGCCAAGTTTGCAGATAACACAAAGAGAGGTGGGAAGGCAAGTGGTGAGGATGATACAAAGAGCCTACAGAGGGATATAGACAGGTTAGGTGAGAGGGCAAAAACTTGGCATATGGAATATGATGTTAGAAAATGTGAAGTTCTACACTTTGGGAGGAAGATTAAAGGAGCTTAATATTATTTAAATGGAAAAAGGCTGCAGAAAGCTGCAGCACAGAGAGTGTCAGAGGCTCTTGTGCATAAATCACAAAATGCCAGCGTGCAAATTCAGCAGATAATAGGGAAGGCAAATGGAATGTTGCCTTCATTTCAAAGGGAATGGAGTATGAAAATTGCTAAAACAATACAGGGCACTGGTTAGACCACATCTAGAACACTGTGAACAGTTTTGGTTCTCTTATCTCAGGAAAGATATACTAGCATTGGAGGCAATCCTGAGAAGGTTTATCAATTCCAGGTATGGAGGGATTTTCTTATGAGGAGAGGTTGAGTAGGTTGGGACTGTACTCACTGGAGTTTAGATGAATGAGAGGTGACCTTATTGAGACATATAGGATTCCCAGAGGATTTGACAGCGTAGATGCTGAGAGGTTGTTTCCCCTTGTGGGAGAGTCTAGGACCGGAGGACATTATCTCCGAGTAAGGGGCTGTCAATTTAATACAGAGATGAGGAGGAATTGCTTCTCTGAGAGTGTGGTGAATCTGTGGGATCCTTTACCACAGAGGGCTGTGGAGGCTGGGTCATAAAATCACAGAATCCCTACAGTGCAGAAGAGGCCATTCGATCCATTGGATCTGCATCAACTCTGGCAGAGTATCTTACGCAGGTCCTCTCCCCCGCCCTAACCCCGTAGCCCCATATATTTCCCATCTAACCTGCACATCATTGAACAGTGGGAGGAAACCGGAGCACCCGGAGGAAACCCATGCAAACTCAGGGAGAATGTGCAAACTCCACACATTTAGTCATCCAAGGCCAGAATTGAACCTGTGTCGCTGAAGCTGTGAGGCAGCAGTGCTAACCATTGTGCCACCATGTTGTCATTAGGTACATTCAAGGTTGAGATAGATTTTTAATCAGTAAGAGAATCAAGGATTATGGGGATAAGGCAGGAAAGGGGAGTTGAAAATTATCATTTCAGATCAATCATAATCTCATTGAATGGCAAAGCAGACTCGATGGGCCAAATGGCCTAATTCTGCTCCTACATCTTCTAGTCTTAGGAGGAGAAAGGGTCTCAGCAATGCACCTTCCCAGCAAGGATCAGCAATGCCCCGACATGCAGAAGCCCCTTTCCTTCCAGTGAATTCCTGCTGCCTGTTGTTTTGAAGCACCTTCTCCTGTAAGGGAAAGGGATGTGTGTCAGAGAAAGTCTTGTATTATTCTTGGGTGATGTGGCAGTCATAGTGTGTGCAATCTCTGAGATTGTAGCAGTGTTAGGTGTGAGAGTGAGATGCAACATAAGAATGTCAGGTATGAGTCCTAATGGATATTGTTGGTGAGTGACGGGGTGTGATGATTTGAACAGTAGATGAGGTTAAGCAGTGTAGTTGGTGGAATATGATCGTTGAAGAGACATTCACTGACCTTGATAACTTGCGTGAGAACATTTAACTTCTTCCTGCACTGGATCCTTGGGGCTACATTCCAGGCATTGCACCTACAACATCATTTGCTGTTGCATTCTGAGCATGTGTTTGGAGGACCTTTTGGCTCACTGAGGATACTGAATATCTCTCCTACTTTCCATCTCCTCCACTAAAGCCTTTGCCTCTAGTTCAACATCTGAAAAGCTTGAGAGCTGCTCTCTACCACATTGTGCCATTCTTCAATGTCCCCAAGTCAAGCTCACTTCCTGCTTGACTGTCAGCACCTGCTCCAGTCACAATTTACTTCCACTTTAAGAGGTTCAGGCTCACTTTAAGTGGTGCTAGTTACTCATGATATTGGCCCCTCTACTCAGACATCCAGGACAGTTAGCACTGGCTGGATGCTGAAAAGGATTAAAACATCAAGCAATTCAAAGACAGAAAATGTTGGAAATATTCAGCTGGTTGTGGCAGCAACTATGGAGAGAAACGTTTCCAGCCTGTGACACTGCATCAAACTGAGAAAAGTTAGTAATGCAACAGCAAGGTGTGGGTGAAACCAGGACAGAGGGAAGGTTTGATTGGGTGAAAGATAGGAGGGATTGAATGACAAAAGAGTCTTCCAGTGTCAAAGAGAATGATGATGGGGCAGGAAAAAAAAAAGTATCGCGAGCAGATGTTAAATCTCTCAATACCTCCACCTCACACCAGGATTACCTGAGAGCTCTTCGCTTCTTCCTTGAACAGAGGCTCAACTAGTTTCCATTGACCACCATCCTCCTCCACATGGATGAACTTATTCTCTCACTGAACAATTTATCTTTTAACTTCTTCCACTTTCTCCAAATAGAAGATGTTGCTGTGGGTACCCACATGGTCCTGTCTATGCTTGCCCTTTTTGTAGGATATGTCGAACATTTCCTGTTCCTATCCTATGCAGGGCCCCTCCCTCAACTCTTCTTTGTGTACATCGATGACTGTACCAGTGCCTCATCCTGCTCTCACCCTGAACTGGAAAACTGCATTAACTTTGCTTCCAATTTCTACCCTTCTCACAGTTTCATATGGTCCATCTCCAACTCTTCCCTTTTCTTCCTTGACTTCACTGTGGCCATTTCTGGTGAGAGACTATCAACTAATATCAATTATAAACCCATTGACTTACAGTTACCTAACCTACACCTTCTCTCACCTGACACCCTGTGAGGATTTCATTCTAATTCCTCTATCTCCACTGCATCTGTTCTGATGACGCAACATTCCACAATAGCGGCTCTGAGATGCCCGCCTTTTACCCTCAACTGAGGATTACCCCCACTGTGATTGACAAGACCTTTGACCATATTCGCCACATTTCCTGCAGGAAATGCTCTTACCTCTTCCCTGCCCTTCAGTAACCTCCATAAGATTCCTCATGCTCTCACCTTACACCTTTCCAGCCTCAGTATACAGTTATTCATTTTCTGCAATTTCTGCCACCTCCAGCTTGATGCCACCACTAAGCACATCTTCCCTTCCCCTTTTAGCATCCAGAAAGGAGTGTTCCTTCTGCGATACGCCATTCTCTCCTCAGTTACCCCAATTTTCCATCCCCTTCCTGTGGCACCTTTCCATGCAAACCTATGAGATGTAACACCCTGCCCTTTTACCTCCTCTCTCCTCATTGTCCATGGCCCCAAATGCTCCTTCCAGATGAAGCAACGATTTGTGTACTTCTTTCAATCTGGTCTTGTGCATTCGCTGCTCACATTGTGGTCACAGATTGTGTAACTGCTTTGTGGAACTCCTCTGTTGAGTCCACAAGCCTTCAGTGGCCTGTCATTTAAATTCTCCATCTTCTCTCATGCTGTCATTTCTGTCCTTGGTCCTGTGGTGTTTTAGTGAAGCTCAAGCTCTTTTGTGGAGCTACTTTACAGTCATCAGTCTCAACACTGAGTTCAACAATTCAGCCCATAATCTTGGCGACCATTTTGTTTTTTTTGTTTATTCATGGGACATGGGCATCACTGGCTGGCCAACATTTGTTGCCCATCCCTGATTGCCCTTGAGAAGGTGATGGTGAGCTACCTTCTTGAAACCCTGCAGTCCATGTGTTGTGGGTTGACCCAATGTGCTGTTAGGGAGGGAATTCCAGGATTTTGACCCAGCAACTGTGAAGGAGGAATGATATATTTCCAAGTCAGGATGGTGAGTGGATTGGAGGGAACTTGTAGGTGGTGGTGTTCCCATGTATCTGCTGCCCTTGTTCTTCTAGATGGAAGTGGTCATGGGTTTGGAAGGTGCTGTCCATGGATCTTTGGTGTATTTCCTTTTCTTTGCATGTTTAGCTTTTCTCTTATTCTGCTTGCAGTAAGCAGCACACCTTTAATTTCTTTCTTTTTTCCTTTCTTGCCCATCACCATTCTTTTTGGACCTACTAAACTAACTCTTCTGTCGTTCAATCTCTTCTGTCCCTCACAAATCCTCTTTCTGTCCCACTAGCCCTTATTCAAAACCCATTGTATTTCTAACTTTTTCCAGTTGTGGTAAAAGGTCACAGGCCGGAAACATTGGGCGGAAATTCACCGGCACATCCGCCCGAGGTTCGTACGATCCCACCCGAGGCCAATGGAGAATGCAATTCTTTGAGCCTCGCCCGTCCCCCGGTTCCGGGGGTGGGCGCGCTGGTAAAATTCCGGCCATTAACCCTGTCTCTCTCCACAGAAGCTGCCATAACTCACTAAGTATTTCCAACATCTCCTGTTTTTATTTCAGATTTCCAGCATCTGCAATATTTTGCTTGTTGGAAAATAAATATTCTGACTTCTGCCTTTTCTTCAAGTCCCAGATATCAAGACACTCCCCCAGAGACAGGTCGGAGATAAGCTGCAATGAGATAATGGTGATTTAACTATTTTGAACAAACATCATTTATTTTCAGTAAAGGAGATAAGATTGAATTAATATCCAGAAGTAGGTACACTGTGCTGATAGCCAAACAGCTCATTTGGCTAAAAGTTCGATAAGACCCATTTGTGGGTATAAGGATCGCTATGCAAGATTATCCCATGTTCGGTCGAGATAACACAGGCAGAACACAAACTTCATGCTGCCTGCTCACATAATTGTGGCAAACTGCTCAGGTGGAAACAGGCTACTGGCTGGCTGCACACACAGGAAGGGACCCATCTTCATGTAGGGTCAACATGACGTCCAGCTCGCCTGCACTTCTTCAAGCAGCCTCTACCTCTTAAAAGGAGGGTGCATTCAGATTGCAGCAACTGTTGGAAGTGTCAGTGAAAGTCTTTCAGGGAGCGAAGAAGACTACAAATGGAGCAGCAAGCTCAAGAAAGGACCCCTTGATTCTCTGATGCGGTACTGGAGACATTAGTCCAGAAGGTCACTGTGAGATGAATGGGAACGGGTGGCCTGGGATGTGGATTCCAGGAGCCAGTTATGGTGCCCGGAAGCTCGGAAGGTATGGGCCATTGTCGAGGAAAAGTTGAAACATGTGATATCAAATGCTTATGTTAGTCTTCAAATTGCAACATGCCTCCTCCCTGCTTTTCCCCCAAATTTGGCAGATTTATCAGCCCTTTGAGACATGCTACAGTGGGATGAAGGCTCGCAAAATAGCAAGGAAAAGTGGGTCTGGTGTGGATTTAACTTCCCACTGCCACGGTATTTTACCAGTGTCAGGGATGATTGAGGATGACCCTTCCATCCAGGGGCCAGTGAGCCTATTCCCTCTGTCACTGGCATTTTTCCAGCAGCGGGTGTGCCCTCTGCCATGTAGGGAGGCTATTTGGTATATCCTGGTTCCATCCTGCAGGCTTGGACAGGGAGCCTTCCTATTTCGATATTCTGTGGTCGACCCATGACAGCAATGGTTGTCCCTGCGGCAACCCACCTGCCATCACCAATCTCACCCCACTCTATGCTCGGGCCTCTCTGACTAGCCCCAGCTTCCCCAAACCTCACTCACTTGATTGGGAGTGCATGCTATTTCCACAGCATCCTCTTCTGCCAGATACAGTTCCAACAATAGCCATGGTGCTCCCTATGGCGCTGGAGACTGCTGAACTGCCAGCCCTCCAATTGACTAGGAGCTCCTTGGGGAAGACAGACGTCCTTTAAAAGGGCTGCAGCCATGATGGCAACTAATTGGTTGCCTGACCCAGTGAATAGTGGCCAGTGGTTGAGGTGAAATCACCCCTTGACAAGAACTCTGCCATATCATCAACATGTGTGACCTCCCACAGCCAGATCCTTAGCCTTTCCATACCTCCCTGTCCTGTGCCAGTTCTTTCCTTTGCCAATAACTTCCTTCAATCTTCAAGATATCCAACCCTGATATTCTCTTCCTTCCTTTTTCCTTGAATTCTTCCCTCCACAACATCCTTTGCTAGTCTGTCTCCTCTTAAAATGTGTCCTCCCCAGTTTCGCTGCCTTTTCCTCATTATGTTCATCAAATTTCTCTGTGCATTCATTCTGATTAGCATTTCATCATTTATTACTTTTTCTGTCCAGCCTAACCTTTCTATTCTCCTCTAAACCCACATTTCATAACTCATTTAGCAAGTTGACCTCCTTCTCTCCGAAGATCCAATGTCTCACATCATACAAAGCAATACTCCAAATTAAGCGCTTTACAAGTCAATTCTTGAGTTATTTATTCAGTTTTCTGGTTAGCAACAGGCACTTCTTACAAAATGTAGCCATTTCCATTGTTATGCTTGTTCTTATTTCTTTGTTGCATTTCCCATCTGCAGACATGCTTCCTAAATACTTCAATTCTTGTACCTGTTTTAGAATAGAATCCCTACAGTGCAGAAGGAGGCTATTCGGCCCATCAAACCTGCACCAACAACTATCTCACCCAGGCCCTATCCCCATAACCGCACCTATTTACCTTGCTAATCTGACACTAAGGGACAATTTAGCACGGCCAATCAACCTAAACCATGCATCTTTGGACTGTGGGAGGAAACTGGAGCACCCGGAGGAAACCCACAGACACGGGGAGAATGTGCAAACTCCACACAGATATTGACCCGAGGCCAGAATTGAACCTGGGTCTTTGGTGCTGTGAGGCAGCAGTGCTAACTAACCACTATGCCACCGTGCTATCCAAAGTTGTTTGAGGGGGAGGAGTAGACTTTTAACTGACCACTTGCTGGGAGTGCTAATATAAATGCAGCATGCCTATCAAGTGGCTTTTTAACCCAGTTGCTGCATTTACATCCTTAGATTTCTTAATGAATTAGGTTGCGTGGGTGTGATGGCAAATCATATGGTGCATTTCCACTTCAGTAATGAATGACACACTGCAATGTAATGAAAGTTACCTTCAAATGTATGAAAAGAAACTCCCAGAGCAAGTTCTGCAAACAACAGCCTTTCACACAACTGAGCCAGGATGTCGCTGGGAGGTTTCAGTGCTTATAGTAATTTTTGCCCACCATTTCTTAAACCAAGCCGCTGAGCCAGAAGCTCCAGGTTCGAGACCCACCCCAGGATTTGATGGCCTAGGAAGGTGCATTCATAGGTGAATCAGTGGAATTCCTTACCACAGAAAGTAGTTCAGGCCAAAACACTGATTTCAAGAAGAAATTTGATATAGCTCTTGGGGCTAAAGGTATCAAGAGATATGGGGTGAAGGCAGGATCAGGATATTGAATTTGATGATCAGTCTTGATCAAAATGAATGGCGGAGCAGGCTCGAAGAGCTGAATGGCCTACCGCTGCTTCCAGTTTCAATATTTCTATCGCATGGCCAATCCTTCCAACAGTCCAATAGCAGATAGTATTTGTGGGAGAGGCTCCAGGCCAGCCCTGCTTGATGTGGATTGGTGTCGTGATAAACTCCTGGCGATAGGCTAGTGACCTCTTCCAGGAAACAACTTGCCATGGGAACAGAATCTGCCTTGTGCGCCTTTAGGTGTGGGAGGAGCAACAAAAGCAGCAAGAACCTTTTAAACCCCCTTAATTGCCATCTTTTTCCCACCTTGCTTTCACTAGTGAGAAGTTCCAGGAAACCTGTGAAAGCCATGTACTCACAGCTCAACCCCAAGACACATGTTCATATCACTATTAGTGAGCTATTAACATACAGAAATTAACAATCCACTTGTCCCAAGGGGTTGTGGTTGCTTGCACGCTGTCTAACACACTGTAATTAGATGCAGAAATCAGTGGCATGTATTGATTCCCAATGCACTCTCAGGTTTAACATTTTAAACACCAATCCTGCCATTTGCTCCCAAACACACTCGCTCCTACAAGTAAACATTTTCCACCTGATTTCTAAGAATTCAAGCTATAATTTTTCCTGTGAAGAATTATCGTAGTGATAGACAATATGACTTTCTACAAAAAAAGTACTGGTAGATGCTGCAAATCTGAAATAAAGACAGAAAATGTTGGAAGAACTCCACAGAGCAGACAGGATCTGTGGAGAGAATTGCAAAGTTAACATTTCAGATCAATGATTCCACAGATGCCGCATGCCTGCTGAGTATTTATGTTACTTTCTGTCTTAAATAAACTTTCTAACTATTTTCTTAATGCCTTTAAAATACATATTTATTTTATATTTTAATCCCATTTTTGCATTTCAGATCCTCTGCCTTGTTTCCCAAATCCTGACCTGGAGAACACATGACAATAAAGATCAGAACTGGCGAAGCCTTTAGAAAGTTCAGAGGAAGGCAGCATTGTCTAGTCAAATTACTCAGCACCATCTTGGATTGCATTTTGTGTGTTTCACAACTTTCCAATCAGGAAAGGATCCATAGCAGATATCTGAGGAGATGTCACAACTCTGATGGTAATGCGGTGGATATTGATGATCCAGCTTAAGAAGAACAGGTGGCAGAAGCTGTGAAAACAGCTACCAGCCAGCTGAGAGGCAGTCTCACCTGGCATATCTTCACTGATATGAAGATATCAGATGAGAAGAAGCCCATATTTTATGGGCTGAAACATCCTAATAATGGGTTATTAGGATGTTTCAGCCCATAAAATATGGGCTTCTTCTCATCAAACTCTCTATGTTCTTTGTGAAATCTTTCTTCCTCAAGACTATCACATCCTAATCCCGAATCCCAACATCAGTGCATTTCCTAATTTCCATTGGCTGACAAGAGAATTAAATATCATGCAGGCCTTACATCAAATATTCCAGTGATTTATAATAACCATTTTTACGAATTAGTTTTCAAGTTTATTTATCAGTGTCACAAGTAGGCTTACACTGCAATTAAGTTACTGGGAAAATCCCATAGTTGCCACACTCCAGTGTCTGTCTGGGTACACCGAGGAAGAATTTAGCATGGCCGATGCACCTAACCAGCACGTCTTTCTGACTGAGAGGAAACTGGAGCACCCAGAGGAAACCCACGCAGACACGGGGAGAATGTGCAGACTTCGCACAGACAGTGACCCAAGCCGGGAATCAAACCCGGGTCCCTGGCGCTGTGAGGCAGCAGTGCTAACCGCTCTGCCACCGTGCTGCCCTGGAAAATAGTTTTGTTTCACCAGAATGCACAGTCTTTGTGAGCATGCGAGCTTCTCTCTGCTCCATTCTAACATGTTTTTCTATGTAATGCCTGAGGGTGTGTAATCTGCAATGCAGATGGCTATTGCAAAACTTTATAATCCTGTGGGATGGAGATTGGCCTTTCCTGAGGGCTGCTAACTCCTGGGATGGACATAGGTCAGGCTGACTCTTTGATAAGGACTCCCTGAGAACGTATTGCATCTTTGGGAACTGACTCAGTACTGCTCTGTGTCGGTGCAAAGAAAGGAATAAGTCTCTGAGTGAATACCAGCTTCACCACTGGCTTCTGGGAACAGGATTCTGGGGGCCAGTGAGCAGTGGATGAAAAAGCTTAACAGAATCAGATATGTTCTTCAATCAATGAGAATGGGTCAGCCAGATATCCTTCTGTCCATCTGAAATGTTTCCATGCATACTTTTTCACCTAGTTAATATAGATCACCAGGACCTAGAATATGAAACTTTAATGTACTAGTGTGCATTATAGAATGTGGGCTATTATACAAAACTGCTACCAAGTGACATTTACTTTAGGACAAGGCACATGGTGTCATGTGTGGCAATTAGAGTTGGATTTCCACTCCACTCTTCGTTTCTCACCTGGAACTCCAGCCGATCCTTTGACTCAAGTGCAGTGTGCTCCTGAGGCCTTCAGATAAGGGCTGGTGAGTCAGATGTAAGGAAGCCATGCCCTCCCTTTTAAAGCCCTAGCTGCCATAAAGCCGGTGGGTTTAAAGGTACAGGCACTTTCAGGAGCTCAGGAGAAAGTAAGTTTGTAAGGTGAGTGGACAATGTGTCAATGTACCATCAAGCGCATGCTGCAACAATCACACTGTTTAGCTAATTGCTTCATTAAAGACAGATGATGATCAATGGCTCAACCTCCCAAAGAGTATTGCCGGAATTTTACCGGCACGCCTGCCCCGCTCGCAGAACAACATTCTCTGTTGGCTTCGGACAGGATCTTATGAGCCTCGGGCGGGCGAGGTGGTAAAATTCTGGCATATAAGTGGGCGCAGCTGGAACAGTTGGAGGGGTGGGGGAGGGGGGATTTTATGTGGAGCTTGTTTCTCTGCGGAGTGGAAAACACAATAAACTTGCTGGAGGTAATAGACAAGCTGCTGTATTATTCCTCCATCATATATTAACAGTTTATATTATCGAGATTGGGGATGGGGGGTGGTCGCATTCACAACCATGCCAGCTCATTCCAATGGCCATCGTTCCTACGTACAATGGCTTCTTCCTTCACATTCCCACAATTCCATGCACATTTTTCTCTAATTTGGGGCTGCAGAACTTTCACACTAGCTTCTGAGAAGTTAGATTCGCGACATGTTTCTTTTTTAGTGGAAGCACTTTCAGTCCCTCTTTCAAGACCCTGCTCAGCTTTGAAGTTGTATAGCCCCCTTTAAAGGTTCAAGCTACACCCTTGTTCCACCCTTGCCTGAACTTTCCAAATGGGCCTAGCAGATTTGGCTTCCAACTGACATGCCTCTCATTATTGTCCTGCCAACATTATATAAATAAGCTGAGCCCAAAGTTTTTGACAGGGTCGAGCCAGTTTGACTTAATCAGGCATAAAGTGCCTCTTCACTGCATTTTCACTGTCGTATTAGGGACATATGAATTTCCAGGCAAAAATGCCTTCATGTTTAAAACTAATGTCAACATCACATATGCGTTGGCATACAAAGTAATCCCCTCTTTAACTTCAGACAAATGGCAAGCATTCAATGAAACTTTAACATATCACAGTATTAATAAAATATGTGTAGGAATACCTTTCTTGGCCAACTTAGTATCAAACAGCAGAATGATAATGGAACAGTAAAGCAGTAACAAGCAGGGAATTTGATGTTAAATCAATCACAATTAACATGGCAATAGAGCTTAGTGTATCATGGATTTACCCCTACTAAAGAAACAGTTTGTTATAGTTACATTGAGATTGCAAACTCACCATCAGAGCAATTGCATATTCTGCCATTCTAAGAAACCATGGTTAATGGTTTTAGCAAAAACAGTGAACATTGCATATCGATTGCATTAGGAAATTTGAACCTATATTTGTTCCATCATTATAGAGATTAGTAAGATTCGATTAAATAGTAAAAGCCCCGACTGCTTGGGTTTTATAGCAACTGAGCAAATTAATCAGCGTAATAAGGACTGATAGCAAAATGCATCAGACTGACCAAAGGTGTAGTACTCTATTTCTGTAGGAAGAGTCACATTAACTAAATCCATTTTGATTTTTTCATCCACAAAGCTCTGCGCCTTGGAGGCATGCCAAAATGCCATAAATCGTGCTATGAATGATGCTGCGAAGATGGCTAGCATTCCAAAGTCTAATAAGTTCCACAGTTCCAGCAAATAGTCCCTCGGGCCTTGTGACCACATTTTTTTACATTCTGACCAGATCATTCCTGTGAAAAGGAAAAACACAAGATTAACTTTGCTCATTTGCACATAACAAACATATCAGATTGTGTTAGGTGACGAATGTCCAACATTGTGGATTAACTGTGAAGTAGACCAATGCGCCTTATAGAAACAATACTGACAACCATACAGTACACATGTCAATGCAGCCTGTCAATAACTGTAGAAAACACTTGTAGCAGCATACAGAAAATGGATGTAATTTCATCTGAGATTGTTTGAACTTTAATTAATTTTAATAGCTCTTCACATATTTGGGTAGCTACCACTCCTAAGTCACCCTCTACATTATATGGGTTCATGGGCAGTTCTCGGAACAACCTAATGGAATGGCGTTTAGCAGTGACAAAATATAAATGGCATTTTCCCCAGCATTCCTTGCCTTACACGAAAGTCCGTATGGCTGGGATACTGAATAATACCCAGGGATGCTGCTGGCACGCTTCACCCTGAGTGCAATTCATGTTCTTACCTTGCTGGGAAAATGAAACTAATGGTCAACAGAATCCTGCTTGTACATCACCCTCTAACTCAAAATGGGTTGGCTTTAAGAAAGCACAAAAGTTATATTATGAAATAATAGTGAATAATTCAAGCTAAATACTTTGTGTTGGTGTTGGTTGCAATTGGGTAGGTCTGAAGAAGTCTTTCTAGTCATATGTAGGTTAATTGTAAGTCTTTATCGACTCCTAGAACTATTTACATATATATAATAAAGGGTACAAGCTAGGAAATGCTCCCATGCTTGCAGGTACACATGGCTCTGTCCAATACTAGACCAGCCCTGGGTGCAGGTCACATGCTCTTTTACTGTACTCAGTCCCACATTAACCCTATATGTGCCAGACCCTTGTACTACACCCACCCAAAATCATTATCCAATGTATTTTAATTGATATTAGTTGACCCTATACCTTACATTGTTATTGCTATCATACATTCAAATTGTCATTGCTACATGATCACGATCCCACCTCCCTCTACAAATCCGTGAATTCAAAACTTCAGGCAGTCTGGAGGCCTTATAACCCGTCCACATCTCATTTGCACTACTGTTGGAGGAATGGTAAGTTTGGACATTGTTTTGGCATCTGGATATGATTTCATCCTTTCCTTCTATTCTTTCATGTTGACCCACACTTGGTCAGTTCCACTGCTGCACTGATTGGTGGTTGCTACCCTAATTAATTTCTTGCAGGATGGACAAAAATTATATTTGTCTCCTTGTCGCATTTTTCCCCTCTTCCTTCATTGTGTGGATCATGGTCATATCCCTGAACCTCTGTTTTTGGAGCTTCTTTTCAGGTCGGTTTGCTTTGCTGAATTTTTTCTCAGACTTCCATGTTTTTGTTTTTCTCTGTGAGGTCTTGCGGTTTTATATGAGCTGCCACCATGTTGCAGGGTGTTGGTTATTGCTCGGTAGGTTTGAAGAAGTCTTTGTAGTCTTGCATAGGTTAACTGGTTATCTTTATCGACTCTTAGAACTATTTACATATATACAGTGAAGGGTACAAGATAGGAAATGCCTCCATGCTTGCTGGTACACAGGGCTCTGTCCATACCAGAATGACTCTGGATGTGGGTCATGTGCTCTCTTACATCACTGTGTGGGCAGTACTGTACTCAGTCCCACATTAACCCTATATATGCCAGACCCCTACACTACACTTGAGATTCGAAAGGACACTATTTTTACAATAAAGCTTATTCTGACATTAACTTAGAAGAGCCAAAGCTTCATCAAGTTGAAATATATGAACTTGAAGTGACTCCCAGCAACACCTCCATGCTTCTGGCCTCAGTTTCATGAACTGCCCCAGCTGCCATCTGTGCTAGATCAGGAAGTGCATAACTTGGGAGTCTTACTTGACCTCAAATTCAGTCAACTCCCTGACCATTGCTTCAATATCAAAACTGCTTTCTTCAACAGTCTCTGCATGTCTCTGCTTCCATCTCCGCTATGCTGCAGCTAAAACTTTTTGTCCTTACCTTCATCTCTTGAAGACTTGAATTCTCCGACTTTGTTACCTGGTTTCCCTCCGTCAACCTTTTGCAAGCTGGGACTCATCCAAAATGCCAACCTGCAGGACCCAGCCATGCCATTCTATCGAATAACTCCTTATGCTGACTTCTGACTGGAAGAACATTGCTTTACACTTGCTACAAAGTATTTCCAGTAGGCAGACAGAGGGCAGGATTTAGCGGCCACATTAGCCAGGGATGGCTCTTTGGGGAAAAGGGATATCCTCTCAGGCTGATGATGCCAATGTGCAGGCCACAGACCGCAGCAGAGACCAGATACAACAAGGCACAAGTGCGGCCTGAGCTGTCATTGAGCGATGCATCAACCTGTTAAAGATATGGTTCTGCTGCCTCGACATGCTATTCGCGTCTGGCCAGGGCAAAGGTCTGGGATGCACAGAATTCACCTGGGTTTGGTCACCTGGATGAAAATGCAGAGGTTCCTCACTTTTCTCTTGCAGGTCCAAATCACTCTCAGCGCAGGCCCAGCTCACCCTCAGCGCAGGCCCAGCTCACCCTCAGCGCGGGCCCAGCTCACCCTCAGCGCGGGCCCAGCTCACCCTCAGCGCGGGCCCAGCTCACCCTCAGCGCGGGCCCAGCTCACTCTCAGCGCAGGCCCAGCTCACTCCCAGTGCAGGCCCAGCTCACTCTCAGCGCAGGCCCAGCTCACCCTCAGCGCAGGCCCAGCTCACTCTCAGCGCAGGCCCAGCTCACTCTCAGCGCAGGCCCAGCTCACTCCCAGTGCAGGCCCAGCTCACTCTCAGCGCAGGCCCAGCTCACCCTCAGCGCAGGCCCAGCTCACTCTCAGCGCAGGCCCAGCTCACTCAGCGCAGGCCCACTCCTGCTCCTGTCCTGCGAGCTCCAGGACTCTCTCCTCGAATGAAGTCAGGAACCTCAGCTTGGGCATCCCACTGCCTGTTTTCTCTTGCTCAGGAGGTTATGGGCAAGCTTATCCTGCAGGGAGCACTTACCCTGGCAGAACAGAGCAGGTCATTCATCTTACTGTGGCACAGCAGCACCATCCTCTTGGTCAGGCTGCTGGCACTGACTGGTGCTGTGACCGTCTCCCAGGCAGGACTCATTACCCTGCTAGAGAATCTTCTGCAGCCCAATAGTATATTATTGCCCACCTCTCCTCTAGCATATGGAGGAGGGACGCCCCCCCGAGAATCGAGGAGCAGGTTTCCTCAGTGCCAACCTTCTGGCTAGAATGACAACAAGTGCTGTGGTGCCATTTAAATGCAGCAGTTATGAGGGGCATGGAGAAGGCATGGGAGATATGACGGGTGGATGAGGGGGTGAGGGATGCCAACTGAAGGGCTTAACAACTATGAATTGAACTAGGCTAAAACCCAGTAAATAGAGGAACACTTGCTATCCTGTCGGACTTGCCATCTGCCTGCCTGTTTGTTGTCTTGGACTTGCCTCCAGAAGGGACGGACCCAGTGCCAGCCCATGCCCACCTCCTCACATATATATAAGGCAGGCGGCTCCTTCAGAAAGGAGATGGAATCATAGAGTCGGAAAAGTTCCTAACCCTGCTACCCTAATTCCTAAGTGAACATCTTGCCCTATGCACTGACCTTATGTAAAGTTCTACCTCATTGCCTGCATCTTTCTGTTACTTTCCAAGATTTAAGACACTGCTGGAAATGTCTCTCTCTGACTATGTTTTTGTTTGCCCATCCTAACCTTTCCATTACCCCCTTGTTTGCCCATCCTCTTTGGCCACCACGTCATTACTTTCTTTATTGTGAAGTATCTTGAAACATTTCCTGTGCATGAGGGATGCTATATTATTGCAAGTTGTTGTTGTAACATTAACAATCACCTTGTACTTTATACCCCTGTTAGCTACAAGACACTTCTTTGAAAGTTTCTCCTGAAATTTGGAAAGCAGAGGTATTTTTGCTGTTAATATTGAGGAACTGAAGTGAAGAGTCAAGGTCTCCAGTACTGAGCACTTTGAAGGTTAAGAACAGCCGAGGAAATGATAAATAGGGAATTTGTGTTTTGGTGACATCAAGCCTGGGTTTTGAAATACTGTAGATTACGGGAGAAAAGAGGTCCCAGGATTAACAAAAAGAGTAAAATAGTTATTGTGACAAGAGGGGTTATAGAGCATTTCTCAACCCATATTCAGAACTCCACCTTCCTTATTTTGCCCTGTGAACTCTTTGGAAGTGATCTGGGCCCAATGCTTAACGATTTTACAAATAAAACTTTAACTAAGTAGTCATGCAATATTATATTATTTCTTTGATGGTATTCAGGATGTATCTTTGCAATTCAAATCCTAAGTGTATGCTTGTTAATATCTAACAAGTGGTTACTTTAAAGTGTGCCATTAGGTTGAGTGTTTCTGCTAGGGTTCCACTCTGTATAGGTGCGGCTATAAATTGCTTTGTGGGCCAAACCAAGTCCATGGATAACACAACCACATCTTAGCTCTCAGGACAGTCACTGACTTTGATGCGTTGCCATCTTTTAATTGCGAAGCTTTTTAGTGTTAATTTAACTAGAAGCAATTTCTATACCGATCTGTAAAATTCAAACCTTTTGGATCAGGCTGGATGTCCCTTCAGTTAGTGTTTTGCAGGTTTCTGAGATCAGAGGGCTCTTGATGGCCAGTTATACACAACTACTTCTGACAGAGAATTAAGGCAGCCTTTCCCCCAATCTTCTGGCTTCCTCGGAATGAAGTGGATATGAAGTGGATACAAACTCTAGCATGGTTCGGTGAAACTAAGACATGACATTGGTTTGGATTTGATATTATTGAGAGTTAACAAAATGTGGCACTGTCTGTTACTTTAATATTCAAGGAAGATTCAATTGATAATTCCACAATGTAATGAAATCTGCTGCACTGATGTTATGCTGCTATTTAACTGTTAATTACTATTGGCCTAAATTTACAGCTTAAGTCACATGACTTGATAGATTATACTTCCACTATCTAAAGGAAAACAGCATTGATGGGCCCGGGGGAGCGGGGGGGAGGGCGGGGGGGGGGGGGAATGGTGGGGAGAACGGGGACGCGGGGGGGAGGTGGGGGGTTGGGTAGGTATAGTTTGTTCCACTTTAGTGAATTCTGAATGCATGAAATGCTCTGCTCAACACGTATGCAATGTTACAGGATCAGGTATAGCGCATGTCAATTGATTTTTAAGTTCAATTCGGGGCAGACAGGTGGTAGGTGAAACCTTAGGGTGGGCAAATGGCAGATGAAATTTATTGCTAATGGGCAGCACGGTGGCACAGTGGTCAGCACTGCTGCTTCACAGCGCTGGGGATCTGAGTTCAATTCCAGTCTCAGGTGACTGTGTGGAGTTTGTATGTTCTCCCTGTGTCTGCCCAAGTTTCCTCTGGGTGCTCCAGTTTCCTAGCCCACTCTAAAGTTGATTGGCCATGCTCAATTACCCCTTGGTGTCAGGGGGATTAGTAGAGTAAATATGTGGGGTTATGGGGATAGGACCTGGGTGGGATTGCTGTTGGTGCAGGCTTGATGGGCCAAATGGCCTCATTCTGCACGGTAAGAATTCTATGTGAAGTGATTCATTTTGGAAGAAAGAGTGTGGACAGACAATATAAACTTAAGGATGCAGTTCTAACGGGGGTGCAGGGAGAGGGGGATCTAGGGCTCTATGCGCACAAATCATTGGAAGTGGCAGTGCCGTTAATAAGCCGGACTGGATCCTGGTTTTATATATTGGAGCATTGAGTACAAAAACAAGGATGTTATGATAATCCTACAAAACATTGGTTCAACTGGAAGAATATTGCCTCCAATTCTGGACACAACACTTTAGGAAAGATGTGAATGAATTAGAGATGGCTCAGAAAAAGAGGATAGTTCCATAGAAGACTTCAGTTATGTAGATAGGTTGGAGAAGCTCGCAGTATTCATCTGTGAGAATAGAAGCTTGAAAGGAGACTTGATAGAGATATTCAAAATCATCAGGGGACAGGACAGAGAAGATGGAGAGAAATCAGTTGTTGGATGTTAATCATCTCAGTCCCGGGACATCACTGCAGGAATTTGTCAGGGTAGTTTGTTCGGCCCAACCATCTTCAGCTGCTTCATCATAAGGTCTGAAGTGCGAATGTTCGCTGATGATTGCACAATGTTGAGAACCATTTGTGACTTCTAAAATACCGAAACCGTCTGTGTCCATATGCAGAAAGACCTGGACAATATTTGAGCTTGGGCTGATAAGTGACAAGTAACATTCACACTACGCAAGTGACAGGCACTGATCATCTCCAACAAGACAGAATATAACCATCTCTGCTTAACATTCAATGGCATCGGCATCACTGAATCCCCCTCTGTCAACGTGTTTTTTAGCAGGATTTCCAGAATGAATCTCTGACACTGTGAGCACTGCAAAGTGCCCCAGCACTCAGAAAATCAAGGAGCGGGGCCTATTCCCATAGAAGAGGCTGGAATCAGCACACATGCGCCGATCTCTGGGAGATCAGTACACACATCCTCCCAGTACTGAAATCGCTGGCCTCTCACCCCCCCCATGGACATTGCTGGCCTCATCGCTGGCCTTTTACCCCATGCCCCTCCCCTCACACAAATTGCTGGCCTTTCACCCCTTCCCCCCCTCTCCCAAGCACATTGCTGGCCTCATCACTGGCCTCATACTCCAGCTCCTCTTATGCACATTGCTGGCCTCTCAGACACCCCACCTCATGCACATGGCTGGCCTTCCACCTTCCCCCACACCGCTAACCCGGACATCGCTGGCCTCCCGACCTCCCCACCCCTCACTGACCATCCTTCACTGCTGAGCTCTCACCCCCCTCGACACGGACATTGCTGGACTCTCACCCCCCTCTCCCCCGACCACCAGCACAGTGCGCTGTGCTGCTAGGCCCCCGTTCACTCACAGTGCGCTGGCCTCACTGCTGCCTTACACACTCCCTCCCTGTGAGCTTTCCCCTTTGTTGAGTGACAGCCTTGAGCATTGCCCCTTTCTCCACCACCCTCCCCCCATCTTGCTGAGTTCACCCAATCAGCCGCTTTGGAGATGGCTCACCCTCTATTGAAACCAGATTGCTTGTACATTATTCACCGTGAAATTTAATTAATGGGCTCATGAGTGGCCCCAACTGACTGCCCCTGGACTCCTTTAGCAAGGCAGAGCTGTATATAAGCTGCAAGTATGGACACACAGGCAGTCACACCAGGAAGATGGCACAGAGGAGAAGTGCACCAGATTTTCAGAGGTTGAGCAGGCCCGGCTGCTGGATGCAGTGGAGGAGAGGCGCGAGTTCCTCTCTGCCACTGAAGGACATTGCATAAGTGGACGCGCAGCCAATGCCATCTGGGACGTTGTGGCTGAAGCTGTAAGTGCCCGTACACTGGCACATTGTTCCGGAGACCAGTGCCGCAAAATGATGAATGACCTTCTTCGGGCAACAAGGGTGAGTGTACATTCCATTCTGAAACCAGTACATGCGCTACACTTACAATGTGAACCCATCCCCAGACACCCCAAGGGCAGCCACTAACCGCACCCCCACCCCCCCTTTCGCCACCCCCCCCCCCTCCCCCCCCACCCCGGAAGCACTGCCTCCAATCCCTGTGCCACCCTCCCAATCAGCACCCCACAACGGGGAGGCATTGCCCCGAAACGCCCCACCCGAGTGTCCTCATCCATGCCCTCCCATACATCATGCTTTCAATCCCCCTTATGTCCCCACAGGAGAAAAGCTCACATAACCGCACAGAGAGAGAGAGAGAGCAAAGACTGGTGGTGGTGTACCTACACCAGCTCACAGGGTTTGAGCAGCGTGTCCTGGAACTGGCAGGAGAAGCGGAGCAGAGAATAGTCACTGACAACCAGGTCAGCGTCAGGCATGCAAATAAGCATCGATTGAACCCTATTCCTATGGTCTTCTTTGATGTAAGTGCCATTCCTAAGATCTTCTTTGATGTAAGTGCCATGCTGCACGGGCTGGTTTCTCTCCCTTCCACTAAGATGTGTCCTTTCTTACAGGGGATGATCCTGATGCTCCAGGCCCTTCTGGTGTCACCCCCATCCCTCTCCTCCTGCTGAGACTCCCCAGGACATCTCGGAGATAAGCCCTGAGGAATCTTCCAAGGACAGCATCAGTGAATCGGCACAGGCATCAACCACACAACCCACCAACACAGAGACTATCACAATGATGGGGCAGGTTACTGCTGAGACTTCTGGGCCACTTACTGGTGAACACTTCACAGCCACTGATGCCCATCGGGTGGAGGTGGGAACATCCGAGGGCTCGGGCACGTGGGAGTTTGCCGGAGGCGAGGATTCAGTTGGCTCCAAGCCAGGGACTCAGGAATCGGTCATCCCGATACAGGCGGAGATGCATTAGTGAACCCAGGGAGTGGTATATGGGCTGTCATCAACCCTGCAAAGCTGTTTGGAGGAGTCAAACAGAGTGCTGTTGCAGGAGGTGGTGCCGGAACAGCGTGGTAACCAGGCCAACACTGCAATCGTGGCGTCTGCAATGGAAAGTCTGACTCATGGATCTGGCCTCATGGGTGACAGGGTGCAGGCCATCCTGGAGACACAGCAGACCACAGCAGAGACACAGCAGGCCATGGCAGAGACACAGCAGGCCATGGCCGAGGGTGTCGCTGGCATTCTGTAGACACATTGGACCATGGCCACAGATGTCAGGGGCATGTTGGACACACAGCTGCGGCTCTTGCTGGGATTCTGGAGACACAGCAAGCAGTGGCTGTGAGCCTCGACAATTTAGCCCAGACTCAGAGGGCTACTGCTGAGGGGCTCCAGAGCCTGGCCAAATCTCACAGGGTCAGGGCTGAGGGATCACAAACCACGGGGCAGACGCATCTGGGCCTCCAGGACTGGCAGAGCCAAGTGACACTGGAGCTTCTGGAGCTCAGTCCAGCTGCCCTGGCATCCTATAGAGTGTCCCTGGGGCCTAAAGCCCATGCTGGGGCCTTCCACCCAGGAAGCTCCGGATGTCCCCAGACCTTCCGAATCCCCCCTTCCTCACACTGGGGCATCTCAGGGCTAGCTAGATGAACAGGGTGGCATCGAAACATCAGTGACATCCGCAAGTCAGCCGGGGCCCTCCAGGGGATCGCTGCCAAGGGCAGCACAGGCCACGGGGCGCATATCACAGCTGGATGCCTCCAGCTCCGTACATCCTGGGGGGGATCACCTAGGCACAGCAGTAGGCCACGTAAGATTAGAAAGTTGTAAGTTCACTAAGAGGACACAGGGTGAAGGTCAGGGTTAAGGTATCTGTAAATGTTAAGATGTTTTTTGCCCCTCACAGCTGTGACTAATCTGTCCCCGATTCTCCCCCCCACAGGGTTGAGTGCACCCCAATTGCACACATCGAGGCACAGGCGGCTGTGCTGAGCGATACTGGCCCCTTGGCCAAAAGTTACAGACCGCCTGCCCTGCTTTCCCCAGCAAAAGCCCTTTGTCAAAAACCACCCCCCTACCATCTGAGCACCCCCCCGCACCGCCCCCCCTCCCTAACCCTCCGGCCCATTGGTCCACACACTTGTGGTCAAAACCCTTACTCCTACGTGGGCCCAGGTGCCAGTGTGCAGTCGGAGAACAGATAGGAGCCAGACTTGTGTGGCAGCGGGGCAGGATCCCAGTGTGCCTTACAACAAGTCGTCACCACTGTCCAGCCTTCACCAAAGACTTGCCAGCATAGCCAGTCCAGGCCCATTACCCTGTTGTGATGTGACTTGGTACTGGGGCGGGGTGGGGTGCAAGAGGGTGAGGGTCGTGTGAAAGAGGGTGGGGGAAGGGAAGGATGTGGAGGAGGGGTGAAAGAGGGCGGGGAAGGGTCAGGGGGTTGAAAGGGCAGCTGGGGTTGATGGGGAGAAGATGGCTGCAGCATGTCCTGAGGGTGGTGGTAGCAGCTGCAACTCTGCTCAGCAGCAACTAGGTGAATTCTGCTGCAATTAAAGCATCCCTTGTTGCCCTACCCTGCCAGACCCTCGCCATCACCGCCTATCCTCCATCCTCCAGCAGCTCCTCCACATCCTGCAGCTGGCGATCCTCCTCCTCGTCCAGGTGGTCTCCCCGCTGCTGTGCAATCTTGTGTAGCATGCAGCACACCATGATGATGAGGGAGGCCCGCACAAGGCCGTATTGGACGGCACCCCCAGAGCGGTCCAGGCTCCGGAACCGCATTTTAAGCAGGCCTATGCACCGCTCAACAACAGACCAGGTGGCAGTGTGGGCCTCATTATAATGGGTCTCCGCCCGGTCTCGGGCCTCCACACTGGCATCATCAGCCATAACTTCAGCGGGTAGCCCTTGTCCCCCACGAGTCATCCTGGCAGCCTGGGCTAGTCTTCAAATAGCCCAGGGATGTCCAAACTCCACAGGACATAGCTATCATGGACATTCCCTGGGTGCCATGCACACACCAGCATAATGATCAGTCTGTGGTCATTGATGATCTGCAGGTTTTGCAAGTGGAAGCCCTTCCTGTTGATAAATGGTTGCTCCTCACCTCGCAGGGATGTGTGTCCCACCCACAGCCCCCTGCTCATGGGGCATTCCAGCTATGGCAGCGAAGCCTGCAACCCGGGCCTCCTACTGTGCCTGGCCAACATCAAAGTTGATGTACTGGCCTGCCCAGGTGTACAAGGCATCCGTGATCTGGCACACACACCCATGCACAGAGGCCTGTGATATGTGACAGATGTCTCCACTGAGTGCTTGGAATGATCTGGCCCCTCCCCTGAGGTGCCAGATCTGCCAGGACCTGACACAGGTGCCACACCGGCAGTGCCATGCCGGACACAGCCTCAGATAGGCCCTCAAAGGATCTCCTTGTCCTGTATAGTCTCTGTCTCCACATCCTCCTTCTCCTGGTATTTCCCCCCCCTCCCCCATGGGAGACTGCGCTGCCACTTCCTGGGCCTCACCAGCAGCCCCCTGCCCTCCTTCTGCAGGTTCTGCCACTGGCTGGTCTTGCAGTGGCCGTGTGACTCCCTCCACCTCCTGAGCCGCCTCCTCCTGCTCCTCAGCAGCTGCCACAATGATGGCCAGCTCCAGACCTATTAGTCCAAAATCCCCCCCCCCCCCCGCCCCCACTTGAATGCTGGCAACACAACACAATCTGAGGTGCCATGCATCACCTGATTAGGCTGCCTGCCATTGGCATCATGGCCACGATAGGCAGGGAGAGCATACAGGTTGATGTGCAGGTGTGGCCATTGCGCACTCTTGAGCCATTGCCATGCCTGCTACTACAACGTCCCCTTCCAGGCATGTCAGGCACACGAGGCAGGGACAGCCTCCTAGCTATCACAAGATGGGTTCCCATTCCTTGCAGACTACATGCAGTTTGAGTGTCACTGTTCATCAGAGCTTGGAGCACCTGCTGCCTGAACTGATGGGCCCTCAAGCAGCATATGGTGCACTCCCCCCGCCCCCGTGCTAAAACCCCATCACTCAGTCCAGTCCCTCACCACACTCCACAAAGACAACAAAGGAACATCCCTGTGCCTCGAAACAGCAGCGCCCCCAGCACTTAGTGAAGTTCCCCACCCCACAGAGACAACAATGGAACATCCCTGGACAGCACCTCCAGCACTCAATTAACTTCTCCACACCACCCAGAAAGTTTCCGGTCCCTGTCTCCTCCCTCCCTTGCACTCTGGGGGATTCAGCTCCAAAACACTTACCCCCTTGATCTTCTTTGGCGCTGCCACACTGGCCCTTTTTTTTTTAAGAGCAGTTGTAAATGCCACTAGCATGATGTCACGCCAGAGAGGGGGGAGATGCTAGCGGGGGTGGGGGGGGAGTATTCAGTTGCGAACCCGCTAATGATATGTAAAAGTATGATAAAGCAGGTAAATTGCGCCATACTGATTTTCAGCAAAAAGCTTAGGCTGGGAAACACGCGGAGACCTGACCACCCAACGGGAAACCCGTGAAACAGCCGCCGCGAAGTCTCGTGGCCCGCTGCGCTACTCGAGCAGTGCAGCGGGCTGGGGGAATCAACCTCGTGAAGTCCGGTCTAACTTTATTTGAACAACATTTGAACAAATTCCAGCTGCCTTTAACAATAACTGGGTCTTGAAATTTCACATGGCCCCGACATTTTCTGGGGCCTAAATTTGTGGCTGAAGCTGTCCCAAAAACCATGTGCCTCAATGGCGTTGCCACACCCATGTTGATCCTGAGCTGCGAATATTGAAATGAGGGTCAGCTGTTCCACAGTCCTGAACATCTAAAACCTTCGCACTCCACACATTAAGTTAGAATGGGAAATGTAAAGTGCTTCTAATGCCAGCATAAGCCAAGGTTGACACAAGTGAAGGAACTCCCTGGCCTAGCTTTTTGTCCCCTAGTTGACTGTGGACTTAGAAGATTTCCTAGTTTGCCGCACTCAATTCTTAAAAATGTGCCCTGCAGTTCAGATTTTTGGTTGAAAGGCGCAGGCTTGGAAAGCAGTCAGGATGGGTGATTCTGGAACATATGCGGAGGCTGGTGGGTGTAGAGGTGACCTGGGAGCACAGCCTGTCTCTGTGTTCCAGCACCTTGTTTACATATATTTAAAAAATCCCTATAGCTCTCACCCTCCCACACATTCCCTATGCCTGATCCATGTCAACCCAAACCCCACCCCACCCCACCCCCATAGCCCCATGCCAACTTAGTTCCCTCTACTCAACCCCATTGCTCCCATACCTTCTGTGCCAACTTGGTGGTGCTCCTCCATCCATATCCTCTATGGTAACTTAGTGCCAAGCCAAGCCCCGCCATCCACCATCCTTTGCTCTTATCCCCTCCATGCCAAAACACCTAGTGTCTGTGCACAATTCCTTGATAGCTTTGACACTTCCTGGACAGCTTTGACAATTCCCGGACAGATTTAACAGATAGACAGCTTTAACAGTTCTTTGACAGCTGGACAGTTCCAGGACAGCTGGACAGCTCTTTAACAGCTGGACAGTTCCAATTAATTTATCAAAAGCACATAATTATGTTCATTTTTAACAATCCCAGTGAGTGCCTTACTGCTCTCAAAGAGTGGCTTACCTCTCCCAAAGGTTTCCTAGGGCCCTACGCAAAGAGTTACATTACCTCTTCAAAGGGGTACCCTGGCTATCCAAATGCATCAACCAAGTTCAGACCTTCTCTTACCTTTCTAATCTGTATATCCTGGATTCCATACTCCTGTTCTTCCAAAATCCCACTTCAGTGGAGGCAGCTGGTGTTTTAAATAACTCGCTGTCTCAGTGAATCATGCATGTCTAATCCCAGCCTGACTTCAGCTGTACCCCCATGAAGGTGGGAAATGCCAGGTTCAGGGGTGGGACTCAGAAATTCAAGCCACAAATTCTAGGCCCCAGTTGTACCCCATTATCATGGACTAGGAGAAAGAGCAGGATGTGGAAAAGAAGAATTAGTCAATATGTGATGGGGCGGCACGTTGGCACAGTGGTTAGCACTGCTCCCTCACAGTGCCAGGGACACCGAATCAATTCTCAGCTTGAGTCACTGTCTGTTAGAGGAACTAGCTGGGGTGAATGCATGGGGTTATGGGGATAGGGCCTGGGTGGGATTGTAGTCAGTGCAGATTCGACAGGTCAAATGGCCTCCTTCTGCACTGTAGGATTCTACGATTCTATGTGAGGAAGGGTCATCCTTCACACTATTACCTTCTCTCCATCACACCCCCGAGAATATTCAGGAAAGATACTTCCAGTGAAACCCAATGATGACACTGAGACAAATGTGGCACTACCGGAGATATCTGTAGTAACAGCCATGGTGTCGTTTGGGCTTTTATTTAACCATTAATTGTTGGACACTCCTGGACACCCGGGAGATTGTCTGACAGCAGGTAAACAACAATATACAACCAGCCAATTTGACTCCTTTCCCAAGGTGTGCGTGTGTGTGTGTGGTGGCGGGGGGGGGTGAGAGTTTGGGCGGGGGCAACAGATGGCACCCACAATGCTTTGGGAGTTCCGTGGCCAACCTCCTTAACATTAATAGCAACCTCCCACTGTATGTCCAGACCCTGTGTTTGTCATGAAGAATTTACCCTTCAGAATCTGGCCCTCCCAGCCGTGTGAGCAGATGGTATGAGACGCATGCTTGGCAGCTCCCAGTCCTGGAGTTCCATCAGCTTCTGCAACCCCCTTCTCCTGTTGAAATTGTTTTTTCTGCCTCCTTGCCATGTCCTCCTCCCTTTATTAGCACCGTTTTAGCAGATTATCTGGTGAAGGGGCACAGAATTGTACGTGAGCCATTCCGTGTAAGCAGCAAGTCAACTCGCTGGTCCAAGGAATCTTCTGCCCTGCCATCTGGCGTTACAATATGGCTTTCTAAAAGCTGCACCCTAATTTTCAAGTCTGTTAGGCACAGTTTTCCCATTTTCCACAGGGGTTTTATTCAATAAACTTCAATTAATGTTTAAATGAGCTGACCCCAAATTATAACAGATTAGCTCGGTGGAGGGTCAGAGGCTACCGGCCCTGCCTTTGGGAGAAAAACATTGCACAATTTCTCACAGGGAATTTCAGACCCAAGCAGTTTGTCTGAAACTTACCTTAACTAATACTCGGCAAACAATGGTTTAAAAGTCAACTTTACCTGTAATGGATGCACCTTCTCTGAATAACTAAATCTGCTCAGCTAACGATTTGGCTGAGGTACCTTTACTTCAGAATACCCTGTGGTCTTTAATTTTCAGAGCAATTAAACTTCACATTTTGCAATTTAAATCTATTTCCAGCAATTAATTACATTTCACAAATTAAGTTTAATGTGAGTTTTACAACCTCCTGAAGTATCATTAAGTTGTTGCTGTCTTGCTGCTGAGAATAGTGATTTGCAAAAGCACATCAGCGCCACTAACAGGACTTCAGCGGTAAAACAGCCCCCAGTTTGAACCACGATCATTTTTCGGTGCTCAATCCTCTGTCAGAAGCTATAACCTTTTCACACAGTGAATAATAAGGCTAAATATGATTGGACAATTATGATTTGTCAAGGAAGAGCGTGGCAATTTTCCACTGGTCATGCCCTATTTACCATGATGTGGAGTTACCGGCGTTGGACTGGGGTAGGCACAGTAAGTACTCTCACAACATTAGATTAAAGTCCAACAGGTTTATTTGGTAGCATGAGCTTTCAGAGCGCTGCTCCTTCATCAGGTGAGTCACTTGAGTCACCTGATGAAGGGGCAGCGCTCCGAAAGCTCGTGCTACCAAATAAACCTGTTGGACTTTAACTTGGTGTTGTGAGACTACTTACTGTGCCTATCCACCATCACTTTTATTTTGGCATTTCTGCTACAACATTTTGGCATGTCCACTACAACTTTCACAACTTTTACACATGCACCATAGAAAGCATTCTTTCTGGTTGTATCACAGCTTGGTATGGCTCCTGCTCTGTCCAAGACCGCAAGGAACTACAAAGGGTTGTGAACATAGCACAGTCCATCACTCAAACCAACCTCCCATCCATCGACTCGTCTACACTTCCCGCTGTCTCGGAAAAGCAGCCAGCAAAATCAAGGACCCCACGACCCGCGGACATTCTCTCTTCCACCTTCTTCCATCAGGAAAAAGATACAAAAGTCTGAGATCACATACCTACCGGTTCAAAAACAGCTTCTTCCCTGCTGCCATCAGACTTTTGAATGGATCTACCTCGCATTAAGTTTCTCTACAGCCTAGCTATGACTGTAACACTACATTCTGCACTCTCTCCTTTCCTTCTCTATGCACGGTATGCTTTGTCTGTATAGCGTGCAAGAAATAATACTTCTCACTGTAAAATAATACATGTGTCAATAATAAATCAAAATCAAATCACTCCAACCTTTCCTTGTGATGGAGACTTTGGGCACTGTTGCAATTTTAATGGCCCTTGTTTCCCCCTCCCTGTCTCACAGTATCCAATATTTATATGTGATCTATTACAGTGCTTGTTGGAGGCCATTTAAATGCACAGGACATCAGGGGAGAAGTTGTTTGTACCCCCCGCAAAAGTGGATTTGCAGGCTGGGTATCTATAAAATTAGATGCCATGGCGGTGGATGCTATGGGGTAGTGCCATGGCTGCAGCCTACCCAATTTCTCTGGCATTTTATCAGTGGCAGGGGAGGCATTAGGTGGCCCATGCAGTCTTGGGCCAACAAATGCCCTAAAGTGGCTGATTAATGACCACCTAAAGGCCTCCTCCAACCACTGCCTGTATTTTAGCCAATTTCACTGGGTGGCATATTTCTTGATTGAGGCACCTTGCTCTGACACCTTGTACCCAATGGAGACTATTGCCCCCCATGGTAATCCTCCCAACACGTAATCATAGAATCCCCTACAGTGCAGAAGGAGGCCATTCGGCCCATCGAGTCTGCACCGACCACAATCCCACCCAGGCCCTATTGCCATAACCCCACTTATTTACCCTGCTAATCCCCTGACACTAGGGGTCAATTTAGCATGGCCAATCACCATAACCAGCACATCTTTGGACTGTGGGAGGAAACAGGAGCACCTAGAGGAAACCCACATAGAAACAGGGAGAATGTGCCAACTCCACATAGACAGTGACTCGAACCTGGGTCCCTCGTGCTGTGAGGCAGCTGTGCTAACCATTGTGTCACCGTGCCACCCCAAATCTTCCTGCTGCCCTAATCCAGAAACCCCAACCCTCTCGCTGAGGTCTGAGAGCCTGGCCCAAGTGAAGCCCTGAATTTAGCTGGGTCTCCACATTCATGGGTCCTCGCAATGGGGCCTCCTGTTGTCTCAGCAGTGGCCATCGCTTTCAGCGGCGCAACTGGGACTTGAGAGTTCCTCGTGTCTTTTTAATATTCATTCATGGGATGTGGGCATTGCTGGCGAAGCCTGAATTCATTGCCCATCGCTAATTACCCTCGAGAAGGTGGTAGCAAGCCAACTTCTAGAACCAGTGCAGTTCCTGAGGTGTAGATACATCCACAGTATTGTTAGGAAGGGATTCCAGGATTTTGACGCAAGGACAGCGAAGGAATGGCAATATATTTCCAAGTCAGGATGGTGTGTGACTTGGCAGGGAACTTGAATGTAGTGGTGTTCCCCTATATCTGCAGGCCTTGTCCTTCTAGTGGTAAAGATCATGGCTTTGGAATGTGCTGGCAAAGGAGCCTTGGTGAGTTGATGAAGTGTACCTTGTAGATGGTAGACATTGCTGCCACTGTAGATTGGTGTTGGGGGGAGTGAAGTTTGAAGGTGGTTTATGGAGTGCCAATCAAGTGGGTTGCTTTGTCCTGGATGGCGTTGAGTTTCTTGAGTATTGTTGAAGCTGCATTCATTTTGTAGATGGTGGACAGGCATTGGGGAGTCAGAAGGTGAGTTACTGCACAATTTCACACTGAGATGGGCAAGACTTTGGATGGGAAACCTTTTGCCCCAGTTGAGAACTGGTGGAGGTGGGAGGCGGAGAGGAACTTTGAGACCCCTTAAACACACTTTGCCATCCGGTCCCAGGACTTAGGCTCAAGAATATTGGTGAACCTCCTCTTCAGTCCACTGCAGCTCTGACTGAAGACAGCAACTCTCTAAGGGGATATTTCCCCTGAGGTCTTGTAGCCACAATATTTATAGGGTTAGTCCAGTTCACCATTCCCAGCCTCTAACGTTATTGAATGTCAAGGGCCGATGGTTAGATTCTCTCTTGTTGGAGATGGCACTTGTGCAGTGCAAATGTAATTTGCCACTTATCAGCCCAAACACGAATACTGTACAGGTCTTGCTGAAAAGGACACAAACAGCGACCTTATTATGGAAGGAAGGTCACTGATGAAGAAATTATTTTTTTAAATATTCGTTCATAGGATGTGGGCATTGCTGGCTAGGCCAGAATTTATTGCCCATTGCTAATTGCCCTCATTTAGAGGCACGTTTAAGAGTTAACCGCATTGCTGGAGTCTGGAGTCACATGTAGGCCAGACCAGGTGAGCATTGCAGAGTCCCTTCCCTATAGGGCATTCCACCCACACCACCTCAATATTGGATAGTGGAATACTTAGTAATGAGATGAGGGCTTACATTGAAATAGTTCAGCTAAGGAGTAGCTACTTGTGCAGGTCGGGTTTTCAACACTACAGCTAGGGATGTTATGGGACCAGTTGCCTTTGGTGACTCCAATGCTTTAAGCTGAGTTGGCTGTACACTGGTATCTGTGGTGGTGGGAGCTTTAAGGGAAGGATCATCATGAGGTGGGTTTTCTTTGTTGTTAAAAAGAGCCTCCAAATTCCATATCCTTTCCAACGCAGTGACTGCCTATTTCAACCTTTGTAATAAAAGCTATCTGCACTCCTATCTCAGACCACCTGTGGCTGTGAAATGCTTATCAATGCCTTTGTCTCCTTCAGACTTACAATTCTAAAGATGTCCAGACCACCCTAATATCCCATAACTCATACAAAATTCTGCCACCCATACCTCCGCTACCCATCCTTCATCCAAAGTTCTGCTGCCCATACTTCTGCTATCTATCCCTCATCCCTTTCCTCATTGATCTACATTGACGGCACGCCCCAGACATTTCAAATTTGAAATTCTTACTCTCCTATTTCAATTCCTCTCTTTTTTTTACTCCTCTCCATCTTTGTAGCCTTCTTCATTCAACCCACCAAGAACTCCAGGGCCTGAATTTTGCAGCTATTGGGTCTCCTGGGAAACTCATCCCTGCTGCCTCTGAATGCCTCTCAGCTATTTCATGCTCAAATGAGCATTAAATGGCTGTAGGTGGTATATCTGCCCATCACTCAGGAGGAAATGTCCCCTTAGAGAGTTGCTGTCTTCAGTCAGAGCTGCAGTGGACTGAAGAGGAGGTTCACCAATATTCTTGAGCTTAAGTCCTGGGACCGGATGGCAAAGTGTGTTTAAGGGGTCTCAAAGTTCCTCTCCGCCTCCCACCTCCACCAGTTCTCAACTGGGGCAAAAGGTTTCCCATCCAAAGTCTTGCCCATCTCAGTGTGAAATTGCTGTATGGTCAGAGCAGGCAGGAACCGGGAATCCCATTCCTTCATTTCTCGCACTCCCCACCTAAAGACCTGCTGATGGGGGAGCTTGAAATTTGGGCCCATGTTTCTCCAGTTCTGGCCTCCTGTACATTTGTTCAGTGGACATAGAAATATAGCATCATAGAATGGTTAAAGCACCGAAGGAGGCCATTCAGCCCATTGAGTCCATGCTAGCTCCATGCAGCAGCAATTCATCTAAAGCCACCCCCCTGCCTTTTCCCCTTTGTCCAGCAAATCTTTCCTTTCTGGATAATGAACCAATTGCTTTTTGAATGCCATGTTGGATTCTGCCTCCTCCACAGGCATCAGCACCTAATCATTACTGCTTAAAAAGGTTTTCCTCATGTCACTTTTTCTCCAAGAAGAACACTCCCAACACTTCCAATTGATCTATGTAACTGAAGTTCCTCGTCTCTGGAACCATGCATTCATGTGAATCTTTTCTGCACTGTCTCTAATGCCTTCACATCTTTCCGAAGGTGTGGTGTGCAGAACTGGCCACAACATGAACCAGTATTTTATACAGGCTGATCATAACATGCTTGCTTTTGTACTTCATCTTCATCTTAGCTGGGCTCTATGCTCTGCGATCCATTCTTCTTTACTCTTCAGCTCCTTCTCTTTCTTTAAGACCTTATATTAGACCAGCTCTTCGAAAACCCCATTCATTTTTTCCAATGGTTCAGTATCAATTTTTGTCTCGTAACAATTCTATGAGGCACCTTGGGCCTTTTCCATACTATCAAAAACAGTATATAGGTGACATACGCTTAAGGTGAGAGAGGGAATGTTCAAACGAGACGTGAGGGGCAGGTTTTTTTATACAGAGATGGTAGGTTTCTGGAACATGCTGCCAGGAGTGGTGGGGGAGGCAGATACGATAGGGGCTTTTAAGGGGATTTTAGATAAGCACACAGATATGCAAGGAATAGAGGGATATGGATCACAGGCAGGCAGAAGCGATCAGTTTAATTTGGTGTCAAGTTGGGCACAACATGGTGGGTCGAAGGACCTGTTCCTGTCTGCATTGTCCGATGTTCTAAGTACAATTGGTCATTGTTGTTAATTGACCTTACCTTTCCTACTCATAAATATCGGCAACGTCCTACATGACATCTGTTAACCTCTCACATGAATTTCTTAATAATAAAATAATGCTTTTTAAGCACTGAGGCCAATTGAGCAAGCATGAGTGATATTACAGATTCTTCTATTACAGTGAAAGTGCTGCCATGATAGTTGTTCAGTCATGAAGTTGATCTTTCTCTACATCCCAGCTATAACGGTAACACTACATTCTGCACTCTCTCGTTTCCTTCTCTATGAATGGTATGCTTTGTCTGTATAGCGCGCAAGAAACAATACTTTTCATTGTATGCTAATACATGTGACAATAATAAATCAAATCAAAGTCTACATCACCCAAATCCCCAGTAGGAAATTGCTTTGCTGACTCAGTTTGTAATAAAACTCTTTGTTCATAAGGTTCACTGCGCTAGGTTCCGATGTAATGTAATGTGATTGAAACAAACCCCTACCTATTACCCAGGAAACGATTAGCAGTTCCATCCACGTGAAGCCAGTTGTTTTCATTCTGAAGAGCTGTCTGGGATGATCTGTCGTTGACTCATTTGGCAGGAGTTTGGTGCCTTCGAATCTATCAGCCGCGTTCATAATCAGCAGTCCAAGAAAAACAGTGAAAGAAGCTCCGTGTGCTACAAATTTCATAAATGGTGCTCGCATGATTTTCCCCAGCTGTAACACCACAAAACAAATTTACACTTTACAGCATTGTTCGCCTTAGTTAAAAACCTTCAAAAGACCTGAAAATATTAATGAAACAAATTTTGAAATTCCCAAGAATCATTCGCTATTGTGATTATACATCGATGGATTTAATTTGACTCACTAACCTCTGCAAAGCATTTCCCTTTTATGAACAATTCTTTTTCTTACAAGCTCTCAGTTTGTGCCAGACTTCTCTTTTAGTGACCTCCACGAACGTCCTTGCAGGGAGACTCATTCTTTATCGTCTGACCTACATCCACTTCTATGTTTTATTGCATCATTAACTTTTAACTGTAATTTATGATTTGAACATTGCCGGATCAAGATGCGACACAATTTGAGATCTTCCCTCCCAAATACAAATCAAAGTTGAGGAAAAGTTACAGACATCCGACATCACCAATCAAACACAGCTTGCAGCTCGCAATAATTGGAAGTTATGTCTGAGGCAGCAACACCTGAGTTAATGCCAGTTTGAACAATAGCAAAACACCACAGGCAGCAATGCAAGCTTGCTCTTTTTTCAAGCACTAATGGTAGAAAACTGAATATTTGAAACAATTAGAAGAGTAGATAAAAGCAATAAATGAATGCTGCAGTAATTGCCTCTCAGTAATGTGACCAACAAGCAAAATCAACTTGCCCCCTGTGAAGTCCATTTGCAGACATATTTGAATATAAGAAAAAGACCTGTGCGAGGGAAGTATTAAATTTAAGCAGCAGTGGATTCCACTAGGAGCTATCAGCAGAAAATGCCCTGTTTAATCATCATCCAGGTGATAGGATCGCACTCTGGTTAAATATCCACAGCACAACCGACTCCATTGGCAATGAAATTAGGACCTTTGCATTTGACCAAATGGGTTTGTCTCCACAATCTGAGAAGAGTTTTTTAAGAAGTCGAAAATAACCAACCTTGCTGCAGGGAGCAATCCAATAGCACAAGGCCAGGAATGGTAGGCCAATGGCTACAGCAAGCACTATCAGAAACTTCATTGCTATTGACTGCTGACGTAATCCTGAGAGGTTTTCATACCAGATAGACAGAAGCTGCTGTTGGCAGTTTGGATGAGCTACAAACTTGAAACATAAATAATTTAAATTAGAAATTAAAGTGCATCTTAATATTGGAGCTCAAACATTTTAAATATGATGCACCTACAATGCAAGATTTATTTTCTTTATCAAACAAATTAAGATGATAAATGTATTAATGATGTAATCATAAAAGCACTAAAATTTGAGTCTTCAACAGATGAATTATTTACACTTAAATTCAGAGACTTATTTAGACATTCTGAAGGTGAGAATATTTCAAATTTAGAACCTTCTTTACAACATGTTTCTGTAACATTAACAAGAAACAGAGATCAAATTTTCAAAATCTAGCAGTCGATTGCTAGAAGTTCCAACTAATTCCAAACTGCTTTTGGTGAACTCCGCTACATTTATATCCAAAACACAATGGCAATGCATGTGCGATTGCAGTCATAGCCTCTCCCTCCAATGCAGCCCCTTTATATCAGCCAGCAATAAGGAGATTCCTAAATGCAAAGTCAGATACACTTGGCTTTCAGGCAGTCCCAGAGAAGGGAATGTCATAAAGAGGGTGGAGAGCCAGAAGAAATAATGATTGATCCTTTACAGTTAACATGCGACTACTTATTTCTGCAGGAACTGGATGTGGACTTGGTACAAGTGAAATGAAGAAGAATAGACAACAACAGACATATTCATAGAATCATAGAATCCCTACAGTGCAGAAGGAGGCCATTTGGCCCATTGAGCCTGCACTGACAACAATCCCACCCAGGCCCTACTTATCTACCTTGCTAATCCTCCTGACACTAAGAGACAATTTAGCACGGCCAATCAACCCAAACTTCACAAACATTGCAAACAATAGCACAGTTAATTTGTCATTCAGTGCTGAATGTATGTGAGCACATACAAAATGACAGGTGGGGAACCCAGAAGTCACAGCAAATAATGGCATCCCTGAGAAGTTAGCCCTTCTCTGACAAGGAAAACTGCACTGATGCAGTTTCATCCTCTCTTCCACTCCTTTTCCTATATGAGATGGATAGAAAGCTCAAGTTACTGCCGACATTGATGTCAAAATGAATACCCAGGTGAAACTCTGAGGATGAGTAAATCAGATAAATAAATAGGAAATAATTTCTTCCTTTCTTTCACAAGTCAGGGAGCCCAAAAGTAAGAAGTCCGGGGACCGAGCAATGAGCAGAGTATCAGGAGCCGAGGTAAAAATAACTTAAAGCAATGTCAGCTCATGGGAAAGTGCAGGTTGGTGAACAGCAGGTTTTTTTTATGTGACTAACTATAGTCTTCAGTTTATTTCTGTTAAGTTTAGTCAGTCCAGTAAATAGCAGAATGATAGAACACCACAGTCCCATGGAGTGCACATCCAGTTCCATGTGGGAACTCCAGAATGCTTTTCATGTCTTTGACAATCAAATGTGCTGGACATGTCATCAGCTGGAGCAGCTCAAACTCTGGTTTTTGAAGCTTGAGCAGGAGTAGCTGATGTCACTGTAGGGCATTCAGGAGGCTGAGAAGTAAATGGACAGCACAGTTCTAGAAATGTTCATCTCATAGCCTAAGGGTGGAATAGCAAAGGAATGGATGACCAGCAGGCAGTCAAGGAGGACAAGGTAAGCAGTGTAGGCATCCTCTGAGGGCACCTTACCCTCCAGCTGGCATATTGCTGGGCAGGGTAGCTAGATTGAATTCCATGGCACAATGGACGCTTCACCTGTACAGGGCAAAGCAAGAGTGATAAGAAATTCTGTAGCTAGTGGGAAAACAAGCAACTCTACAGTTGCAGACATAATCCCAGGTTGGTATATTTCCTCCTTGCTCTCTGGGTCCAGAATGTCACCAAGCAGCTGCAGAACAATCTGAGAAGTATGGGTAAATATCTGGCCCACAACATAGATAAAGAGAGGGACAGAGTCCTGCAGGTAGATTTAATGGAGTTCGAAGGGGACTAGCATGGAGGACTTCAAAGGTAGCAATCTTCAAATTGCTCCCAGTGCCAGGTGCTAAAAGAATAGAAATAGCAGAATAGTGTAAGTGAATGCATGGTTGGAGAGATGGTGCAGGAAGTGAGGGTTTTAGATTCCTGAGCTA
Source organism: Mustelus asterias (assembly GCF_964213995.1). Classification (NCBI taxonomy): domain Eukaryota; kingdom Metazoa; phylum Chordata; class Chondrichthyes; order Carcharhiniformes; family Triakidae; genus Mustelus; species Mustelus asterias. The sequence goes on along the minus strand of NC_135810.1, from coordinate 57,202,866 downwards.
TCAGATGGTTCTGGTGGAGATGAGACCTATACAGGCCAGACTGCTTGCATCTCAACTGGGCCCAGACCAATATGTTCATGGAGTGGTTTGCTAGTGCTGTTGGGGATAGTTTAAATTGACTTGGGAGAGAGATGGAAACAAGAATGTAGCATTAGAAAGGAAAAAAAATGCACAAAGGATTACAAGAGGCAGCAAACACTAGAATAAGAAATAGTAAGGTAATGGTTGGATGTCAGACAGAGTAAGAGGGAATGCACTGAGGATTAAACTAGGCACATGTATGTGAATGCACAAAGCATGGTAAATAAGGTTAGTAAGCTGCAGGCACAGATAATGCATGGGAATATGATGTTGAGGAGATAACAGACTTGGCTCAAAAAAGGGTACTAAATATTCCTGGAAATGAGGGGCGAGATTCTCTGGTCTCTCCACGGAATGTTTCTCAGTGGCAGGAGGCAGTCCACTGTTGGTTAGCAGCAGGATCTCCTGGTCCCAATGCTGTCAATGGAATTTCCCATTGAATCTACCCCACACCGCCAGGAAACCCACAGCTGTTGGTGGGACTAGAAGATCTTGCCAGCATGAACAGCTGGAAGATCTCGCCCAAGGTATTCATGAAAGATAGGGAAGGAAAGAAAGACAGAGCAGTGGCTGTACTGATCAGAGTGAATCTAGAGAGAGAGGATGTTCTAGACAAGTCAGTGACAGAATCTATCTGATTAGAGTCAAGAAACAAGAGAGGCACCATTACATTATTGAGTATATTCTCTAGAATATCAACTTGTGGGAAAGATGTAGTGGAATTTGTACGGAAATGATCGAGAATTGTTAAAACTATGTAGCCGTGGTAATGGACACGACCATTAACCTATCTGTGAAAGTAAAATAAACTAAATGTAAAGGGCAGAGAGGGGAAAGTTTTTGAAATGAGATTCAAGAGAATTTTCTTGATTAGTATATTTCCAGCCAAACAAAGGAAGAGGCAGAACTAGATTTGATTCTGAGGAAAGAGATAGGTCAAGTGGATCAATTGTCCGTACTAAACCATGTATGGAACAGTCATCATAGTATTATAAGGTTTAAGTTGGTTATGGAAAAAACGATCTAGAGTACGAATATTTATTTGAAAGAAGATAAGTTTCAGTGCATTGAGAATGGACCTGACCCAGGTAAATTAGAATGAAAGAATGACTGGCAAAACTGTAATGAAAAAAATAACTGCCTTTAAAGAGGAGATAGTTCAGGTACACTTGAGGTACATTTCTATGCAAAGGAAAGGATAAACCAAACAAAGCAAGAGTTCCCCAGGTGACAAAAGAGATAGGAGGTAAAGTGGAGCAGATAGATGTACATAACAGATATTAGAATGATCATACAAGTGAGAACCAGATTGAATATAGAAAATTCAGAGGGGAAGTGAAAAAATTAATAAGGGAGGCAAAGAGAGAATATGTGAAGGGAATAGCAGCTAACATGTCTATCCCAGGACACTGAGAGAGGCGAGGGAAAAAATTGCTGAGCCCTTGGCCAAAATCTTTGTATCCTCTTTAGCCACGGGTGAAGTACCAGAGGATTGGAGAGTGGCTAACATTGTTCCTCTGTTTAAGAAGGGCAGAAGAGACAATCTGGGAAATTACAGGCCTGAGAGCCTTACATCAGTAGTGGGGAAATTATTGGAGAAGATTCTTAGAGACAGGATGTGCTCACATCTGGAAGGCTTAGCGATAGGCAGCATGGTTTTGTGAAGGGGAGGTCGTGTCTCACAAACTTGATTGAGTTATTTGAGGGAGTGACAAAAAAATTGACCAGGGCAGTGGATGTTGTATACATGGACTTTAGTAAAGCCTTCGATAAGGTTCCTCATGGCAGGCTGATACAGAAGATGAAGCCATATGGGATCCAAGGTGAGCTGGTAAAATGGATACAAAACTGGCTTGGGCATAGAAAGCAGAGTAGCAGCAGTGGAAGGGTACTTTTCCAACTGGAGGTCTGTGACAAGCAGTGTTCCACAGGGATCAGTGCTGGGGCCTGTGTTGTTTGTAATAAAGATAAATGTTTTGGTGGAAAATGGAGGTGGTCTGATCAGTAAATTTGCACTTGATACAAACATTGGGAGATTAATGGATAGTGAGGAGGATTCTCAGAAGATACAGCAGGATATAAATCAGCTGGAGGCCTGGGCCGAAAGATGGCAGATGGAATTTAACCCAGACAAATGTGAAGTGATGCGATTTGGAAGGTCTCTGCAGAAGGAAAATATGCAGTAAATGGTAGAGCCCTTAGAAATATTAGCATACAGAGGGATCTCAGCGTGAGATCCACAGTTCCCTGAAGGTGGCAACTGAGGTGGTTAAGGTGGTCAAGAAGACGTATGGCATGCTGGCCTTCATCGGACAGGGCATTAAGTATAGCAATTGGAAAATCATGTTGCAGCTGTATAAGACTTTGGTTAGGCTGCATTTGGAGTATTGTGTACAATTCTGGTCGCCACACTACTGGAAGGATGTTGATGCAGGATTTACCAGGATGTTGCCTGGTTTGGAGGATATGGACTATGAAGAAAGTTTGAAAAAACTTGGATTGTTTTCATTGGAGTGTTGGAGGATGAGGGAGGACCCGAGAGAGGACCTGTCATAGATTATGACAGGCTTGGATAGAGTGGATAGTCAGAGTCTTTTTCCCAGGGTCAAAGGGTCAATTATTCAGTGGCGTAGGTTGAATGTGGGAGGGGGAAAGTTTAAAAGAGATGTAAGGAGCAAGTTTTTCACACAGAGGGCCCAATTTTACCATTTTCATTCTAAGTGCTGAATCTGGGCGTAATGCAGATCCAACTTAGAAATCTGCTTTCAGGCGCCCCTATACACACTCAGCCTGAAAAAAAAAAATTGCCAGTCCTATTCGTGCTGTGGGCGGGGCTTAGTGCGGCCGAAACAATCGGAGCTCTGAACTGCGCAAGCGCAGTTAGAAAATAATTTGAAAAAGCGCGCCCATGTCAGATCGCTCCCGGGCCGCAGAAAGAGGAGAAAGCGGCCCGGGAGCGAACAGCGGGAGCGATGGTCCCCACACACATCGCTGTCCCTCTTATCCACCCCCCCCCCACTACCCAGACCGATCGCCACCCCTGCCCCCCTCCGCCCCCCCCCCCCCCACCGATCACCTGCAGAGTGGCAGCGCACCCCCTTGCCCCCCCTACCCCACCAAAGATCCATCTGCCCCCCCCCACCAGTGAGCGATCGGGCCTCCCCCCCACCAGAGATACATCTTACCTGCCTCCCTCCTCTCCACCCCCCCCCAGACAATGATCTGGCCTCACTCATCCCCCGCCCAGAGAATGGTCTGGCCTCACTCACCCCCCTCCCCCCAGAGGAACATCTGACCCGCCTCCTCCTCCCTCAACACCAGACAACCATCAGCCCTCCCACCCCCCCCACAACCAGACAACGATCAGCCCTTCCCCCTCTGCCACCAGACAATGATCAGCCCTCCCCCCTCTGCCACCAGACAACGATTGGCCCTCCCCCGCGTCCCTACCAGAGATACATCTGACCCGCCTCCTCTGCCCCCCAACCAGACAACAATCGGGCCTCACCCACCCCGCCACCCCAACCAGAGAATGATCTGACCCACCTTCCTCCCCCCTCCTCCACCGATCTGAGTCAGAGAGCCGTTGGAAGCTCTGAACGCGCTCTTCAGCAGCTGGAGCGCCCGATTCAGACTTTTATTCAGCAGGTCCATTACGGCGCGGTTCCGGATTGGCAAACGTGGTGGTAAAGGGGGAAATGCTGATAAAGTTGGGTGGGCAGTTCATTAATTCAATTTAAATGCATGCAAATGCATTTAAATTGCCGTTGTGCCCGTTTTGGGCGCGAAGCGGATCGCCGCCATTCCCGGGTTTCGGTAAAGTGGCAATCTGCGCAGACGCGGGCGTGGATCGTGTTAATTGCCTCACACCCGACTTTACCACGTTTTTGCGCCCGTTTAATGGTAAAATCAGGCCCAGAGGGTGGTGAATGCCTGGAACGTACTGCTGGACGAGGTTGTGGAAGCAGATTCCATAACAACGTTCAAGAAGCATCTGGATAGATACATGAATAAGCAGGGAATAGAGGGATATGGACCACATAGAGACAAGAAAATACTAGATTAGAGAGGCATCTGTGTCAGCACAGATGTGGTGGGCTGAAGGGCCTGTTCCTGTGCTGTACTATTCTTTGTTCTTTGAAATCAGAGCAACATGTGAATGATTTATTAAGATTGCCGTTACACATCAAGCAAGAGCCTGATGAAAGATTCATGAACATCCTGTGTTTCTCACAAGTGGATAGTGTATCTGTGACCTCATCTCCTGTTCAGAGATACACAAGAACTGATCCAGTGATGGGGAAGGTTATGGATATGGTCCTAGAAGCAATATTGACAAAGTCCATCAAAAAAACCTAGATCTTGTAATAAATAATCTTATCCCTACATCACTGGAAGATTTGAATTGACAGTCCAGAGTGAAGTTTTACTATAAGGAATCTAAGTGATTATTCCTCTGTGTTTGCGCAGAAGAATCCTTGAACAGCTACATCAGGGAAACCCAGGTGTTGTAAGAATGGTACATCGTTATTTTGAGTGGCCAGATTGTACAAATTGATGAGAAAGTGAGACAATGTCAATCCTGTGCAAAACTAAGAAATACTCCACCACTACAACACTTACATATGGCCGAAACAGCCATGGCAGAGGGTACACATAGGTCCAAGAGAGGGACGCATGTTCCTAGTATTGGTATATGCACATTCTAAATGGCCAGAAGTAGTGATCATGAAATCCACGACAGCACAGACTGTTGAAAAGTTGGATGAAATATTTGCTAGGCCCAAGCAAACAGTGACAATGGGATACAACTTACTTCAAAGAAGTTTGAAAACTATTTGAAAGGAAATGGTATCCTTTCAAGCCATACCATCCAGCAACAAACGGATTGGCCAAATGATTGGTACAGTCACTATAACCCTCACTGAAGACTTTAATGGGCCAAGGGAACTTGTCAAGATGAGTAAATAAATCCTTGTTATCCTACAGAAACACCACACATGCAATGACACAGAATTCACCAGTGATGCTGCTTTTAAAAAGGAATGATGTGGAGATGCCGGCGTTGGATTGAGGTGGGCACAGTAAGAAGTCTCACAACACTAGGTTAAAATCCAACAGGTTTATTTGGAATCATGAGCTTTCGGAGCGCTGCTCCTTCATCAGGCGAGTGGACTTAAAAAGGAAGATTAGAACAAAGTTTGACCTTTGATATCACCTAATACTTCAGAAATTACTGGACGACAACAAAAATCACAGATTGCTAGAACAGTACCCAAGGAGAATGAGTACTAGCAAGAAGCTTGTCTATTAGTGAAATATGCGTATTGGCTGTTATCTTGGCAAATACAGATCCAATATCTTACAGTATACAGATGGATAATGAAAGAGTTTGGCGCTATCATACTGACCAGATATTAGTTTCAAGAAGTGAAATCACTGAAGCATTTACATCAGAAATGTTAAATCATGAAATATCTGAACAGAGACTAACCACAGAGACAAATTCAGATACTTATTTTGAAAATTCTTCAACACCGATGGAAACTGATACCATAATAGTTTCACAAGAAGAATTACCAACAAAAGAAAGTGAAGACACTTCAAAGATTACGAGCAGTCAAATTCCAGAGCATCGAGTACAACCCAAAAGAAATAGAAGCCCCTTTAAGAGACTGTCTTATTAATAGCATATCTGGGAAATAATGGCGCAATGTAATGTATCTAGTGTTTCATTGTGTTTGTTGCTGAAACTTTGGGAAAAGTTATCATTTGGGGACTAAAGATGTAAAGGGGAAGGGATGTTATGTACTTAAAGTGTTTGCTTCTCTTCTGGTATATTGTCACATGATGTAAGCAGAGAGATTTGCAGGCTTTTGTGGCTCTTCCATCTTAGACTTGGAATAAGCAACATCTTCTTAATAAACCTGCATTGTGTTTTACTACAACCCACTAGTGTGGCACCTCATTACTCTTCTTCTTTGTGATAGCTACCGAATGATATATAACAATAGCCTTCCTACCCAGAGGCCAATTGAGGCTTTTAGGTTGCCACTTAAGGGCCTCATCCATCTGACACTAATTTTCAACCAATGGTGGGCACAAGCCACACCTGCTGGATATGCCTTCAGCCTGATATTGGGGGGTGGGCTATGGGGGCAGGCCCCTCCTTCTCGGTATTAGAGTTGAATGCAGGGAGCCTTGGGAACCTAACCCCTGTCCTTGACCATGGCTCCACCTCCACTTATCCCCCACTCGCCTCACCAGGCCTCTCTGACAGATGCTGCCAATTCCACCTCTTGGTCCGGGGTTTCCAGCAAGGATCCTTTTCCTAGACTCTAATGCAGTGGCAGTGGCCACCACTCCCAATGGCTTTACTGATGCTGACAATTCTCAGAGATGGGATATCCGCTAAACACTGGGAAATACAGTGGGAAATTGCCCCTGGTGGAAAGCCCAAAGGAAGACAGTGGGATGACTAACTGAGACTTAATACCAACAGGAATGGCCACAGTGGGATTGCCCCTGGCTCTCCAGCCATGGGATGGGTTCCACTGAAGAGCCTTAAATTCTGCCCAAAGGGTGCAACTTGAAACAGGGTTCAGCAACAGGGAGCTAAGAATATATGTGTACAAATCATTGATGGTGGCAGGGCAAGTTGAGAAAGTGTTTAAAAGGTATTAGGGATCCAAGACTTTATAAATAGAGATATGAAGTAGAAAAGCAAGAAAAGTATGACGATCTTTTATAAAACATTGTTTTGGCCTCAACTGGAATTGTGAGTCCAATTCTGGGCACAGCATTTTTGTAAAGTTTTAGAGGGCATGCAGAAACATTTATGTGAATGATCCCTGGGATGAGAGAAATCAGTTACGTGGATCATGGAGAAGCTGGGGTTATTCTCAACAAAGAAGTTTTAAGGTTTAGTTATTAGTGTCACAAGTAGGCTTACATTAACACTGCAATGAAGTTACTGTGAAAATCTCCTAGTCGCCACACCCCGGCGCCTTTTCGGATCCACTGAGGGAGAATTTAGCATGGCCAATGCACCTAACCAGCACGTCTTTTCAGACTGTGGGAGGAAACCGGAACACCCGGATGAAACCCACGCAGACATGGGGAGAACATGCAAACTCCACACAGACAGTGACCCAAGCCGGGAATCGAACCCAGATCCCTGGTGCTCTGAGGCAACAGTGTTAACCATTGTGCTACCGTGCCACCCAGAGGAGGCTGAGAGCAGATTTGATAGCAGAGGGAATTAGATAGATAAGAGAAATTCCCAGTGACAGAGGGTCAAAAACCAAAGGACACCAATGTTATCAACGGCGACAAAAGAAAAAATGTTTTTACACAGAGTGCTTAGGATCTGGAATGCACTGCCTGAGAATGTAGTGGAGACAGCTGCAATCATGGCTTTCAAAAGTGATGATAAAGAAATGCAAGGCTATAGGGAAGGGGGTATGGGTAGTGGGTCTAGCTGAGCTGCTCTTGAAGAAAACATGGAAAGGCTGTGAAAGATTTTTATCCCAGAATTGGAGAGGGTTTTATTCTCCCTCTATTTGAGAGGACCAGGGTGGTAGGGAGGTTAAAATTGTAGAGAATTACCCTGTTTCATCTATGTCCAGCTTATTGCAATTTCAGAACAAACCAGGAAATGCGAAACAGGGTGAATATGCAAATTAGGATCGTACACTCTACATCGGACCCTGATACAATTTAGTGATAACTAATTGATGCAGAATGACCAAACCAATGGTTATGCCAACAGGCAGCTTACTAATCCAATTACATAATAAATTAAATATTATCTGATTGATTCTTACTAACCCTATTATTGCATCGATTTTAGAGGCAATGGCAGCACAACTAGTGCACACCAATAAAATGGTACAGATTTTGTAGTGTGGCAAAGGGATGAAGCTAGTAGTTGACCTCAAAGAATGTTGCCCACAAGGATTTAGAGATTATATGGTGTTGTTTTCCCCTATTATGTTGTCAAGTTCACTCTGGCATTGTCTAAAGGGAATTTTGGGCAATCAAGAAAAGTGAACTCATCAATGAGGCTCACCATCCGATCAGATTTAAGAATTGAGGCAGCACTGACACAACAGGCTGAATGGCCTCATTCTGAGCTGCAAACATTCTGGCTAGAATTGCTGCGCACTTTGGGTTTAGGTTTTTGGAGCCAGGCCTTATCCCAACTCCCCTCCCCTTGGAGTGAAAATTCAGGCTTTGTGGGTCTTACAGATAGCAAAACAGCGAGGAAAAAACACTGATTGCAAATCACGCGTTAATCATTTTACAAAGAGCGAAATAAAGATTGAGACATAAGCTTGGGATTAAGGTGATATTAAACCATCTTTGAAAGAATAATGTCTATTATTTTCAAAATCAATGGAAATTTTTATCATGAAATGAAGGGAATGAGATTCCAGACTTGTAAAATTAGTTTTATTCAGGGTCAGGTGATTGATTTTCAGTAATTATAACCTCATTTACATTCACTGATAGCAACTTCTGAATTTCACAGTTAACTGTGCATGCGTGAGTGTCTGAAGTTGCGGTCAGATTTACACAGTGTTGGCGGCACTAGCTCTGCTGCTGATTATTTCTCTGGTACGACATATGCAAGTTTTGGTCGAATAATGTGTTTAAAGCAATTTTATATTAATCTTTGATTAACAAGGGTGGCATGGTGGCACAGTGGTTAGCACTGCTGCCTCGCAGCGCCAGGGGCCTGGGTTCGATTCTCAGCTTGGGTCACTGTCTGAGCGGAGTTTGCATGTTCTCCTTGTGCCTGTATGGGTTTTCTCTGGGTGCTCCGATTTCCTCCCACATTCCAAAGATGTGCAGGTTAGGTGAATTGGCCATGTTAAATTGCCCCTTAGTGACGGGGATTAAAAGGGTAAAGACATGGGTTTGCAGGGATAGGACCCTGGTGAAATTGTTGTTGGTGCAGACTTGATGGGCTGAATGGCCTCCTTCTATACTCGAGACTCTATGAAAAGATACACCGCCTAATCATAAAAAAAAGCAGACCACCAAAAGAAGTTATTGCACACAATCTTATTCAGTCATTTTGCTCTCCCGCAGCTGATAATGATCTTCACAGGGGTAACGTAAAATTTTACAGCATGTATATGGGTACACTTGTCAAGGTTCCACTGCTAGGGCAATACAATTTGTATCCTAGTTTCAACAGATGGAACAAATGTGTAATGTTAACATTAAATAGAAATATTCTATTAATCTTTTGGTTAATTTGTATTTCCCAGCCTTTGGCTAGGGTTAGTGGTCCACGGTGCTCTTGTTTCACCCTGAGAGGAATCTATTCAAAATACTAACACTTTGCTGATAAAGGTAGATAAAGTTAAATTAAATTCACAACTTTACAGAAATTGTGATTCATTAAGAACTGATATTTTAGAAGCCTTTTCAATTAGATTTTCACAATGCTTCATACCTTTTTGACCTCACATTTAATGGCCAATTTTAGTCGACTAAGGCTCGGTCGAAAGTGTCGGTTGCTGCTGGAATTGGTTTCCATAGTCCCATTCAAAATGGCTTCCACTTCTTCAGTAATCCGGCACAAGTCTAGGAGTCCAACAACAAAATCTTTGCATTGCATAGACAATTTTTTGTAATCGTTCTGGAAAAACACAAATTTGAAGCAATTAAACAGATGCGAGTCTTGACTTGAATACTCACGTACACTTCCATTAATTCAGCAGTGGAGTTATAGGTCCTGAAATTCCTCAGCATGCAATCCCACAGGTTGCACTAGAAATTGTACTCGCTGATGCCCTCTATTCCTGAACTGGCTGAAGTGTACAAGGTCAATGGATAGAACGTAATTTGTATGGGCCAACAGACTCAAGTGCCACTACATCATATTTTCACACCCACCTGTCTCACAAGGTCAAGTATTCTATGGATTATGTCTCATGGATTTGGCTAAAATTTTATAATTGGTAGTTCAGAGGTGGCACTTGTGTCCTAAATTGCCCCTTAGTGTTCAAAGATGTGTAGGTTAGGGGGATTAGCGGGATAAATGTGTGGGGTTACGGGAATAGGGCAGAGGTGGGCCTGGGTAAGATACTCTGTTAAAGAGTTGTTGCAAACACAATGGGCCAAATGGCCTCCTTCTGCACTGTAGGGATCCCATGAAAAGGTTCTTATTCTCTCATACAAAAGTAAAATACTACAGATGTTGGAATTTTAACTCTAGAAAATGGGTGGTTGGGGGTGTAACACAGATTAAGGTCAATAATTTGAAACAGGAACCCAACTTGTCTTGAAATCCACCAAGTTTCAGTTTTGATGGAGTCAGATAAAGTGTAGGATACCCGCTAATTAGAAATTATAATGAGGCTATGTGCCTTCATTTTAACAGTAATCTATTATTAACCACAGGCAACCAGGTTTCCCAGGCCTCAGGAAACACAGCAGCTGAAAGGAAGTGAGAGAGTCTGAATCCATGAGGTAAGTTCCTGTAGAGCACTGCTTGTGGATCAGAAGGAGCAGGAATGCTTCCTATGAGGCCAACAAGTTACCCTCCACTACAAACTGTCAGCTTCCCCTCCACTCCCTTCTCAGCGTCAGATTGAGGATTAGTTAATGAGCAGAAAACAGAGAGTAGGGATAAATGGGTAATTCCCAGGTAGGCACCCTGTGGCCAGTGGGTTATCACAAAGATAGTGCTTGGGTCCCAGCTGTTCACAATCTATATTAATTATTTTGGTGGCATGGTGGCACAGTGGTTAGCACTGTTGCCTCACAGCACCATGGATCTGGGTTCAATTCTGGCCTAGGGTGACTATCTGTGTGGAGTTTGCACGTTCTCCCCATGTCCGCATGTGTTTCCTCTGGGTGCTCTGGTTTCCTCCCACAGTCCAAAGATAAGTGGGTTAGGTGGATTGGCTATGCTAAATTGCCCCCGAGTGTCGAGGGGATTAGCGGGGTAAATGTGTGGGATTGCGGGGATGGGGCCTGGGTAGGATTGTTGTCAGTGTGGGCTCAACGGGCCAAATAGCCTCACTCCCTGTAGGAATTCTATGATTTAGATGTGGGGACCAAATGCAATATCCCCAAGTTTGCTGATGACACAAAAACTAGCTGGGAATGTGAGGTGTGAGGGGGATGTAAAAAGGTTTCAAGGGGATTCAGAGTGGACCAGAATATGGCAGATGGAATATAATGTGGAGAAATATGAAGTTGTGCACTTTGGTGGGAAAAAGAGAAACTGAATATTGAGATTGTGAAGTGTTGATGTCCAAAGGGACCTGGCTGCCCTTGGTCATAAGTCAGTGAGAGCAAATATGCAGTTGCAGCAGGCAATTCGGAAGGCAAATTACATTTTGGCCTTTCTCAAGGATTTGACATAGGAGTAAAGAAGCTTTGCTGCAATTGTAAAGAGCTTTGGTTGGAGCGTACCTGGAGTATTGGGTACAGTTTTTATGCAACAAGTGTTCACCAGACTGATTCCCGGAATGGTGGGATTGTCCTATGAGGAGAGATTGAGGAGACTGGGCCTGTGTTCTCTTGAGTTTGGAAGGATGAGAGGTGATCTCATTGAAGCATATAAAATTCTTACAGGGTTCGACAGGGTAGATTTAGGAAGGAAGTGTTGTAATTGAAATAATTTTTCATTAAGGCAAATATAGTTATTAGCATTAACAGCTTTTAAAGAATAGTTATTAGAGCACTTTCTCAACATGATAGTGTGGAAAAGTAACAATCACAAAATTAATGACCTTCAAAGCATGGCTAAGCAAAGTGTGAAAAGAAGCGCAGACATCAGCCTTCAGTTAGATAAAGGGGGCAACTGCAGCCTGTACAGTTCTGCTTATTAGGACTTTATAGTGTAAACATGGTAAAGAAATGATAGAAATATGCTAAACAGCCTCTGTAACGAGGGAGACAGCCTGTAGGAGCAGGTTGTGTCTCGCAAGCAAGCTTGTGAATAAAAGTCTCAGTCACTGCAACTTACAGATTTGAGTTGTTTCAACCTTTGACCACAACAGAGGTTTCCCCTGGCTGGTGTTCAGAACCAGGGGACACAATCTCAGAATAACGGGTAGAAGATTTAGGGCTGAGATAAGCAGAAGCTTCTTCGCTCAGAGGGCAATGACTAGAATTCACTACCCCAGAAGGCTGTGGAAGCTCAGTCATTGATTATGTTCAAGGCAGAAATCGATGGATATCTAGGGGGCGATTCTTCCATCATGCCGCACTAATTAATGCGTTATTGCTGCGCGTGCATCTCTGAACACCATATATCTGGAATGGTCAGGACCACGCTGGGAACTGGCAGGAACAGGTAAGTGATTTAAATCTTATTTTAATGTTATTTAAATGTGATTAGCGGGCCAGGGACTGAAGTCTCCGGACCCGCTAGCATCTCCCACCCCAACAGTACACTTTCATTCCGGCGGGTCAAGACTAGCTCCCCACTTTCAGGCAACTAGCAGGATGATCCCACTGGAGTGAATGGGGGCAATTGGAGCCCCCCAGGGGGTCGGGTGGTGGGGAGTGGTGCCCCCTGGGCATGGGCACCCTGGCAGTGCCAACCTGTGACCCAGCACTGCCCAAGAGGCAAAGTGTCCATGTCCAAAGGGAGTTCTGTCACTTCCCACCGGGCATGGGGCAGTGCCAAGGGGGAGCGGGGCATAGGGGCAATCGGTGGGGGTGGTGGGGTCTCGCTGCCACTCTGCATTGGGATCAGTTGGGGCTGGAGGGAGGCCAGCAATCAGGGTGGCTGGAGGGAGATGGTTTAAGCCAGAGGGAGGGGTGGCGGGTGGTGGTGTCTGATTCGAGTGTGAACTCCCACTGAGAAAACAATCGTGATTTATACCGGTTTTCCCGCGAGTTCAGCACTTAGAACTGTTTTGGGAGAATCGCATCCCCCCTAGATCTTAAAGGCGTCAAGTGATATGGGGATATTGCTGGAAAATGGCATTGAGGTAGACAATCAGCCATGATCTAGTTGAATGACAGAACAGGTTTGAGGGGCTGAATGGCCTACTGTTTTTCCTATTTCCAATGTTTCAATCAGATTCCAGTCCCACTATCAGCTGCTTCTTCAATCACCAACTGCTCCCCTGACCACAACCTGCTTCCTCCAATCATCCACTACACCTCAACTTGATCACGCGGGTGACCTCCTGAGCTTGTATGGGAAGATGATGGGGCATGAGTTGGGGTATTTGTGGTGATTGAGGAGTGGACCAGGGTGTGGCAAAGGGAATGTTTTCTTCAGAATGTTGAAAGGGAGGGGAATGCTCTTGGACCCCATTGACCATCATCAGAGCCCCCACAGCCCCGCAATCAGGACCTCTAACTCATGATCCTGACATTCCCTACAATTGACAAAACTCACTAATAAGATTAGGACCCCCATTCCACCTTCCCCTCACAATCTCTGTCACTCCCCAAATAGGCACACCTGCTCTCGCAGGCTTCGGCCTTGTGAAGATGGCTTCTGACCAGAAAGGCTTCCACCCCGTCAACCTTACCAGCAGGAATCTCACTTAAAGGAGCCCTAGAATTAAATCCTGCAGGACATTCTGGAAAACCATTCTCTAAGGTTTCCTCAACACTCAACAGTTCTGTCCCCAAATGCCACCACATGTAGAATTCACCTCCATGTTAAAATCCAGACCAATGTTCTCGATTGATGACTTTTCATCAGCACTGGAAGAAGTCCGAGATGTAACAGGTTTTAGGGAAGTACAGAGGCAGGGAAAGGGGAGAGAAGGGAGGAAGGATCAGAAGGGATAAGAGTGTGGAAATCGTGAGAAATTAAGTGATGAAAGGGATGACGTGCAAGGCAAAAGAAGATGGTATTGAGATATGTACGGTAACAAAAAATGGGTTGAGAGAAGGTGGAAGTGAGAAAAAAAAAATTATCAAAAGCCTCCCAATATACTTTCCATTTCCTCAACTGAGGGATCCCCACCACCACTGTGATTGACAAGACCCTGGACTACTTCTACTGCTTGTCCCGCACTTCTCCCATCATCCCTTCCCCCTTCTCCCCAAACCATAATATCCTCCCACTATCCCCCACCTTCCACTCCACCAGCCTCAACAAACCATTCACCACGATTTCTGTCACACCCAAATGGATGTCACCACCAAACACATCTTCCCCTCTCCCCTTCCAGCATTCTGAAGACATCGTTCTCTTTGCCACACCTTGGTCCACTCCTCAGTCGCCCCAAATACCCCAACTCATCCCTCAGCATCTTCCCATACAAGTGCAGGAGATGCAACCTTAAGAACATAAGAAATAGGAGCAGGAGTAGGCCATCTAGCCCCTCGAGCCTGCCCCCCCATTCAATAAGATCATGGCTGATCTGAAGTGGATCACAGTTCCACTTACCCGCCTGATCCCTATAACCCCCAATTCCCTTACCGATCAGGAATCCATCTAGCCGTGATTTAAACATATTCAACGAGGAAGCCTCCACCACTTCAGTGGGCAGAGAATTCCAGAGATTCACCACCCTCTGAGAGAAGAAGTTCCTCCTCAACTCTGTCCTAAACTGACCCCCCTTTATTTTGAGGCTGTGCCCTCTAGTTCTAGCTTCTTTTCTAAGTGGAAAGAATCTCTCTACCTCTACCCTATCCAGCCCCTTCATTAGAATCATAGAATCATAGAATCCCTACAGTGCAGAAGGAGGCCATTCGGCCCATCGAGTCTGCACCGACCACAATCCCACCCAGGCCCTACCCCCACATATTTTACCCGCTAATCCCTCTAACCTACGCATCTCAGGACTCTAAGGGGCAATTTTTTTTTTTAACCTGGCCAATCAATCTAACCCGCACATCTTTGGACTGTGGGAGGAAACCGGAGCACCCGGAGGAAACCCACGCAGACACGAGGAGAATGTGCAAACTCCACACAGACAGTGACCCGAGCCGGGAATCGAACCCAGGACCTTGGAGCTGTGAAGCAGCAGTGCTAACCACTGTGCGACCGTGCCGAGTGGATTTCCACTCCATCTGACGAAGGAGCAGTGCTCCGAAAGCTAATGGTATTTGCTACCAAATAAACCTGTTGGACTTTAACCTGGTGTTGTGAAGACTCTTACTGTATTCAATTTTCAGGCATGACCCCGAGCTTCCAGTCACCTGTCATTTCAATTCTTCACCCATTCCCACTCTGAATTCGTTGTCCTCATCCTCCTGCACTATTCTAGTGAAGCTCAAAATAAGTCAAGGATACAGCAGCTTGTCTTTGTTTAGGTACTTAACAACCTTCCAGATTCAGCTCTGAGCCAACAATTACAGATTCTAACCTCTGCTGCTATTCATTTTTCTGGATGTTAGCTAGAATTCTATGTACCCCCCCACCTCCTCCCCAATTCTGCCCAATGTGTGTATTATTCATAATTTTATAGTATTGGAATAAACGACCTGACTGGGAAGTTTGCTGTTTTCCATGAACATTTTTATAGTTAAACTAAGGCATTTATGGTACAGTTTAGCACTATAAAGGATCAGTTTTCCTAACAAAATTAACTTGAAATAGACTTACGGCAAAAATTTCCAAAGAAATAGGAAGGGAAATTTGTGTGAGGTCTATAATGGTGGGGGAAGGGAGGATAGCATGCTGATAGGGGGTGGGGGAGGGGCTTGTGAGGCCCTTTGAACTATTCTAAATACAGTCTGCCTCCACAATCCCATTTGGACACAGAAATGGCAGTTGGAGTTTAATCCAGACAAATGCGAGGTGATGCATTTTGGAGGATCAAATTTAGATGCGAGTTATATTGTAAATGGCAGAACCTTGAGGAATATCAACATACAGAGGGATCTGGGCGTGCAGGTCCACAATTCCCTAAAAGTGGCAACACAGGTGGCCAAGGTGATTAAGAAGGCAGATGGCATGCTTGCCTTCATTAGCCAGGGCACTGAGTACAAGAGTTGGGAAATCACGTTGCAGCTATATAAAACCTTGGTTAGGCCACATTTGGAGTATTGTGTGCAGTTCTGGTCACCACACTACCAGAACATAGAACATAGAACATAGAACATTACAGCGCAGAACAGGCCCTTCGGCCCACGATGTTGCACCGACCAGTTAAAAAAAAACTGTGACCCTCCAACCTAAACCAATTTCTTTTCGTCCATGAACCTATCTACGGATCTCTTAAACGCCCCCAAACTAGGCGCATTTACTACTGATGCTGGCAGGGCATTCCAATCCCTCACCACCCTCTGGGTAAAGAACCTACCCCTGACATCGGTTCTATAACTACCCCCCCTCAATTTAAAGCCATGCCCCCTCGTGCTGGATTTCTCCATCAGAGGAAAAAGGCTATCACTATCCACCCTATCTAAACCTCTAATCATCTTATATGTTTCAATAAGATCCCCTCTTAGCCGCCGCCTTTCCAGCGAAAACAATCCCAAATCCCTCAGCCTCTCCTCATAGGATCTCCCCTCCATACCAGGCAACATCCTGGTAAACCTCCTCTGCACCCTCTCCAAAGCCTCCACATCCTTCCTGTAATGTGGGGACCAGAACTGCACACAGTACTCCAAGTGCGGCCGCACCAGAGTTGTGTACAGTTGCAACATAACGCTACGACTCCTAAATTCAATCCCCCTACCAATAAACGCCAAGACACCATATGCCTTCTTAACAACCTTATCTACTTGATTCCCAACTTTCAGGGATCTATGCACACATACACCTAGATCCCTCTGCTCCTCCACACTATTCAAAGTCCTCCCGTTAGCCCTATACTCAACACATCTGTTATTCCTACCAAAGTGAATTACCTCACACTTCTCCGCATTAAACTCCATCCGCCACCTCTCGGCCCAACTTTGCAACCTGTCTAAGTCTTCCTGCAAACTACGACACCCTTCCTCACTGTCTACCACACCACCGACTTTGGTGTCATCAGCAAATTTGCTAATCCACCCAACTATACCCTCATCCAGATCATTAATAAATATTACAAACAGCAGTGGCCCCAAAACAGATCCCTGAGGTACACCACTTGTAACCGCACTCCATGATGAATATTTACTATCAACCACCACCCTCTGTTTCCTATCCGCTAGCCAATTCCTGATCCAATTTCCTAGATCACCCCCAATCCCATACATCTGCATTTTCTGCAGAAGCCTACCATGGTGAACCTTATCAAACGCCTTACTAAAATCCATATATACCACATCCACTGCCTTGCCCCCATCCACCTCCTTGGTCACTTTCTCAAAAAACTCAATAAGGTTAGTAAGGCACGACCTACCTGCCACAAAACCATGCTGACTATCACCTATCAATTCATTACTCTCCAAATAACTATAAATCCTATCCCTTATAATTTTTTCCAACATCTTGCCGACAACAGAAGTGAGACTCACCGGTCTATAATTCCCGGGGAAGTCTCTGTTCCCCTTCTTAAACAATGGGACAACATTCGCTAACCTCCAATCTTCTGGTACTATACCAGAGGCCAACGACGACCTGAAGATCAGAGCCAGAGGCTCTGCAATCACTTCTCTTGCCTCCCAGAGAATCCTTGGATAAATCCCATCCGGACCAGGGGATTTATCTATTTTCAGACCCTCCAGAATATCCTGCACATCCTCCTTATCAACTGTAATACTGTCTATTCTACTCCCTTGCAACCCAGTGTCCTCCTCAGCTATATTCATGTCCCCTTGCGTGAACACCGAAGAGAAATATTGGTTCAATGCTTCACCAATCTCCTCCGGTTCCACACATAACTTCCCTCTGCCATCTATAACTGGCCCTAAACTTGCCCTAACCAACCTTCTGTTCTTGACATACCTATAGAACGCCTTAGGATTCACTTTAACCCTATCCGCCAAAGTCTTCTCATGTCCCCTTTTAGCCCTTCTAAGCTCGCTCTTCAACTCCCTCTTAGCCAATCTAAAGCTTTCTAGTGCACTACCCGAGTGCTCACGTCTCATCCGAACATAAGCCTCCTTTTTCTTTTTAACCAACAAAGAAACTTTTTTGGTGCACCACGGTTCCCTAGCCCTACCAATTCCTCCTTGCCTGACAGGGACATACCTATCACAGACTCGCAGTAGCTGCTCCTTGAAAAAACTCCACATGTCGGACGTTCCCAGTCCCTGTAATCTCCTAGTCCAACCTATGTTTCCTAATTCTCTCCTAATAGCCTCATAATTACCCTTCCCCCAGCTAAAACCACTGGCCCGAGGTTCATGCCTATCCCTTTCCATCACTAAGGTGAACGTAACCGAATTGTGGTCACTATCACCAAAATGCACACCAACTTCCAAGTCTAGCACCTGGTCTGGCTCATTTCCCAGCACCAGATCCAATATAGCCTCACCTCTAGTTGGCCTGTCTACATACTGAGTCAAAAAACCTTCCTGCACGCTTTGAACAAAAACTGACCCCTCTAACGAGCTAGAGCTATAACAATTCCAGTCAATATTAGTCAAGTTAAAATCCCCCATAACAATTGCCCTATTACTTTCACTCCTAAGCAGGATTGACTCCGCAATCCTTTCCTCAACCTCTCTAGAACTTTTAGGAGGTCTATAAAAGACTCCCAACAGGGTGACCTCTCCTCTCCTATTTCTAATCTCCGCCCATACTACCTCAACAGATAAGTCCTCATCAAACCTCCTCTCTGACACTGTGATACAATCTCTGACCAATAATGCTACCCCTCCCCCTCTTCTACCTCCTTCCCTACTTCGACTAAAACATTTGAACCCCGGGACCTGCAGCATCCATTCCTGCCCCTGCTCTATCCATGTCTCTGAAATAGCCACAACATCGAAGTCCCAGGTACTGATCCACGCTGCAAGTTCACCCACTTTATTGCGAATACTCCTGGCATTGAAGTATACACATTTCAAACCCTGCTCCACCCCACCTCTGCAATGCCGTGCATTGCAGTCCCCATCCATGAAGGATGTGGAAGCTTTAGAGAGAGTGCAAAGAAGGTTCACCTGGAAGCTGCCTGGTCTCGAGGGTGTTGGCTATGAGGAGAGGTTGAATAAACTAGGATTGTTTTCACTGGAAAGACGGAGGCTGAGGGGAGACCTGATAGAAGTCTACAATATTATGAGAGGCGTAGACAGGGTGGATAGTCAGAGGCTTTTTCCCAAGGGTATAAGTGTCGATTACAAAGTAGCACAGGTTCAAGGTGAAAGGAGGAAAGTTTAAGGGAAATGTGCAGGGGAAGTGTTTTCACCCAGAGAGTGGTGGGTGCCTGGAATGCGCTGCCAGAGGAGGTGGTGGCACATTTGCAACTTCTAAGAGGCATCTGGATGGGTACATGAATAGGGAGGAAATAGAGGGATATAGACCGAGTAAGGGCAGGAGGTTTGTTTTTTTAAATTTAGTTTAGGGCAACATGATCAGCACAGGCTTGGAGGGCCGAAGGGTCTGTTCCTGTGCTGTACCTTTCTTCGTTCTTTGATGCTGTACAAGCTGCTACCTTGAAGCTCCACACTGCACCCCTAGACATTCCACACTACTCCACAACTATACAAAGACAAAGTTACCTCTTCCCAATCTCCCCTGAAACACTGCCTCAGGAACCCCTCCATCCCGACCCCCCACCTGCACCGGGACAGCTGCTCGTTTCCCGCCTAAGACTTAAGACCAACTGATCCTTCTGACCTGAGACTCAGGGCTGAGTAAACCCCTGCCTGACACTCAGGATTGACTGACCCACCGCCCAAGGCTGGGGTCTGACTAACCTCCTGCCTGAAACTTGAGATTGACAGAGCCCCATGCCCAAGACTCAGGATATGCTGTCACTCCCCCAGTGTGCCAATTGCACCCCCCTATCCATCACTCCCAGTGCAGGGCTGCTCGACCTGGACCACCCTCCACCCCACTTCACTAAACTATCCATAAGCACCAGGCTGCAACAAAAGGCGATTTCCCAGCATTCTCCCAGTTGCTGCCACAGAAAAAATGGACAACCGGATCCCGGGAGGAAATGGCGTTGGGTGTGGAATGATTAAATTAAGCTTAAGTTATTTTTTATATTTTATAACTGACTGTAAATTGCAAAAGCCTATATTCATTGGATGAGGACTTTAGTTTGATGAGGGTTTTGTTGAATTGGTGCTGTTATAAAGTGTCATTTTGAGTACAAAGTCTTCTTCTCAGCCTTTCTCCAGGTAATTATTTTACTGGTGTCTGTTGAGGGCTCTGAGCATGTGCGGGCTTTGACGGGTTTTTCAGTCCACAAGAAGGTGACCTGTAACCAAGACTTGTTTTACTAGTGCTCCTGTTTTCATAGTCATTACTGCCCTGCTGAGTTACTGTTATTGTTAAGCTCCGTTATTTATTTATAAAAATAAGTTCCTTCTTTTAAACAACGCATTTTACTATCTTAAGTTACCAAGTTACCACAGGTGCCATATACTTGGGGTAGGATTTTCTGAACCTTCCCGCCGGTGGAATCTTCCAGTCCTGCTGAAGGCAACTCCCTGCAGATGTCCCTCTGTGGCAGGATGGGCAAAATGTCAAAGACATTGGCAGGACCAGAAGATCCCGCCAGCAGCCAATAGCGATCCACTTCCACCACTGAAAAACACACTGAGTGGGCCAGAAAATCCTGCCCTTGGGGTTTAACATTGAGATCAATATCATAGAAACATCATAAAGTAGTCTTTATTTAAACACAACTCGTCTGTAAATATTTCTTGCATTCTTTCTTGATTCATACACTATTATTCATCCAACTAAAAAATAAAAAGTCAAATACTTCATTCAGACCAGAGAGAAACTTTGGGGCAATCTTACCAAAAACTTCTAAGTCCTGAATGACGTGAAAATGGAATAGTTTCAGATCCATTTCTTTGGCGAGGCCACAAGTCCAATCTTATGCCACTCTGTGCATTTGCACCATCTGTTTCCCGCCTGTAGAGGAAGGGAACGGGAGAAAGCCAGCAGCTAACAGGAGAGGGCATAATCATGCATGCTCAGATCTCTCTGTGCAACAGAACGGAGAGATCTGTCAGTCACCTCCACACCTGGATATCTCCTGCCTCCCACTGCATCCCCCCCACCTGGCGATCACTGGCCTCCCCAATCAATCGCCTCTCTGGCCCGGCCTAGCCAATTGGTCCCCCCGGGACCTGGTCGATTATAGCCTACCCCCCAGCTGATCGCCGATTGCAGAGTGTGCAGCTTCCCCCTCCTGCCCACCTCCTTTTGGGCCCTGCCCCATCGAGGCTTCACCCCCCCTCCCCTTAGGCTCCTCCCCCCTCAGGCCCACCCCCTTGGCACAGCCCAGTGCCTGGTGGGCACAACCAGGATGCCAGGCTGGCACTGCCAGGGTCCCAGGCTGCCAGTGCCAGAGTGGCACTGCCCAAGGGGCACTGTCCCTCTGCTCCCAACCTTTCAGGGGGCCTTAATGACCTCCAGTCCCACTGGCGAGGCCATCACAGCAGGTCCCCATTGATGTAGACCATACGTGTTCCTCGCAGGTGAGGACTTTCATGGTGAGGCCACGAAGGCAAGTGAGCCCAGATGATTGGAATCTGGGCTCAATAATAATATTTCAATCCAAATTTAAATAGATATAAATGTTGAGATCAGACTCGCGCCCTTCCCGGGCGCAAGGCTGATCTTGCCGGATATCCAGGCCCAGTATGATCACAAGAGGGAGAAACCCAGCCCTAACCCAATTTCCACCTCTCACTCAGTCTTATTGGCTCACCCAATCCTTTGAGGCAGGATGAGAAAATAAGATCGCCTCCTTTAACATTCAACTGAGTTAAATGTAATAATATTTACAAACAGTGGACACAGGTCACATGATCAAATGTCAGATGATTAAATATATATAATTGGCACCTTATGATCAATAGCCATGTGATCTAATCAAGTTCAATTCTCCAGGAATATGTTAAACTCTCACATTTGCTTATTTGTGTATCTATTCTTCCCATCGCTCTGTTTATATCATATATTCCATGATAACATTGAGCAATTTACATAAAAAATCTATGCCATGAAGCTACTCCTACATTTCTGATTTGAAATCCATGTGAATCTATTTGCTTCTATTTCTCCTTTAGTTATTTAAGAACTCAAATGACAACTAAGGTTCAAAGGTGTACTTTGGGATTGTTAAAAGTGGACACAAATATGTGTAAAATGGAAAAACTTGTTGGAACTGTCAAGGGAAACTGTCAGAACTGTCAAGAAGAACTGTCAACGTGTCAAAAGTAACTGTCAAGCTATCAAAACATTGAAAAATCTGTGAAAAGTGTTTAGAAAAATCACTGCCTGCTATTTCACACTGTCTGGTGACATAAGCCTGAGGGTTATCATTACTGGATTTGTGCTGCATTTCACGATCTTCCATTATCACAGCAGTGTGCTTTCATTTCACAGTTTAACTGACAACTTCATGTGATCACAGACCACTTGAAGTGGGGCTAGGAATTTCAATGTTTTTTATAAGGGATTAAGCATTGGAATTAAATGTTTGTTTTTATAAGAGATTATGTCATTTTAGTAATGCAAATGCAGTGAATATGTTTTTATCACTGAGAGTGGTTGTTTTAAATAAAATCCACATTGCAGAAATGTATTTAATCTCATCATGGCTCCTGAGTTTTGCCCATGGTGTATACTGGGTGATTTGGCATGGTAGGTACAAGAGTAAAGGGTAGAGTGTGGAGGACATGGGTTGGTATCAAGTTGGCACTATATTGATATGGGGCGATAAAGATATGGGGTGGGTAGAGAGGCATAGGTTGGCATTGAAGGTATGGGGGATGGGTAGAGGGGTATAGATGAGCATGAAGGACATGAGGGGTTATGGGTGGGTGGAGGGGCATTGGTTTGTGTGGAAGGAATGGAGGGTTATGAGGGGTAAATGGAGGGATTAGTGTAGGGACATAGGTTGGCATGGAGGGAATGGAGATTATGGGGTGAGTGGAAGGTAAAGGTTGGCATGGAGGATAAGGGGACTATGTGGGAGGGTGAAGGGTGAGGGCTGTTTGTTGTTTCTTTCACAAAGTGCCGATGAATGGAGGCTGGCCATCCAAACAGACCATCTCCACACCAGGGAGCCTCCCACATGTTATGTGGTTGATCAGCCCAACTCCCAGAGAATCCCACCATTCTGAAATGAAAATCCTAACTCCCAGGGCACTTTCCCCTGGGTCAGGTTTATGGAGCTGAAAATCATCCCAACTCTGCACTCCCAGGCCAGTGCTTCCACTGGCTTCTCGCCTTGTTTCAGATTTCCTTCAGCAACACTTGTTTTGGTTGTTGCCAATTATGACACAACAGAATGAGAAAAGCAAGGTAGGTCTCCGTTAATGAGAACAGGGAATATTGCAGGAGACAGAATGGGACAAAGAAGGACAAAGACATGGGTTTTGTGCAGAATAATTAGGAGACAGGAAGAGGACAAAGAATGGCAGGAAGTCGTCAAAGAGCCTGCAGAATGAAGAAAGCATTTCAGTATTTGTATTGAAGGCAAAAATAGGTCCATTAATTAAACATGTCAGAGACTACTTGACTGCTTTTAGATGTAAAACTGCTAAATCAAAAGAACCACCCTAGGTTTTGCAATCACCGTTGTTTTAACACCAGTGGCTATTTTATTATTTCATAAATTACTCCTGTAAAGGATCTAGGTTGAAAATTCTTCTCAAACCATGAAACCATATCCAAACACTCAACAGCAGAGTGCACTGCAGCGTCAATGTGCTAGACTTCTGTGTTATCTCAATGTATTTTCGACCAAACTATCTTACAATCTTTATCTTTAGTTACAATAATGTATATATAAACAAAAGAAAAACTATTGCTAACTCGAGTTACCTGTTTTCAGAATCTTCTTAATTTTGCACACTTAAGTACATCTAAGTATGAAATGGCATTTATACTCCACTTCAGAAATTTATTTCATTGGGTGTATTATAATACAATGCTGCTTGGGCAGTAATATAATGCAGCAGAACATATAACAGAACACCCAATTGTTAAAGAAGATAGGGTCAGATGTTATGGAAAACTGTCCAGCTGTTACAGGAGGTCATCCAGTTATTAGGGCAGGTCATACACCTGTTGTAGTTGATCAGCCAGCTGTTCAGTAAGATCCTCCAGCTTTAAATTAAGATCGCCCTGTTTTTCTAGCAGGTTCACCCAATTGTCATAAAAGAGCAAACAGCTGTTACACTCGATCACCATCTGTTATATCCAATCATCCTGTTGTTTTAGCAGGTCACCCAGTTGTGACAGAACGTTGTTCATCCAATCTAGTAGATCACACAGCTGTTATAACAGATCACCCAGTTATTATAGCAGATCATCAGCTTTTTCCAGTAAATGATCAAGCAAATGTCATAGCCAATAATCCAGCCGCTCTTGCAGATTGACTACATGTTATAGAAGATCGTTCAGGCATTATAACGGATCACTCTGCTCTTATACAAGATCATCAAGCTGTTACCGCAGATCATGTAACTCTTAGAGCAAATCACAGTTATTACAGATCACCCAGCTGTTCTTGCAGGTCACCCAGCTGTTCTTGCAGGTCACCCAGCTGTTACAGCAGGTCACCCAGCTGTCAATCAGCTACTACAGCAGATTGTGTTGTTACCGAACAGATCACCAGTTGTTGTAGATAATTCAGCAGCTGTAGAAGATCGTTCAGTTCTCATAGTAAATCAAACCCTGCAGTTACAGTAGCTTGTCCAATTGTTCTGGCAGTCACCCAGATGTTGCAGCAGATTGTCCAGCTGTCACAGTCAATTGCCCAGACGATAGAGAATGCACCTGATTTCTGTTCCATTGACTTCAAATGGGGTAATCATGTTTCCTCACCTTGAAGTTGAAAATTACTCCCATTGTCCCTCATGTGCTCCAAATGCCAACAAACTCATGCAGAATGTAACCAAAATTTAAATTTAATTTAACTTAACAGCAATTAAGCTTTACTTTTAATTCATTCAAGGGGCGGCACGGTAGCACAGTGGTTAGCACTGCTGCTTCACAGCTCCAGGGTCCCGGGTTCGATTCCCGGCTCGGGTCACTGTCTGTGTGGAGTTTTCACATTCTCCTCGTGTTTGCGTGGGTTTCCTCCGGGTGCTCCGGTTTCCTCCCACAGTCCAAAGATGTGCGGGTTAGGTTGATTGGCCAGGTTAAAATTGCCCCAGAGATGCGTAGGTTAGAGGGATTAGCGGGTAAATATGTGGGGGTAGGGCCTGGGTGGGATTGTGGTCGGTGCAGACTCGATGGGCCGAATGGCCTCCTTCTGCACTGTAGGGTTTCTATGATTTCTATGAATAGTTTTTTAATGTATTTGTACAGAATTGGATCTTTTCTCTTTGACAATTATCTATTTTGCTTTCCTCTACTCTCCTCTAGATGATACAGGATTATGGGGAAAAAGATCCCTCAGGAATAATGAAAGTTAGTTAAAATTGATAGGACCAATATTCAGTCCCATCAAAAAACTACATGACTGTGTGAACAATGGCTTCTAAACACCCACGGTTCTGAAAGATCAGAATAACTTGTTTGCATTCCTTTTACATGTTCCCCTGCCATTAATGATACTGTAATGACCTTAAAATGGGGCCAGTCACCTTATTGTCCTGTTATAACTGGCAGTGAAGCCAGCTCCATTTTGAAATGGGTCTACCAATGGGTATTTCAAAGTCCCTGTCTATCTTAGGCATAAGGCCTCGTTTAATAAGGAAACCAGAATACCACGGTGTAAGCAGGACCTTGATTTGCCATGACTTGACAAAACTGGCCAGAGCCTGAACTATGCACTCAGCACAAGAGATGGAACCAAAGAAACCTATCAAAGATAAGTGTTGAATGACTATCATAGGCCCAGGAGGAGCACTGGATCTCATAAGGCTGAACAGATGACCTACTGTGGTCCTTAAAGGTCTCCATTAAAATGATGAGTTTGTAAAAGAAAAATGAACTTGAATACAGAGTAAGAGTAGTATGCATGTTCCCCCAACCCCAAATTCAAACCATATGAGCTGCCACCAGCTTCTGCTCATGAGTTCCATCACACAAACTTAACAACTCCAGATTGCAACCTCAATGCCAACCTTAGTGTTGATCCTCCTTGATTACCACCACTGTGCTCTTCAATCTTTGCCATCACCACCTTCCCCAGTTCTGACCACTACTCCCTTTCTCCCAATCATAGAATCATTGAAACCCTACAGTGCAGAAGGAGGCCATTCAGCCCATCGAGTCTGCACCGACGACAATTCCACCCCAGGCCTTATCCCCACACACCCCTCTAACCTACACATCCCTGGACACTAAGGGGCAATTTAGCATGGCCAATCAACGTAACCTGCACTTGGACTGTGGGAAGAAACTGGAACACCCAGAGCAACCCCACGCAGACACGGGGAGAATGTGCAAATTCCACACAGACGGTGACCCAAGCCGGGAATCGACCCCAGTCCCTGGCGCTATGAGGCAGCAGTGCTAACCACTGTACCACCGTGCCGCCATTCTCCTCTCTTGGATATCCTTCTCCAAACTCTGATATGGAGTTACCTTTGGGCTGCTACTGCCATGCATCAGCCCATTCTGCGAGGCAGTTCTCCATAGGCTCCCTGAGGCTGCCTATTAGATGTCTGCAGTTCACTGCTTTGATGGTTCTTTTTCCCATTCAGCCAAGGTTTTTGGTAGCCAGCTGAGAAAACAAAATTCTGTTCTTGATTTATCTCCCCTTGGCTGGTGCTGAGAATTATATTTTTAATTTGTTTTTATTTTTAGTAATACACAGGATATGGGAAACACTGGCAAGGCCAGTATTGATTACACATTGCTAATTTATCTCAAAAAAGTGCTGGTGAGCTTATTCGTGCATTTAAGACTCAACTATACTACTGCGGGTGTGCAGTCAAATATAGACCAGACCAGGTAACAGCTGCAGATCTCCTTTCTTTGAGGGAATTAGTGAACTAAGTCAGTTGTACAACAATCTAACGCTAGCTTTGTATTCCATATTTATTTAACTAACTGGCTTGAAATTCACCAGTTGCCATTTTCTTAGAAATCTTAGAAACCCTACAGCACAGAAAGAGGCCATGCGGCCCATCGAGTCTGCACCGACCACAATCCCACCCAGGCCCTACCCCTATATCCCTACATATTTACCCACTAATCCCTCTAACCTACGCATCCCAGTTCACTAAGGGCAATTTTTAGCATGGCCAATCAACCTAACCCGCACATCTTTGGACTGTGGGAGGAAACTCCGCACCCAGAGGAAACCCTCGCAGACACGAGGAGAATGTGCAAACTCCACACAGACAGTGACCCAAGCCGGGAATCGAACCCAGGTCCCTGGAGCTGTGAAGCAGCAGTGCTAACCACTGTGCTACCGTGCCACCCCATGATGCCATGATGGGATTCAAACTGAGGTCTCTGGATCATTAGTCCAGATCTCTGGATTACGAGCATAACCACAGCACTATTGTACAATTAATCACAAACAAGAACTGGCCTCTTAAAGTAAAAACAGAAAGAACTGGAAATACTTAGCAAGTCGGGCAGCATCAGTGGAGAGAGTCACCAAGTTAATTGCCGAGATTTTACCACCTCGCGTGCCCGAGGCTCGTAAGATCCCATCCGAGGTCAATGGAGAATGCCATTCTGCAAGTCTCACCCACCCCGATTCTGGGGCGGGCGAGGCGGTAAAGTTCTGGCAAATTAGTCAGATCAGAACTGGAGAAATTCTTTAGTCTTTCTTTAATCTTTATTTTGGCCTTTTGAAGGCTGTATCCTAATTTCAATGCCACCTCAACACATTACTTTCATCGAACACAGGTTCCTCGACCTACACCACTAGCCTAACGGATATGCAAATTTACTGACCCAGGAAATTCTGATGGAAATGGCCACCCAGACCATAACTCATCTTTATTGTATAAAGCTATGTGACTCACTGAATGGAATTTCTAAATCTAACTATCTTGCATATGCGAAATGTAGTTAAACCTTATTTTATTGCATTCGGCAACTTTTGTATACTTCCTTTTGTCACACTGCGTTATAGTTTAGATCACCTGACATTTCTATATTCATCAAGCATCAGACAAGGTTCTGCATAGTTCTGTACATTATGTTAGCATTATATATGGAGAACAAACAGTTACAGACCATACCTTCATCACTGAGTTTAGGTTGAGCAGAAAGATGCATTAAGGCTGCCTTGGTTACTCACTGTGGATTAGGTTTTGGGAACTTGTCATCTCTGGTTTATTTATAAGGATAGCTGTGATCTGGGGCATCCCTGATCAACCAGATTTACAGGGCGGGATTTTCCAGCCGCACTCACCCCAAGGCTGGAAAGTCCCGCCCGAAGTCAACGGACCTTTGCATAGTTTATGTCCTGCCCGCTACGATTCCCGTGTGGGTGGGATGGGAAAATTCCACCCACAGAGTTCATGAGGGAGCGCAGCATGTTTTAGAAGGAAGCTCACATAGCTGCTTCAACCAGCTCCAAGCCTAGCCAGCCTATCATAGACTCAATAATGCCTATTTGGCCTGATTCCAGCAGAACACATTTACCTCATTGTTCACAGAATTGATTCATTTTACTGGTTAGAACGCACACCTGTAGATATGGTGTAACCTTGGATAACTTACAACAAATAAAGTACTGATTGACAAAGTATGTATCGGAAAATTGTCTATTTGAATATGAAGTTTTAGAACGTGTAAATGGGAAGTTACCAGATTCACAGCTTTGTCTTCATTAAGACTCAAGGCTCATCTCTATTCACATATGATATGTACCTAGTGGCAATGGTTTCTACATTGTTTTGGAAATACAGCAAACATATTGATTGGCCAAGTATATTAAGATTCACTCAATGCTATTGCAATTGTAACCTCACTATTTCAAAATGGATCAAATTACTTTTGAATCAAGGTATATGTAACTCAAATTATGGTAGTAATTCTATTGGCTGGGGGGGGTTGGTTAGCTCAGTTAGCTAGACAGCTGGTTTGTGATGCAAAGTAACACCAACAGCGCAGATTCAATTCCAGCTAAGATTATTCTTGAATATTCTTTTCAATGTTGCCCCTCACCTGAGGCGTGGTGACCCTCAGGTTAAATCACCACCAGGCAGCTCTTTCTCTCAAAGGGGAGATCAGCCTATGGTCTTCTGGGACTATAGTGACTTTACACAGGAATTAAATAAGCTGCTAGAATTGAAGGATGGACATTGTAGAATTACTGATTATTGAACTTTAGGCGTTCTAGCCACCATAGATTCAGTACAAGTCATAGGTACTTTAACTTACCTTAAATTCCTTCTCAATATTTGCCAGTACATTGAGCTCATTACTGAGCTCCAGAGCCGTAAGTACTGGGTCCTCATTGGAGAGCGACAAGTAGGCAGGGCTTGCCAAACCTCTGTAGGCATTAATTCGAGATCTAGAGTGGCTGAAGGAGTCGGTGAATTGATTCTCCGTACACACCTTACATTTGCAAAAATAGTTGTGGGGCCGGTCGATACGGGCTCCCCTTCTCAATAAGATGTGAACGATTTCATACTCTTGGCAATGAGCAGCCAGGATGATTGGAGTGATATCATGGGAAAACCTGGTACCATCTTCATCATAGGCATAAAAATCATTGTACTCTGGTTTATATTGTTCTGGGCTCAGAGCCAGTGTGTGTGTTGTAGCAAACAAATGGTGGTTCAAGATGGCCTCTACGATTCGCACATATCCCTTACTGATGGCCAATAGCAAACCATCCCCAACACGTGACAGGTTATCAATCTTCAGCAGAAGCTCCAACACCTCCAAATGCTCATTTGCGACAGACAATTGCAGCGCATTCTGACCCATGTAGTCAACACAATTCACATTTAGCGATTCCGATTCCTCCAGCATCCTTCTGACAACAGGAACATTGCCATATTCAGCTGCATCAAGGAACCTTTCTTCTTCAGGAGTTAGGTTTGTGGATCTGTCATTGAACATATAGGCTGGCCCTCGGGATGCCTGTCTTCTGCCTTTTTGCACTGTCTGCCTCCGTGGCCTCTCCGCGTTGTAATGACAGCTAAACAGGAAAGGGGAGAAGCAGTTTTTAGCACAGGAAGGCATTTAGTGTCATGTTCACGCAACATTTCTAATTAATGAAAAATTTCAAACTCTATAATTCACTCACATTTCTGTGTGAAATCTTAGTAACAACACAAGGTGAAAGATATATTGAGATTGGCAATTCATTAACAAAGTATGTCAAAATTACTAGCAAATAATTATTACAGGTTTTGCATTATTTTTATTTAAATCTTACAACCTTAGTCAGCTTTGTATACAAAAATGCTTTTATGATGTATTTTTGTCAACAATTCATAAGACTTAGAAAATTAGGACAACCAATTGATCACATTTCTGGCGAGTTCTAAATTATATAGTAGAACTTTTCCATCAATTTACAAAATGGAGAGAACAGGGAGGCTGCATAATTTTCATCAATAAGTTATTGGTTAAGCCATGAATGAATTAAACCAGGCCACTCCTTTCCATGCAATGGATAATATACTGTTTCCACAAACCACAATGTTTAGTCTTAATATCACTTCCATGAAAATGACATGGAAGCACTTACCACCCCATTCCCATTGAGGTGGGCATCTCTATTTTGCCCGGGCCCTCCCAATGGGTAACCTGAGCAGAAGCCTTGAAAGGACACATAGTTGATTTTTATATTTAAGTTGAGATCCTATGACGTAAGTCGGACTCCATGATATTTTAGCACTAAGCTGGGCAGTCAGTGCACTTGGCCCAGGACAAGTTAGTGGTTAGGCTAAAGACAACAGTGAAAATCCTCTTTAATTGATGTGGATGCGAGTAGCAGTAGTGCTCCCCAGGGTTCCACAAAATCAGCCACTGCCTCTTAAGATGGGAGAACACTCCACAGACCTCTGCTCTAGAGGCCAGCAAAACTCGACAATATTACTGCGACCTCAACATGTATGCACTCCCCCTGAAGCATTTGATTTCCACCACCAATCCACCGGCTTGATGTTAATGAGTCCTTGCCCTCAGATGGGGAGGGCCACCCACTAGAGCTACTGGTTGACAAACCACAACATTGCTCTGATCAGCTGACTAAAGCCCACTCATGCAAAAGCTTAAAGGAAGAAACTCTGCCCAGAAAAAGGTAAGAAGTCTCACAACACCAGGTTAAAGTCCAACAGGTTTATTTGGTAGCAAATCCCATAAGCTTTCGGAGCACTGCTCCTTCGTCAGATGGAGTGGAAATGTGCTCTCAAACAGTGCAAACAGACAAAATCAAGTTGCAGAATACTGATTAGAATGCGAATCCTACAGCCAGCCAGATCTTAAAGGTACGGACAATGTGGGTGGAGGGAACATTAAACACAGGTTAAAGAGATGTGTATTGTCTCCAGACAGAACAGCTAGTGAGATTCTACAAGCCCAGGAGGCAAGCTGTGGGGGTTACTGATAATGTGACATAAATCCAACATCCCGGTTTAGGTCGTCCTCATGTGTGCGGAACTTGGCTATCAGTTTCTGCTCAGCGACTCTGCGCTGTCGTGTGTCATAGGATCTCAACTTAAATATAAAAATCAACTGTGTGTCCTTTCAAGGCTTCTGCTCAGGTTACCCATTGGGAGGGCCCGGGCAAAATAGAGATGCCCACCTCAATGGGAATGGGGTGGTAAGTGCTTCCATGTCATTTTCATGGAAGTGATATTAAGACTAAACATTGTGGTTTGTGGAAACAGTATATTATCCATTGCATGGATGTCATTGCATGGAAAAGGTTCAGAGCCCTTTCTGAAAAAATATCTTTTTATACATAAACCTAACGCTGACCTGAAATACATCTTGCATCAACACTGACACAGTCACCAGAGACTAGCACCAGCAACTAATTAACAGAAACATAGAAGATAGGAGCAGGAGGAGGCCATTTGGCCCTTCGAGTCTTTTCCAGCATGCATCACGATCATGGCTGATCGTCCAACTCAATAGCCAAATAGCTTTCTCCCCATAACCTTTGATCCTGTTGGCCCCAAGCGTTATATCCAGCCACCTCTTGAATACGTTCAATGTTTTGGCATCAACAAATGAATTAATTAAAATTCTGCCAATTTTCATTCCAAGTTCTGATTAGCTTAGTTTGTGTATGGGGTTCCACCACTGTTCTTGCCTGGGTCAATAGTTCTTGTGTCAGACAACATCTTACATTAAAGACAGGGATAGATTTAACCTTAAAGAGGCAGCTGATGGATGCTGCTACTTTGCATTTTGAAAAGCAAAGGTATCCACTCCTCATGTTAATCAAATGTTCATTCTCAAGATGTTATGGTGGGAATAACAGCAGCCGGAATTCATGGGGTATCAGTCATTGGGATGAGGGCTCTGTCTGCCCTTTTAAGGAGAGCAGAGGAATTTCTCCTGGTTTCCTCGTGAATATTTAACTCTCCATCACTAAAACCAAATATTTGGTCATCAACATGTCATTGTTTGGGATCTTGTTGTGCTCTAATTGGCTGTTTTTCTTAATTTACAATGGTGACTGTTATATACTGCACTTGTTGGATAATAGAACATAAAGTGATAGCACGTGGGGTTGAGTGAAAACAATAACACAGGTTTATTGATAAGCTGTAGACGCTACAGAAGATTGATCGAGACTCAGCAGAACCCTGCAAAACAGCTGATGATGTCATAAACTGTACACATGACGCGATTTTTAAAGTGACAGCGTAACAACACAGTAACAGTCCCAAATGTATCTCAATGACTGCACTTCAAAAGTACTTCATTGGCTGTATAATGCTTTGGAATATGAATGGCACCATATAAATACAACTCTTTCATTATTTAAAACCATATCCATCCTTAAAAC
This sequence comes from Mustelus asterias, assembly GCF_964213995.1. Classification (NCBI taxonomy): domain Eukaryota; kingdom Metazoa; phylum Chordata; class Chondrichthyes; order Carcharhiniformes; family Triakidae; genus Mustelus; species Mustelus asterias. The sequence continues at coordinate 57,169,876 of NC_135810.1, read as the reverse complement.
CAATGGCTGGGTTTTATGGTCCCACCACAGTGGAGGCAGGGCTATAAAAGCCATTCAAAAGTCCATTGACTTCAACTGGACTGGAAAATCCTGCTTGGGGGGGAGGCGGTGGTGGTGGTGGGGGTGGAGGGGGTCCGTAAAATCCTACCCAAATGTTAGCTAAAAGGTGAAGTCACGTAATAATTTGGCCCAAGGTTCTAGATAAGAGCATATCAAACTACTAAGGTCCATTCCTCATGATTAATCAGAATTAATGGCAGTATCCTGGACTCTGAACAGTTGACAGAAGTAAACAGAACATCCTGTACTGCAGCAATTCCTGAGAGACATAATGGAGTAGACCAAGCGTTGGATGGTGATAATGGGATTGATCATGAGACACATGACAGTGTTATCACATCCATAGGCCAATTATCCAGAGTAAGTAACTACTCTGGATACTTGGTCTATGGATGTGATAGCACTGTCACCTCCCCACCAACAGGATTTTCCATGGGTAGATTCCAGATACTGAACTGCACTCACATCTTTCACTTTTACATCTGAGTCACTGCCAAGCAACTTTATACCAAAGTCATCTGTACTCTGTAAAATCCACTATAGTGAACCATTACATTTCTCTTCATGATTGGGATCAAGAACAGTCACGTATTCAGCAGCATCTTGGACAGAAAGACTTCTGTTTTTATAATGGACATGATGTCCACAGGAGACATATATTCCAAAGGGAATGGAAGGATGTGACAATTGCAGAATGTGCAGGAAAAGCCAGTGGGAAGTTTAAATATAGGTTGGATGTTTAGGGTGATGACTAAGAAGTAAAGACTGGCAGAATGGGGTGAAGAATGGAGAAAAGAAAGTGCAGTGCAAGCAGTTAGAGTCCGGAAGTGATTCTTGCATCAGAAAATGATAATAAATTTGAGAAAGAACCTTTGATAGTGCATTAGAAGATCTCCCACTGGATGTCTTGAAGAATATAAAATTGGAAGAAGAAGTCATGGACGGAATTTTCCAGTCCCCTTGTGGCAGGACCAACTGCGGGAAATTCCAGCCAAAGTCTTTCGGCAAGATTGGACAATCTCACCTGTGGGCAGAGCTGGAAAATCCCACCTCATGCTTGGATTTTCCCACAGCTGGAAGAGTAATCTTAAAATTCTTTCTATAACTTTTTCTTTAGCCCCTTTCGTGTGTTATTAATAAGATTAGAGTGGAATTTAAAATTGGGAGCCAGGCTGCGGTGCTTTTAAAGCAAAGCAAAGTAGATCCATAATAACCTATCAAGTCTATAATTTGAGTTAGAGAGTATTACTCCCTTCCCAGTTATTCAGACTACACCCTCACAGAAAGATAATGGACAAAATTTTCCAGTCCTTCCTACCAGCAAGATCTTCCAGTTCTGCTGCAGGCGACCCCTTGCAGTGGGTTCCCCACCAGTGGGGTGGCAAGACATACAAAATGCCGTAGACTTCAGGGGGGCGAGTTTCCCAGCCCATTGCGCTACTCGAGCAGTGCAGCGGGCTGGGAGACATCAGCAGAGGCTGTTTTGCGGCCTCCATGCGTCTCCAGCACTAAAATTTTCAAGGTCATCAGCTCCATGACGGAAATTGGCACGGCGCTGATTACAATATGAAAATCGCTATTTGCTTATAACTAGCGGCCCGGGATTGAATTCTCTGGGGCCACTAGGGTCTCTCCCCACCCCCCCCCCCCCCCCCTCCCACCCCGCCCCCCCCCCCCCCCACTTTTGCTGGGAATGGTTCCTTGCTGCAGGATTTACTCCTGCTCCCCACTAACGGGGAACAGGCACCCTGACCCCATTAGAGAGAAGAGAGGCCATTGCTATTGAGGCTCCACCAAAAGGTTGGGGATAAAGAGTTGCTGCCCCTTTGGCAGTGCCAGCCTGGCAGTGAAACCTTGCCACTGCCCAAGGAGCTAACTGGCAATAACCAAGGGGCACCTTGGCACTGCCCACTGGGCATCCGGCAGTACCAATGGGAGCAGGCCTTATTGGAGGGTGATCAGTGGGGGTGGGGAGGACCCACTGCCACTCTGCATTGAGATTGCTGGCAGAAGGAGGGAAGAGGGCAATCAGGGCTGGCCATCCGGTTTGCGGGGGAGAGGGACTGGGGAGGGTCAGGGCTGGCCGGGGGAGAGTCAATGAGATTGGGGCTGGCCAGGTGGGCGCCAGGGAGATCAGGGCTGGCTGGGGGGAAGAAGGGGTGGAGGGTGGGAGCGGTGGACATCGGAGTTGACCCAGGAAGCTGCGGGAGACCAGTGATCGGAGGGTGGCAGCTCAGAAGGGTGTTTGCAGCCAGCAATGGGTGTTTGCGGAGCTGGCCAGCGATCAGGCTGGTCAGCTATCTGGAGGCCAACAATGAAGGACCACTGCACATGCGCCAATCTCGGCACTGACAGATATCAGCACATGCGCAGTGGCCCACTCAGTGCTATGCTGTTGGCCTCTCGGGTGGGGATAGGCCCAGCCACCTGATTATCAGTGTGAATCCGGTTAGGAGCACAGAGTGTCGGAGATTCATTCTGGAAATCACTCTCAAATAACCGGCAGGATTTACTCCCATTTTCCCGCACGTTGGGAACTTAGAACCTTTGGGGGGAATCCTGGCCCAGACCTTTTTAACGTCCCAATTGTGTCTACCTCCACCAGACTCTCAGACAGTGTGTTCCAGATGCAAACTATTGCTGGGTATGAATGGGCTGGATTTTCACCCCCTCGCCACCCTGCTCCAACAGCGTGTTTTCTAGCGGCAGAGGCCATTGGCGGGATCGTCCAGGCCCGCCGATGTCTACAGCATTTTGCATGTCTTGCTCTAGTTGCCACCAGGGAACCCGGTTCCCCCTGCTGGCGGCCGCCTTTGGCGGGACGGTAAGATTCTACCAGCAGGAAGAACAGGAAGACCCAGCCCTAGGTTTCTTCATGTTACCATCGTTTCTTTTGTCAGCTCCCTTAAACTGACTTTCTCTGGTTCTCAACACTTCTGTCAAATAGAAAGATTACGATAGAGAACCCTCAGTGTTTTGTGATTCAGCCTTTTTTATACATTTCCTATTCCTGAGTTTATGCGGCATTTAGTGGATCAGCTAACTTCTCTCAGACACTTCAATCCTAAGGTGCTGTTGGTAACTTGTTAATGGATCTAGAAATGACTTCTTGCCTTATAAATTATTTGTCCGATGTGCCATTCACAAATGACCCAGCCTTCACAACATCTTCTAAGATTTTGCAACGGTGCCCTTGTTAATAAAGATCAAATAAAACAACAACAACTTGTATTTACGTAGCACCTTTAACAGAATGAAACATCCCAAGGTACTTCACAGGAATGTTAGAAAGCAATATTTTATACAGAACCACATAAGGAGCTGACCAATAAACATGGACATAACGGTAGGTTTTCAGGAGAATCAGAAAGGAGGAAAGAGAGTTAGTGAGGTGCAGAGTCTTCAGGAGGGACTCTCAGAGTTCAGGGTCAAGACAGCTGAAGACACAACCACCAATGATGAAATAATTAAATTTGGGGATGCTTAATAGGCCAATATTAGAGTAGGGCAGATATCAGGGGGTTGTGGGGCTAGAGGAGATTTCAGAGATAGAGAATGGCTAAATATGATTCTCAAAGGGTTGAGCAGAATTAGGACTCTCCAGGCCAGATTTTCACAGGGTCAGGAAGACTGCAGACTTTTAAAGAAGGTGGGTGAGACCCTGATTCAGAAGCTCTGTCCCTTTTCCAATTGTTGCTGGTAGAGGAAAGAGGCATGATTCACGTAAGAGAGAAATCTCAACTCAGCAGGACATCAGAACTCGCACTGCATTTAAACAGACCCCATTTTGGTTGTTGTAAGAGCCTTACAGTGAAAATTGCATTGTGCATTTTGTCCAACTGAGGTTAATGCACACATGTACCAGCAGAGGGAGTCTGCTAGGAAGGATTCATGTCTAACAACTCATGCAGTTTTAATTCTGTGTCAATGGCTGAATACATAACTAGTTCAGACCCAAGAAGTTCACAACAGTTACAGAATGGTGAAAAATAAGAAACTTTGTTTTCAGGTATGAAACCTGAGAATTTTGCCGATTTTCTGCTGACAATACTCTAAGTTGGCGATTTAGGGATACATTGTTAGACACACACAAGAAGCACTCAGGCACAGTTAAGCAAAGCTTGCACAGTGTACACACACTTACACTCACACACACATTCATGCACATACTGACACATGCACACACTTTTACACAAACACACATTCACTCATACACACACACTCATACACACACACTCATACACACACACTCATACTCACACATACATGCACTCCCACACACATCCTCATACATATACATACATACGTACTCTCACACACAGTCTCACACACAGTCTCACACACAGTCTCACACTCGCACATACACATGCACACTCTCACACACAAACACAGATACAGGCACTAACACACACACACACACACACACAATCTCACACAACAAACACAAACTCACACACAAGGAAAAATACACACACATTCTTTCTCTCATACACACACATATATTCCATATTTTGATATGCATTCAGAGCCAACACCAAGTTGGTAAAACTGACGGTGATGTTTTGAAAGCAGAGAGGCATCTTTTAACTTTACAGATGGTGAAAGACAAAATTGGCAAAACTTCTTCACTATGAAGGTGAAGAATGAGAAGATAATTTTGAGACACTCATGCCTCATCAAAAATATTAAAACTTAACAAAAATGCACAACCTTTTCCACTATCTAGAAAAATCAAATGTATGAGATGATTGTTTTCCAATGCACTAAGCAAGGAACAATTGAGACAATTGACCAATATTACATGCAACTCAGTAACAACCAAGGATGGAATTTCCTGGCCGTTTCTGCCAGTGTGAACAATGGGAAAGTCTGCTGACAGCGGTGGGACTGGAATTTCCTGCCCTTGGCCAATGGCGAGCCCCTTCCACTGCCACAGAATGCCAGAGGGGGTGGAAAATCCTGCCCCATGTGTGACTTCAGTAATGTTGAACATTCCAAATGGGAAATCAAACCACAAATAAACAAATGTTGTCTATCTAGTCAACTACTCTGGAAAGTTTCACGATGATAAGAAACTGGAGTGAGAGCTACCTACAACTTCACCAGCTAACCACAGACACACTGATCTGTTTAAAGAAGACCTCTAGGTGGTGGTGTCCCCAGGCATCTGCACCTCTTGTCGTTCTAGATGGTAGTGGTTGTGGTTTTGGAAAGTGCTGCCCTAAGGAACCTTGGTGAGTTGCTGCAGGGCACCTTATAGATGGTACACACTGTGCTACTGAGTGTCAGTGGTGGAGGGATTGAATGCTAGTGTTTACTCCTGCAATCACAATTCATCACTCACATGCCAGGAAACCACTTGCAAAGCACCAATAGCAATCACGCAGAGTTTTGCCTTGTCCAAACAATGTTTCCTCTATGGCAGTGCTCACGCATTGCAGACAGTGTCCTCCTACTGTAAACAGTGTAAAGTTTGAGGAAAACCCAAGCATTTTATTCATATTTGTCACTCATCACAAAAATCAACTTCTACATAGACCAATGCTAACAGAAAGGTGTCACATAAGCGTATCACAGTATACAATGGAGGTGGATGACCCTGAACATACTTCTGTCCTCTCTTTCAGAACAGCAACCAGCCCAGGTGTGACGGTGATCACGGATGTAGATATTCCCGTAGATACAGGAGCATCTGTCAAAGTCATGGGAGACAAAACGTTCAACAGTCTTCAGGATTTCCCCTTTGAAAACCAGGGAGCAGGAAAACTTTCTCTGACGACACTGACAAACAACTGAAAGTTATCAGGATTTTTGAAACATTAATCTGATTTAAAGACAACACAACAGAGGTTGTATTCGATGTCATATCTGGAGAATGTCATGCACTTATCAGCTTCCACACAACAACAGATCTCACGATTGCAATCACACATGCGATTCCTATGCATGTCAACAGCACTCCTGAATTGCATACCAACCACTTCACTGCTATCGGCAAACTGAAAAGAATTACATGCAAGTTGCATTTAGAACTTAATACACCCCCAGTTGCACATCAAAGGCACCAAATACCATTTCATGTCAAGAAGCAGAGAAGGAATTTTCAGCATCTCTCCCTCCCCATAATGTACAATCACAATGTAGGTTTTCCAGTTGTATTAAAAAAAAGGGAATGTTTTTTTCTGAAGTTTAAAGTATAAGTTGCCTCTTGAAATAATGTTTCGTCGGTGTTGTTTTTAATTCATGTGTTACAGTCAAAGTCTTCAAACTTGAAATCTTGTCCTTTCAAGTCAGTCACTGTAAGTTTGAATATAATTTTTAAAATACAGGGATCGTAACACAATAGTGCTCACATATCTAATCAGTTGCTTTAAGTCGTTGTTCACTTCTGATAATATGATGAATATTTCTCCAGATTTTAAATCAGAGTTCATTTTGACTTTGTGCAATAATATAAAATGTGTGGTAGTGACTTGGCCGCTGGTTCTACATCTCACCTGATTTTATTTCCATTGCTGTCAATGCTGATTTCTGTTATCCACTCTCTACCATCGCAGAAAGTGAGAATTATCCCCACTGTCTTCAGCATTTGTTCAATCCTTGCAGACAAAAAAGCCCAGAACTACTCCACACTGCTGAAAGAAATTAGTTTTCGGCAAGGATCTAAGCTTTTGAATAACACATTTCAGATGATACTACAATTCTGCCCTTTGTGTGGAGAAGCTTGGGTTGCTTAGGATTATTACGACAGCATTTAAACTCTTTGCTTGAAATAAGCTGATTCTTCCAGCTTTTGTCAAATGAAGAGTCAGTCCGCCCTTCCACTCAGGCTTTCTTTTGTGCTAATCTAGATGAAGGATATTAATCCTGGGGAATGGAATGTTTTCCTTTTAAGGCAGTGCTGAATTTTCCCAGGTTATATACACATGAGTAGGTTTAAAGCAAAGCTCCTTTATCCTGCCCTGGCAATGTGCCTCATTCATATCAGAAGAGCAGCATTGGCTGGATTGGTGGGACAGTTTTCAATTTCCTATACTAATCATCCTGTGATTTCCTTCAGTGGTGTTGCCAATTTAGTACAAGGTTAAAACCACTTCTACAAATCACTGTTGCAACCTGCAAATAGTCTTTCATCACATTAGTCTAAATTGAGTTTGCTGACATTATCTCATAAAGCAAACTGACCCTTCGCATAGGAGTAATTAGCTAGCAATTGAACATGTAAGAAAGTCACAGTGAGCATGAATAGGCAGTTAAGGTAAGACAACAAATACACAGAAATTCTAATATTAATTGGTCTTCAAATTCTTTATTATTCTGTAAACATTAAATGGAGGGATGAGAGACTTTATTGATTCTTCAGCTTGCAATTTTCCCAAATTCCCCCAGTAAATTATGTTGAAATAGGGTGGCATGGTGGTTAGCACTGCTGTCTCACTGAGCCAGGGACCATGGGTTCGATTCCCAGCTTGGGTCACTATCTGTGTGGAGTCTGCACATTCTCCCCATGTCTGCATGGTTCCCACCAGGTGCTCCAGTTTCCTCCCACAGTCCGAAAGACATGCTGGTTAGGTACATTAGCCATGGTAAATTCCCCCTCAGTGCATCTGAACAGGCACCAGAGTGCGCCGACTAGGGGATTTTTACAGTAACTTCATTGCAGTGTCAATGTAAGTCTACTTATGACACTAATAAATAAACTTCAAGCACCTTCAAGTGTTTCCAGTCCTAAGCTTCAGACGCCTATGAATATAGGCTCAAAATGACTGCTTACTCTACTTGTGCTTATGTAATAACACGTGTTAATAGTGGCATCAATTATTTTGTGTCAGGTAAATTTCGTGCAACATGACTTTGGAAATCAGAGTGCAGGAAAGCAGTCAATCACCGGAATTTTCTATAATGGTAATGTTACACTGACCTTCAGCTAATTTAGTATTTAACTGGTATAAATGGCAAATATTGAGTTGATCCATCTGCAGCGTACACAGACCTTAGTCCACAAAGGCCAACAGGAATTGCCCCTTTCCAGACCATTAGGTTATGTTTGATAGCTTGGTTGAAATGCCTGACGTCCCTGCTTCACTTCAATTGGCAGCATTCACCTGACTTAACAATGTACTTAAACAGCTAAAACAAAACAGCAAGAGACATAGGACAGTTAGCAGACTCAATGGTCAAAATGTCCAGCCAATACAGAGCAACAACCAGTACATTCATCAGAATGTTGACTCACAGTCACATCAGAATAGAATGCAAATCGGAGATAGCTTTGAGAAAACAATATAAGTTTATGGTTAGACTATATTTTGAGTACTATGTACAGCCCTTGTGACTGAAGCAAGAGAAACACTCAAACATGGGTCGCAATGTAGAGAATAGCCATGTGGCTAATTCCTGGTGTATGAGTTCTGTAGAAAAATGGGGGAAATCCTTGCAAGAGTTAGATTGATTGGCCATGATAAATTGCCCCTAAGTGTCAGGGGGATTAGCAGGATAAATACATGGGGTTACAGGGAAAAGGCCTAGGTAGGTTTGTTGTTGGTGCAGACTCAATGGGCCGAATGGCCTCATTCTTACTGTGTGGATTCTATGATTGATGCTATGGAGGTTCATGCTGAATCTGCTTCCATCTGCTTCCATTACCCAAGGTGACCTTAGAAAGTGATATACTTAAGGGAATGGAAACAGTAATTCCAAGCCATTACCTTAAATTAACTTGAAACAATCGGACAAGGGGACACAGATTCCAACTGGTGAAAGTTACATTTTGAGCTAATGGTAGAACATTCTTCTTCATACAGAGGAATACATTTTTACTTTATATAATAATGTAAAACAGTGATAGTGCTCAGTTACATTGCTCATGATTTTTTTCATTGAAGGCAACTTATTACATGGACGTGAAGATCTAATGCAGCTAAAAAGGGAAGTTCCAACAAAACCTGCTGGAGCAACTTTCCTTCTTACATTAAGAATTTCTGTAAGATATGCAAGAGGGCTGAAAGACAAGACAGTGCTTTATAGGAATATATCATTTAATCTACACAGAAGTAGCAAAGTTTTAATCTCCAGTAAGACATATTGGACAGATCACAAAGTCACCTGTTAAACAATTCCTTTGTATAGACATTGTTCCTGGTTGTTGCTGGCAGATTAGGTTAACAGGGTTGAATTTCAGAATGAGATCTTGCCCGCAAGTGCTGAAGTGGTGTAGCAAAGAGAGGGGAGCATGTTGTTTGGATCAGGAGCTGATGGGAGGCTGGCCAGATCAGCACTGAAATGATTGCACAATGTTCAGCAATATTTGCAACTTCTCAGAAACTGAAGCAGTCCATGTTCAAACGCAACAAGATCTGGACAATATCCAGGCTTGAGCTGACAAGTAGCAGTAATCTTCGCGCCACACAAATGCCAGGCAATGACCATCAACAATAAGAGACACTCTAACCATCACCCCTTGACATTCAATGGTGTTACCATCACTGAATCCCCCACTGTCAACATCCTTGGAGTAACCATTGACCAGAACCTCAGCTGGACTTGCCACATAAACGAAGTGGCTACAAGAGCAGGTCAGAGGCTAGGAATACTGCAGCAAGTAACTCACCTCCTGACTCCCCAAAACCTGTCCACCATCTACAAGGCACAAGTCAGGAGTGTGATGGAATATTCTCCACTTCGCTGATTGGGTGCAGTTCCAACAACAGATAGATGGGTTAGCAGTCGGGGTTGGGAAGAAAAACCATTGCTGTAGATACTCTGCTATTGTCAAATAGGTATGAATGGAACCAAATGAAGACAATCCCGCATGGCTGGACAGTGGAAGGGAGATATTTTCAACTTAATCAAAGGTCAAAAAGAAGTCAAGGGGTATGAGGAGGGAATGTAACACAATCACAGGAATGTTACATGTGACTTTGGTTGGAGCATTGGTTTTGACATAGTGGCATGAGCATAAACTTGATTGAAAAGATTTAAGCATGAAGTTGCAAGAAAGATAGTCACTGATTTGGGAGGTGCTGGCCTGTTTAAGGATACCTCCGCAAAGATGGAAATGGAGCAAGAGTTTGCAAGAACAGAAGATTCGGGGCAAGTTTCTTGATGGTGGAGTGATGACAGTGGTTTTGAAAGGTAATGATATAGTACCTGAAGGGTGGGAACCATTTACAATGTGAGCTAGCACAAGGCCAGGCTGCGGTCAGTAGTTTACTGGACATTGGGTAAAAGGAGCACAAGGTAAGTCTCACGGACAAAATCACCAGGAAGATATAATAGGAGGTGGGAGAGAAACTACAGTGTCATAGGAAGATAGGAAAAGGAAAAACACACACATACTGTGAGAGAAATAAAGACACATGGGGAAATGGAGAGAAACTGTCACTTTGTATGGAAACTGAAGCAGATTTGTAAAAACAGAGAGAAGAGAACTATAGCCGTACACAAGAGAGTTTTAATTACTCAGGGCCTCAGGTGAATTTGCCACTTCAGTGTATCCACACATGGGTAAATACTTACAAAATATTAAATAATTTTGCTTCAGACTTTCAAGATTGTATTTCAGCTGAAGCTGAGTGAGGACACCCACCAGTATGTTAACCCAAATCATCTAAGAAAACATAGTTGTTTTCATATCTTCACACTTCTCAATCCGAAAAGAATGAGAAAGTATCGAATCATAGGGGGTGATTCTCCCATCCTGCAGCGTTAATTATTTAGCGTGGCAGGCCGGGAGAATCGCGTGGGCCGATTCGCGGGATTCGCGCATGTGTTCCCGACGCACACGTATCTCCCAGCGCCGGATATCCAGCACAGTCGTAACCACGCTGGAAACCGGCGGGAACAGCAGGTAAGTCATTTAAATCTATTTTTATTTTATTCAAATGTGATTAACGAGCCCGGGACTAAAGTCTCTGGGCCCACTAGCATCTCCCACACCATCAGTGCAATTTCACTCCAGTGGGGTTCAGACTAGCTCCCCACTTTTGGGGAACCAGCGGGATGACCCTTCTGAGGTGAAGGGAGGCAATCAGGGCCCCCCAGGGGTTGAGCAGTGGGGGGGGGGGGTGCCCCCTGGGCATGGGCACCTTGGCAATGCCAGCCTGTGGCCCCTGACAATGGCCAAGGGGCACAGGGCCCATGCTCAGGGGGCACCTTGGCACTGCCCATTGGGCATAGGGCAGTGCCAAGGGAGTGGGGCCTAAGGGCAGTGCCAAGGGGGCAGGGCCTAGGGGCGGGGACAGTTGGGGCAGGCCTAGGTGGCAATTGGTTGGGCTAAGGGGTCCCACTGCCACTCTGCATTGGGATCAATTGAGGCTGGAAGGAGGCCGGTGATCGGGGTGGGCTGGGGGGGGAGCTGATCTGCCATGGGGATCTGCCTCCCGTGGGGGGTCTACTGGGGTTTGGGGTTGTCTGCTGCGGGGGGGGGGGGGTCTGCCTCCCGTTGGGGGGGGGGGGGTGGACATTGGGGTCGGGGCTGGCCTGGGAATGGTCGTGGGGGCTGCGATCGGGCCATGTGGGGTTTGGGGGCCAGCACTGCAATGGTCCCGGGCTAGCCAGCGATCGAGCTAGGCAGCAAAGTGCAGGCTGACAGTTCGGTGCCACTGTGCATGCGCAGAGTTCCGGAACTGTCAGACTCCGGCGTGAATAGGCCCTGCACCCCGAGTTTTTAATGATATTTATGATTGTGACCTCTGCATTGCACAGAGTGTGGGAGAGATTCTATTCTGAACACCCACTGAAAAATCAATCATGATTTACACCAGTTTTCCCGCAAATTCCACGCTTAGCACTTTTCTGGGAGAATTGCCCCCATAGAATTCCTACAGTGCAGAATGAAGCCATTCGGCCCATCGAGTCCAGACAGACTCTCCCCACCCCTCCCCCCAAGGGGCATCCCACCCCAGGCCCTATTCCTGTAACCCCTTGCATCCACCCACCAATCTCCGCAACCCACACATCCCAGGACACCAAGGGATAACTCAGCATGGGCAATCCACCTAACCCGCACATCTTTGGACTGTGGGAAGAAACCGGAGCACCCGGAGGAAATCCACGCAGACACAGGGAGAATGTGCGAACTCCATACAGACAGTGACCCAAGCCAGGAATCGAACCCGGGTCCCTGGCACTGTGAGGCAGCAGTGCTAATCACTGTGCCACCGTGCCAAAGAATTCACAGGCTGATTAACAGTTGGACAGACCACAATGTAAATACTCTTCCCATGGCTGCTCGATCAACTGATAGGGTCATTAGTTTTAAATGAAGGGAGGATTGTATGGGCTCCCGCCCCTACCAATTACTAGTGTACCGCTGGATTCAGAACAAGTATTCCAGTTCCCACTCATCAGGACTCTCTGAAGCAGAATGGGAACCCTGCATCATCTGACTGTACAGCCAGCAATAAAAACATGTTAAGGGGATAAAGATTTTAAAAATAAATGCTATCAACAAATGCTACAGACCAGTGTTTGTAATACACTGCATATACTCAAGGAGTAACAAGGTTACAATAGTGAATGACCATTCTTTTAAATTTCAGAAGCAATTAGGTACAAATATTCTTGAAATATCCTGGGACATTTAAGTGCCAAAACTCAAACCATTTATAATGTAGCAACAGCAGCAAACAACTGTGATTGCACAAACTCGGCCATGCAAGATTTTCCTTTGACATAGCAATTTGCAATGTGATAATGGCCACATCATAGGGGCAAAACTGGACAGCCCCTGAAGACATGCACATGCTGCTTATGTTCCATTATTTAGCATGCAGTGAGCACTCAGTGCACTGTTGAGTGAGTGCACACCTCAGCAGGGAGCCCACGTTTGCATGAGGCTATCACCACTTAAAGTTGACGAAAGACAAGCTGCGTCTGTTAAAGGGATGATGTATCCTGGTTGCAGCAGGTGCTGAAACAGCTGGAGAAGAATGCCCGGGCAGGGACAACACTGAATAGTGGAGTGACTGGGCAGCGGACATTTTGCAAGGTTATCTGAGACAGCACTGAACACTGGTGCAAGAGTTGGGCAGGAGTAGGAAACTCCACTACCCACAGGGGATTCAGTGGACCCCACCCTCCAGGCATATTCTGGAATGGCATTGAGAGCATCCCAGTCAATACCAACAGTGTAGTCCTGAGCAATGGGAAGTAGTGCTTCAAGAAGTTCAGTGAGTCCACACAAGTCAAGAAGAGCGACTGCATCTTCAAACACTATACAGGAGTATTGTTAAAAATGAACCATTAGCCTCACACATAGTTCAATTCACCATTCGCCCCTGTCCCCACTCACCCAACGAACTCGATTAGCCATGACACATAGCTCACACTGATACTTCACCCTCACACATTTCACCCGGCTGCAATCTTCACATCTCACAGTTTGTCCACATTGTGAGCAATTCAACCAGAGTGTCCACGCTGCCCAAATACACTGCACCAAGTTTTCTGACAATGTCCCACTCGCGCGCAGAACAAAGTGGAGTGTCAATGATGGCATCAGGAGCTAAGTGGAGGGGAACAGGCTTGGCTACAGGCCCTTACTCCAGTGGAGCAGATGGCGGTCGCCATCACTGTAATGTCCATGACTGAGGCCATGGTGGCAGTATGTTCATATCTTGTGCTACGTACAGTCCATTTGCCCCTCATCCCACAATCTCTTCAGATTTAAAAGCTGCAGATATGTAAACATGCACCTCCTGCTCTCCCCACACATCTTCACCCTAACCCTACCCTTGCGTTTTCTCCTATCAGACACCCAAGAAGTCAGATGAGGCAGACAGTGGTATCGGAGAAAAATGTGGAAGAGAGAAGGGGCACAGATGAGGAAAACATGACATCACTCACATGCGCGGTCACTATCTCAGATACTGACCCTGCACAGATCTTCACACGGTGAGTCAGTAGGCATGAATGACCAGTAGGTAATCATGACATGGGAAAGAGTAGCACAGATGCTCGCACACTGGAGGGCAAGATCACCACATGTTTTGTAGCGAAGAATTCAGTTAAGAACTCTGATGGTGCGACCTACAGAAGAAATCAGGTAGGTAGGCCCAAAGAAAAGCTTGATGCATTGGTGGTCCTGCCTGAAAGCTTGTGGTTTCTTTCAAGGAGCATGGAGAAGTCCAGCACCTGTTCCTTTCAGGGCTTTGAGCAGAGCTTGGAGCTGATCCTTTCCAGCACGAGATTAGTGACCAATTTCATTACCATACTTGATGCAGCATCTGACATGGGCAGGAATTTCCAGCCGCACTCGTCCCAAGGCCAAGAATTCCCACCCGAGGTCAACGGATGTTTCCACCGAATTTTCTGTCCCGTCCGTTACGATTCCCATGGCAGGCGGGATGGGAAAATTCCGCCCTGGAGTACACACAGAAGCTATGCAGTTTCTGACACTGGAAACTCAGACTGAAATCATGCTTGGTGCCATGCAGGCTCAGACATCTACCATTATGGATGCAGATCGAAATGTTCAAAGGGGCTTTCAGGGTCTCATACAAATACAGCAGTCTGTCCACCAACAGATTAATAGGATTGCTGAGGTGCCAACCGAGGCGAGTGCCTCCATGGAGCACAAACTGCTGTCCTCTTTTAAGATAACAGAATTTGTGCTCCAACTCGTTTAATTCTTCCAGTGCCCTCAATGTTCCCTGTCAGACTAGTACTCCAGACATGGGGCAGCACAGTGGCACAGTGGTTAGCACTCCTGCCTCGCAGCGCCAGGGACCCAGGTTCAATTCCAGCCTTGGGTGACTGTGTGTGTGTGGAGTTTGCATGTTCTCCCCGTGTCTGTGTGGGTTTCCTCTGGGTGCTCCGGTTTCCTCCCCCAGCCCAAAGATGTGTGGGTTAGGTTGATTGGTTATGATAAATTGCCCCTTAGTGTCAGGCAGATTAGCAGGGTAAATGTGTGGAGTAATGGGGATGGAGCTTGAGTGGGATTGTTGTCAGTGCATGCTTGATGGGCCAAATGGCATCCTTCTACATTGTAGGGATTCTATGATTCTATGATTCATAATACTGCCCTTGCTGAGATGGTGCCGTCTAAAGCTGAACGTTCTAGGCCCAGAACTGCTTGATATTTACTCCAAGGCCTTCTGCACTCATCATCACTTCCACCAGCCCTACTGCAGTTTCCATGGTGGCACAATGGTGGCACTAGGAGAAGTAAAGGCACATGGAAAACAGGCACCAAGTGAATGTACAAGGATGATCAGTTGGTGTTTGTATGATATATGTGATAGTTTGTTTAAAATGAAGGTTTGGAATATTTGTTTTGTGTTGGCTTTTATTGTGACATTGTGGCCAAGGGAACACTGTGATATGTGGAGTGGACTCGATGGGCCGAATGGCCTTACTTCCGCTCCTATGTCTTATGTCCCAGCGAAAAAGTAAGCTGTGGGACCATTCGTGTTGGGGAATTGTGGCTATGTTCATTAGATAAGTAAAAAAAGTGACCTCAATGTCGAACATTTCTGTAATCAAGTCAACAATGAGCAAAAGGCATAGACGAGTAGAACTTCATACCGTTTATCACTTCATTTCTGAAATTTTCACTTAGAAAGTGCATCTTTGTGTAACTGTAGATAGCACTTTTAGATCTTGAATTTACAGCTGAATTGGAGCAATTTTCATATTTGTTACTCCTTAGAAAAAAATTTTCTATTTTTTTCGGTGCTGCCTTTATGTTCTATCCTTCCAAACTGTTCCTACCCATTAGCTGACAAGGGGGCTGCTATCTTGCTCCAGCAATGCCTTGCAATGTCACATCCATGACATGACATTGCCCTGAACCTCGGGATTTATTTCTGGACTAAGTACTTAGTCACCATCCAGTGCTCGCTGATCTTTTCTGCAATTGATAGTCTGCATTTTGCACTGTGTCCCAGTTGATTTTTGGGTTGGTGCAAACAGGCGAATCTCTGTCCACTTTATGGGCTGCCATGGAAGTATTTGGTGAGCCCACCTCTGTCTGGCTGGGTCACCCTGTGGCCATTAAATCGGTGTCAGGCTGTAGATTGGTTTGAAATGGGTCTTGCACCCCCATCCGAGTAGAGGTTCTTCCTCGAAGAACTGCTGGCTAATCAAATGACTGGGAGCGGTGGCCAATGCTAAGACTGCAGGCAGACCCCTGAGAAAGAGAAATAATGGAGTCTGGGTGAAAGGCAGGGGGCCGGATTTTCCTCCCCCTCCGTGGTGTGTTATGCGCTGGCGGGAGACGGTGCGTCACTCCCTGGTGGCAAGAACTTATGGTCCCGCCATTGTAAATGGCGTTTCCCACTGAATGCATCCCAAGCAGCCGGGAAACCGGTGACAGGGGTGCGCGGTAAACAGGACTGTAGGATCCTGCCAGCGTTAACACCAGCAAGATTCCAGTAAGGCAGAGAGGACAAAAGAAAGTTGGAGAAATATCTTGGAGGGCTCCTGATAGACACAGGTTGCCTGTACAGGAGTCACATCACCTCTGAGGTTTCAGCCTCTTCCCATCTCAAGAGCAGGAGAAGGCACTTATGGGCCATTCACCTCCATGCCTAACCACTCACTGCATAAAAAAGATTTTCCTCATGTTGTCATTGGTTCTTTTGTCATTCACCTTGTATCAACATCCTCTTGTTCTTGTGCCTTCTGCAAGTGGGAACACTTTCTCCCTCGCTGCTTCATTTGGATAACTCATGGCTTTGAACTTCTCTCTCAAATCTCCTCTCAACATTTCCATTTCTAAAGAGAACAACTGCAAGCTTCTCCAATCTATCCAGGTAATTGAAGTCCCTCAACCTTGGAACCATTCTCGTAAATCTTTTCTGCGCCCTCTCTTAATCCTTCAGAGCCTTCCTGCAGGCTGGTGTCCAGAATCGGACACAATACTCCAGTTGAGGCCGTTTTAGAAATGTTTCTCATAAAGTCATTACTTTTGTACCAGCTATGGAACTCTGTTACACGTCTCCACCTCTCTGACTCACTTTCCTCCTTTAAGATAGTCCTTAAAATCTATCCCTTTGACTAAGTTTTCAGTCATCTGATCTAATTGGCAAAGTCTTGCCAGAAACTGGTGTGAAGCTCGCAGGCTGTACAGTCAGCTCTCCTCGCCAGTGTGAACACTACTCTGTGCATTTTCAGACAGTCAGCACCCTAAAGAAACTGGCAAGGCCAGAAATCCCAAAACTGCCCCCCTCCTTCCCTCCCCAAAGCAAAGATCAGAATTCCATCCCCACCCTCACAATGCAAAGATCCCACCCCCCTCCCAACCCCCCACAACGCAAATATCACCCCTCCCACCATCACAATGCAATTTCCCCTCCAAAATGCAAAGATCGGGGCATTGCCCCCTCCCCCCACAATGGAAAGATCGGAGCACCCCTCACCACAATGCAAAGATTTGAGGAGCACCCCTCCCCCCCTCCCCACAATGCAAGGATCGGCCCCTTTCCGACAATGTGAACAAAGATCACCCCCCATTCCCCACCCCGACTACAATGCAAAGATCATCGCCCCTCCGCACCCCTCCCCCCGGCCACAATGCAAAGTTCAGAGCAACTCCCTCCACAATGCAAGGATCATCGCCACCCCCTCCCCCCCCC
The DNA here is from genome assembly GCF_964213995.1 of Mustelus asterias. Taxonomy (NCBI): domain Eukaryota; kingdom Metazoa; phylum Chordata; class Chondrichthyes; order Carcharhiniformes; family Triakidae; genus Mustelus; species Mustelus asterias. The sequence continues at coordinate 57,152,237 of NC_135810.1, read as the reverse complement.
GCCCAACCCCAGCCACAATGCAAAGTTCAGAGCAAACCCCCCAATCCATAATGCAAAAGTCGTCCTCCCCTCCAAGCCCCACAGTGCAAAGATCCCCCCCACCCCGCCCCAGCCCCACCATGTAAGCATCGGGGTGACCCACCACACCAGCACCAGGGCACAACCTCCCTCACAGGCATCATCCCCTCCTCATCACTGGCACCGCCCCACCCGCTTCACAGGTACTCTTCCCTAACCCTCCTTCACAGGTTCCAGTCCAACCCACCCCCTCACAACCACCCTAGGACCAGGGCACCGCTGCTCTTCACAGGCACTGGGCCCTCCCCATCCCAATGCAGGCACCACCATCCTCTTGCAGGCATGTCCCCCCTCCCCGCTCCCTCCCCCACCCCCTGCCCATTACGGGATTTGTGCCCATGGCCAGCGCTGCCACTAAATTGCGGCCAATATCTCCGCATATGCCTCGATGTCACTAATGCGAAATTGGTTTTCATTGGTGGGTTATTCGGTAAATTTGTTTTGATTTGATTTGTTACTGTTTGGGAATGATAATAAAACTGGGAGCTCATCAAGGTTCGATCCGAATTGTGCAGCGAAATGGGTTCGCTGGAACTTTCCAGAATTTAAACAAACCAAGATTTCACATTTGCTTTTGCTGAGTAACTTTGATGCTGAGACCATTGTGGTGAGTGAGAATTTGTCTCTCAGTCCCTTGGAACAGTTGGCAAAAGATAAAGGGAAGGCTGAATGTAGCAGAGTTAATGGGGGTCAGTTTCAAATCCAAAGCTAAGCAGACAGAGATGTGTGAAGAATTGACTCAGCATTTGAAGCTGGAGGAATAAAAGGAAGTGTCTGCATATAGAATGAGCCAAACTTCATCTAGAAAGCAAAATGTTAGAATTCAGAAGAGAATGAGAAAAAAAAATCCAAAGCTCAATATTGAAAGAAAAATGAAAAAAGTTTAATTAGAAAGGAAAGGAGAAAGGTTAGAGAGGAATAAATTAGAACTGGAAAGAGAAAAGCTCAAAGAGGGGAAAGATGGGGATGACCGAGAGCCAACTCCTTGTAGCTTTGATTTGATGATAAATATTCGCTTGGTACTTACATTTAATGAGGAGGAACTAGAAATGTACTTTGTATGTTTTGAGAAAATTGCCATGAATCTGAATTGGAATTAGCTATATTGGGCTATACTCCAACAGTATTTTCATAAGGAAAGCTTTGGAAGTGTACTTATATCTTTCAGAATAATACTGTTGTGACTATGACAGAGTAAAAGCTGCGGTTCTCAATGTCTAACAGTTGGTACCAAAGGCCTACAGATAGGGATTCAGAAATTCAAAAAGAAAACAGAGCCTGACCTATATGGAATTTACTCGAGATTGAAATGGGCCAGGATTCTCCTGGCTGCTGCATTGCTCGAGCAGCACAGCGGGCCATGAGACAGCAGCACGGGCCTGTAGTGAGGTTTGCGACCAGTGTTACACCAAGCACCGGGCAGTGCCAATGGGGGGGGGGGGGGGCAGAGAGGGCAGGGCATACTGGGGCGGGGAGATCGGTGGGGGGGATACCCACTGGGAGAGGGAGGAGGTGATCGGGCTAGCCAACGGGGTGGGAGGAGGGTCGGGGGGGTTGGTGCTGGCCAGGTGGTGGGAGGCAGGGAGGTCGGAGCTGGTGGAGGGTGGGGGGGAGCAGAGATTTGAGCTCGGTGAGGTCCTGTAGGCTAGCAATCAGGTGGTGGGAGGAAGGCCCCTCCTTTGCTCGCAAGGCCAGCAAAGGAGAGGTTGCGAGGCTGGCCAGCGATAAGGAGGCTGGCAATGGGGGCCACTGCACATGCGGCAATCTCTGATCTCCAGCACTATACTGCTGCCCTCTCGGGTGGAAATAGGCCCCACTCCCTGCTTACCACAGTGAATTACCCACGGTTATTGGGTTAGACATTGTAGAGTGAGGCACTCTACAATGCTCAGAGTGTCGGACATCCGTTCTGGTAAGTACACTTGAAAAAAGTGGGAATTATTCCTGTTTTCCCACACATTGGGCAGTTAGTTTTTTTGGGAGAATCCCAGCCATGGTGTTTGATGGGTGATATGGATCGATGAAGGTTGTGCAAGACTTTGAGAATCTTAGGGAAATTATTCTGATTTAATAATTTAAAAAATATTATCCCCTTGTAATAAGGCCCCATCAGGAAGAACCTTAAGTTCTTAAGCTGGTAAAAGCGATGGAGGAGTAGCATTGTTAATCAAGGATAGTTTAACAGCTGCAGAAAGGCACTTCGGGGGTGATCTGCATACTGAGGTAATATGGGCTGAAGTTAGAAATAGGAAAGGAGTGGTCACGTTGTTAGGAGTTTACTATAGGCCCCCAAATAGTAATAGAGATGTGGAGGAAGAAATTGCTAAGCAGATTATGGATAGGTGTGGTGGTCACAGGGTAGTTGTCATGGGGGACTTTAACTTTCCAAATATTGATTGGAACCTTTGTAGGTCGAATAGTTCGGATGGGGCAGTTTTTGTGCAGTGTGTGCAGGAGGGTTTCCTGACACAATATGTGAATAGGCCGACAAGAGGTGGGGCCACATTGGATTTGGTACTGGGAAATGAACCGGGCCAAGTGTTAGATTTGGTTGTGGGAGAGCACTTTGGAGATAGTGACCACAATTCGGTATCTTTTGTTATTGCAATGGAGAGGGATAGGGCCATACGGCAGGGCAAGGTTTATAATTGGGGGAGAGGTAATTATGATGCGATTAGGCAAGAATTAGGGGGCATAGGATAGGAACAGAAACTGTCAGGGAAAGGCACTAATGAAAAGTGGAACTTTTTCAAGGAACAAATACTGTGTGTCCTTGATAGGTATGTCCCTGTCAGGCAGGGAGGAAATGGCTGAGTGAGGGAACCATGGTTCACAAAAGAGGTGGAATGTCTTGTAAAAAGGAAGAGGGAAGCTTATGTAGGGATGAGGAAACAAGGTTCAGATGGCTCGATTGAGGGTTACAAGTTAGCAAGGAATGAGCTGAAAAAGGGGCTGAGGAGAGCTAGGAGGGGACATGAGAAGTCCTTGGCGGGTCGGATCAAGGAAAACCCCAAGGCTTTTTACTCTTATGTGAGGAATAAAAGAATGACCAGGGTGAGGTTAGGGCTGGTCAAGGACAGTATTGGGAACTTGTGTATGGAGTCAGTAGAGATAGGAGAGGTGATGAATGAATACTTTTCTTCAGTGTTCACCAAGGAGAGGGGCCATATTTTTGAGGAAGAGAAGGTGTTACAGGCTAATAGGCTGGAGGAAGTAGATGTTCGGAGGGAGGATGTCCTGGCAGTTTTGAATAAACTGAAGGTCGATAAGTCCCCTGGGCCTGATGAAATATATTCTAGGATTCTTTGGGAGGCAAGGGATGAGATTGCAGAGCCTTTGGCTTTGATCTTTGGGTCCTCACTGTCCACGGGGATGGTGCCAGAGGACTGGAGAGTGGCGAATGTTGTTCCTCTGTTTAAGAAAGGGAATAGAAATGACCCTGGTAATTATAGGCCGGTTAGTCTTACTTCGGTGATTGGTAAGTTGATGGAAAAGGTCCTTAGGGATGGGATTTACGACCATTTAGAAAGATGCGGATTAATCCGGGATAGTCAGCACAGATTTGTGAAGGGCAAGTCGTGCCTCACAAATTTAATAGAATTTTTTGAGGAGGTAACTAAGTGTGTTGATAAAGGTAGGGCAGTTGATGTCATATACATGGATTTTAGTAAGGCGTTTGATAAGGTCCCCCATGGTCGGCTTATGATGAAAGTAAGGAGGTGTGGGATAAAGGGAAAGTTGGCCGATTTGGATAGGTAACTGGCTGTCTGATCGAAGACAGAGGGTGGTGGTGGATGGTATAATTTTCGGACTGGAGGCAGGTTGCTAGCAGAGTGCCACAGGGATCAGTGCTTGGTCCTCTGCTATTTGTGATTTTTATTAATGACCTAGAGGAGGGGGCTGAAGGGTGGATCAGTAAATTTGCTGATGACACCAAGATTGGTGGAGTAGTGGATGAGGTGGAGGGCTGTTGTAGACTGCAAAGAGACATAGATAGGATGCAAAGCTGGGCTGAAAAATGGCAGATGGAGTTTAACCCTGATAAATGTGAGGTGATTCATTTTGGTAGGACAAATTTAAATGTGGATTACAAGGTTAAAGGTAGGGTTCTGAAGACTCTGGAGGAACAGAGAGATCTTGGGGTCCATATCCACAGATCTCTGAAGGTTGCCACTCAAGTGGATAGAGCTGTGAAGAAGGCCTATAGTGTGTTAGCTTTTATTAACAGGGGGTTGGAGTTTAAGAGCCGTGGGGTTATGCTGCAACTGTATAGGACCTTGGTGAGACCACATTTGGAATATTGTGTGCAGTTCTGGTCACCTCACTATAAGAAGGATGTGGAAGCGCTGGAAAGAGTGCAAAGGAGATTTGCCAGGATGTTGCCTGGTTTGGAGGGTAGGTCTTATGAGGAAAGTTTGAGGGAGCTAGGGCTGTTCTCTCTGGAGCGGTTGAGGGGAGACTTAATAGAGGTTTATAAAATGATGAAGGGGATAGATAGAGTGAATGTTCAAAGACTATTTCCTCGGGTGAATGGAGCGGTAACTAGGGGGCATAACTATAGGGTTCATGGTGGGAGATATAGGAAGGATGTCCGAGGTAGGTTCTTTACTCAGAGAGTGGTTGGGGTGTGGAATGGACTGCCTGCAGTGATAGTGGAGTCAGACACTTTAGGAACATTTAAGCGGTTATTGGATAGGCACATGGAGCACACCAGGATGATAGGGAGTGGGATAGCTTGATCTTGGTTTCAGATAAAGCTCGGCACAACATCGTGGGCTGAAGGGCCTGTTCTGTGCTGTACTGTTCTAAAATAAAGAAAACCATTGTCTTGGCAGATGATTATGAATTACCTCACATTATAACAAGCCCCAGTTTGGACACTTGCAGAGAAATTGGATAGATGGGAAGTCTGATAATGAAAAGAAATCTGAGAAAGATGGCAAAGGTAAAGATACTGCTCAGGTTAGTAAAAAAGAAAGTTTGTTGGACAAGTTTGGTTCAAGGGAACTCTTTTGTCATTAAAAAAAGGACACATGAAGACTGGATGTTGGGAATAGGAAAAATGCCCATTGGATTCGTCGTTCAATGGTGTTCCCTCAGGACAAATATCCTGGTCGGTAAAGTTCACAACAAGCAGGTAGTTTCTCCGACATTCCCTGATGCATTGAACCGGGTTGCTGAAAGATATTGAACCGGGTTGCTGAGCAGAAACTGATAGCCAAGTTCCGCATGGGGATGGCCTCAACTGGGATCTTGGGTTCATGTCACACTATCGGTAACCCCCACAGCTTGCCTGGACCTGCAGAATCTCACTGGCTGTCCTGCCTGGAGACAATACACATTTCTTTAAGCTGTGCCTAACGCTCTCTCCACTCACATTGTCTGTATCTTTAAGACTTGATTAGCTGTAAAGATTTGCATTCTAATCAGTATTCTGTAACTTGAGTTTGTGTCTTTGTATGCCTTGTTTGTGAGCAGATATCCACTCCATCTGACGAAGGAGCAGCGCTCCGAAAGCTAATGGCATTTGCTACCAAATAAAGCCGTTGGACTTTAACCTGGTGTTGTTAAAACTCTCACTGTGTTTACCCCAGTCCAACACCGGCATCTCCACATCATGGCATCTATAAGCAGAGTAAGGAGTCTCACTACACCAGGTTAAAGTCCAACAGGTTTATTTGGTAGCACAAGCCACAAGCTTTCAGAGCGCTGCTCCTTCATCAGTTGAGTGGGAGTCGTGTTCACAAACAGGGCATATGAAGACACAAACTCAATTTACAAGATAATGGTTGGAATGTGAGTCTTTACAGGTAATCAAGTCTTAAAGGTACAGACAATGTGAGTGGAGAGAGGGTTAAGCACATGTTAAAGAGATGTGTATTGTCTCCAGCCAGGACAGTTAGTGAGATTTTGCAAGTCCAGGCAAGTCGTGGGGGTTACAGATAGTGTGACATGAACCCAAGATCCCGGTTGAGGCCGTCCTCGTGTGTGCGGAACTTGGCTATCAGTTTCTGCTCAGCCATAAGGAGAGAAAAGAGCTGACATTTCGAGTCCAGATGACCGCTTTCACAAAAGGTCATCTGGACTCGAAATATCCGCTCTTTTCTCTCCACAGATGCTGCCAGACCTGCTGAGATTTTCCAGCATTTTCCCTTTTGGTTTCATGGTAACCATCTGCTGGATTTAGCTCCTAGAATTAGATAATATTGGATGTTGTTTGGGAACAAGGGGTGTCTCAGAGTTCAGGAAAGATAGGTAGTTGGGAACAAAGGGATAATTTTCTGTAATTTTGTGTGTGTCACCATCAGTGTAGAGTAGTGTTGTAATGTATTATAGTCCTTCTTGTTGTTTTTTAAAGTTAATAAATATTCTTCATTTATTGTTCACACAATAATTGGCCTATTGCTCCATGGTTTGCATCAGTATACCAAATTGAAAATACACTTAGTTACACCACAAGTTACCCTTTTGGGTTTTGGGTTCCCCTCGCATTTAACATCAGCGAGATTCCTAACAGAATCCAGAGGGTTAGAAACAATAGGACTGGGAATTTCTCCTTGGGTTCCTGTTTGGAGCAGCCAGTACCCAAAAGCCAGGAGGATTGCCAGCAATCAGCAATACCATTCTTAACAAGATTAACAAGACCAAACAAATAACAAGACCATTTGCTGTCCCAGAGCCTAGACTTCACAGTATCCCATTCAGATTTTGGAAGGCAGCCAGAAATTGGACGAGCAGGGGTAGTGCTAAATGTTGGATCAAAGAGGTCAAAGCACAGGCAAAGAGGAGAACCAAGGAACATTATTATAAATATAACTGTAAATGATGATATCCAGCTGAAAATGTCCAAGAACACATTAAAAGAATCTGAAAGGCAACACGAGGAATGCCAAACTGAAAAGAAAGCACATCTTAGGGAATGTGGGTTATTTCAACCTCAACTCAAACAAGAAATGGAATTTTACAGCACGTGCTGAGAAATTTCACACATCAAAGAGAAACCGCATCCAATCTAATTTCTAGGAAGTTAATCTTAAATCCTGAATACCAGCCATATGAGGTGCAATGCAGGCAGCAATCATAGAGATTTCAACAGGAACATAGGACTTAGGATCAGGAGGAGGCCATTCAACACTTTGAACGTGCTTCACCATTTGATACATAGAAGCATACATAGAAAATGGAAGCAGGAGTAGGTCATTTGGCCCTTCGAGTCTGCTCTGCCATTCATGATAATCATGGCTGATCATCAAATTCAATATCCTGATCCCACCTTCCCCCCATATCCCTTGATCTCTTTAGCCCCAAGAGCTATATCTAATTTCTTCTTAAAATCAGACAATGTTTTGGCCTCACCTACTTTCCGCGCTAGTGAATTCCACAGATTTACCACTCTCTGGGTGAAAGAAATACTCTTCACCTCAGTCCTAAAAGGTTTACCTGCCTGCGCACTGTCCTTTCTTTTAGTAATGTTTCCCAGTACATCATAGTCAACTCATGTCTCATACCATCATAGCTATTTTTATTGATATTCAGGATCCTGGTCTCAGAATCAATTAACTCACTATCCACTTTGATAAAGAAATCCATCATATTATGGTCACTCATCCCCAAGGCTTCTCTCACAACTAGATTGCCGACGAATCCTTTCTCACTACAGAATACCCAGTCTAAGATGGTCTGTTCTCTTGTTGGTTCCTCAATGTATTGGTCCCGAAAACCATCCCGTACACACTCCAGAAATTCCTCCTCTGTTGTATTGTGATTAATTTGACTCACCCAATCTATATGCAGATTAAAGTCACCCATAATCAGAGATGTCCCTTTATCACATGTATCTCTGATTTCCTGTCTAATGCTATTCCCAACATTACCACTATAGTTTGGTGGTCTATATACCACCTTCATGAATGTTTTTTGCATCTTAGTGTTTCTTAACTCGGCCTATATGGATTCCACATCGTCTATGCTAACGTCTTTCCTCAATATTGTATCAATATCTTCTTTCATCAACTTTGCCACTCCACCGCCTTTTCCTTTCTGTCTGCCCTTCCTAAACACTGAATAACCATTGTCATTGAGTTCCCATTCTTGCTCAGCTTGGTGCCATGCCTCTGCAATCACAACTATATCATACTCCTTTACATCCATCTACACAACTAATTAATCCATTTTATTTTGAATTCGCTGAGACTACAGGTACAAAACCATAAAGCTAGTCCTTTTAATGTTCCTTATCCCATTCCTACAATTTTTTACTGTGTCCTTATCTGATTCTGGCCCTTGATTTCTCTGCCAATCACTTTTCTTATTCTCCTTGAGTGATTATGTGTGTGCCTGTAGCACATACACAATCACTCTCAATGCTATGGATTGATGACTTGAACCGAGGATTCAATTTTCAATCATAGAATCATAGAATCATAGAAACCCTACAGTACAGAAAGAGGCCATTTGGCCCATCGTGTCTGCACCAACCACAATGCTACCCAGGCCCTACCCCCACATATTTACCCACAAATCCTTCTAACCTACGCATCTCAGGACACTAAGGACAATTTTTAGCATGGCCAATCAACCTAACCCGCACATCTTTGGACTGTGGGAGGAAACCGGAGCACCCGGAGGAAACCCACGCAGACACGAGGAGAATGTGCAAACTCCACACAGACAGTGACCCAAGCCGGGAATCGAACCCAGGTCGCTGGAGCTGTGAAGCAGCAGTCCTAACCACCGTGCTACCGTACCACCTTTATCTCCATCTTCCTTTTTTTTAATACACCGTAACATTGTTTTTGAGCTGCTCAAAATAATTTTTCACAAAGAACAATACAGCACAGGAAGAGGCCCTTCGGTCCACCAAACCTGTGTTGATCACGTTGTCCTACCTAGATCAACCGCCTGTATCCCTCTATACCCTGCCTGTTCATGTGCCTATCCAGATAAGTCTTAAATGTCACTAACTATCTGCCTCAATCACCTTTATCTCCATCAATTTCTTGCACAATTTGTTCCCTCCGCTTTTACCATTCAGTAGTTATTAACTACATATTATTTCTCACCTTTCTTTAACCTTTGACTTGCTGCTTTCTTCTCCACTCCCTCTCCCCCACTTCCAATTTTCTTCCCTTCTTTCCAGGGGAGTGGCATTGGAGCACAGGTTGACAGGGCACAGCCGCCATTGCCCAAGCGGTCTCAAATCTAGATAGCAAGCGTTGGCGGTGAGGGAGCATCAAAGCCAATCCTGGTCTTTGCCTAACCTGATGTTTTCACAGGTGATCATAATAGGGATCAAAAGCAGGTGTCTTGGCTGACTTTTCCTCTCCTTGTTCTAGCGGCTGTCAGGACTTCAAAACATACCTTTCGCTTTGGCTAAAATCAGCTATTGTGCATAGACGAGGAATGGAAACCAGAAGTTTCTCAGTGCGGCTCATTTCTACACAAGTGGTGCATTTTCCCATTGCACCATCCACTCTTTTTTTCCTTTTTCTTAATACACTGTAACATTGTTTTTGAGCTGCTCAAAATACTTTATCACAAAGAACAAAGAACAATACAGCATAGGAACAGGCCCTTCGGTCCACCAAACCTGTGCCGATCATGTTGTCCTACCAAGATCAACTGCCTGTATCCCTCTGTACCCTGCCTGTTCATGTGTCTATCTAGATAAGTCTTAAATGTCACTAACTATCTGCCTCAATCACCTCCCTTGGCAGTGCATTGCAGGCCCCCACCAGCCTCTGTGTAAAAAACTTTCCCGTACATCTCTATTGAATCTTTCCCCCTTTACCTTGAACTTGTGCCCCCTTGTGATTGTCATTTGTGCCCTGGGAAGAAGCTTCCAACTATTCATCTTATCTATGCCCCTCATAATTTTATAAATTTCTATCGGGTCACCCTCAGCCTCTGGCTTTCCAGGGAGAGCAATTCCAGTTTATTCCACCTCTCCTCGGTACATTAGTGCCTTAGCTGGAAGATTTCAAATGTGCTGCCCCCTCACAAATTGTCAGGCAATTGCCGCTCATTAAAAATCTGATTTTAAACTCATGCGGTTTATATCTTGAGTCAGGAAGTCATGTCTTGCTAGATGATGCAATCGCCAGTATAAAGTTTTCCTCATTTAGCTTTCATGTTTTTTATCAGTCTTCTTATTAGACCTTCAAAGGCATGCTTACTGTTAATTATGGAAAAGTAGGTAAAGTGGTTAAGAGAATGAGATCAGGGTCCATTTTGAGGTAATCTCTACATTGTTCTGGCTTCGTTACTCTTTGGATCCTTGCTAAAACTGTTCTTTGCTAACTAATTTGCCACAGCATCATTGAGAAAAGTAACTGTTAGAAAAACAAATAATCCAAAGAATAAATAGCACTGGGCTATTATAAATTCATGACCTGAGCCATTAACACTAATACTCTCATTAATATATTTTCATCAATATTGATCGTCATGCCTGATGTATAGCAAACAATGAGATAGGACAATCTCGAACCAGAATTCCTGAAACAACTGAGTCCTTGTACTTGGCTGACTTAGTTCTATACAAGAATCATCAGCTCAAACTCACTCCTGACGGTATGGCAAAAACCATTCCAAAACCTGGAAAAGATCTCACATTGACAGCCAGTCATTGACCTATTTCTCTTATTTCTGTGTGCTTTAAGATCTTTGAGCATCAGCCTTGGAGTGTGTATTCCACCTCCACAGTGCCAGTGCCAGAAAAAGAATTGCACATCTACAAGAATGGCCAGTGACTAAAACATGATCCCAGCCCAATACACTTGGATGTGACACTAAGTGGGACTCTATCCTTCTGGGAACATCCAAAAGAAAGCGGCAGCAAAGGTCAAAACAATCTGATAACTAAACTTGCTGTATCTACATAGGGTTCTGCTGCTATCACAACACTCTGGTCCTCAGCACTTGCCCGATCAGGTTCACAGCAGAGACTGTGCCTCTGCCTGGCAAGGTCATCGCTCAGACATATTATGGACACGCCATTAAATACAATAATGCATACAATAACTGGAACACACTGTTCCACACCCCTCCTCAGGCTTCCTGTCCATGAAAACATCATTTCCTGACACATTGCTAATTGAGGTAAACCCACAGGCTGGATGAAACCAGAGCCTCACTTCCCTCTCTCTGATGTCAGGTTCAATCAACTTACTGACCTCCCTCCATCTCAGCGACTCATATTGAGCTTCCTTCCTGAGCAAGACCTATCTGTAAACATCCTTTGGATCAAGGAATGAGAAACACAAGAAGTCACTAACAAGGTCCAAATGACGAACCCCATCTGTTGAATGGCATTACCACGATGACAGATGTCCTTGTTAAATAGGTTCAGGACAGGCCAGGTGTTCCTGTGCAGCCGACCGTCATCACTGGAGCCTCAGTACAAACTCCTTCTGCGCTTTCTGAGAGACACAAACAATGCTGCACATTGGAGGAATGTCCTCCAGTCTAAGTGGTAAACAAATCAATCACCTTAAACTCAGCAAGCGAGGGTGCAATCGCTTATTCGGGGATCTACAATTGCTAAAAAAAAATTGTTCTCAATTTACATCTTGCATGTAAAAATAATTGGACATAACTTGTGACATAGAGATTGTTTGGGAATACAATGAATAAATACCAATCATTAACTATGAAAACAGGGTGATTGAAGTGGATTGTTAGTGTTGCCTGTGGTAAGCCAAGCTGAGATGTTAAATTTAAATCATGATATAATAGCATGTCAAAGGTTTACATTTTTATTCGGCTACTTTCAATAACTGTGAACAGCTGTAAGTGCTTTTACACAATGGACTGATTTGATTCAGGCAGTTCAGCAGTGTGCTAATGTTGACCATACTTTGGAATATACTCCAAGCACATCTAACAACAGCAGAAAAAGGCTCCAGTGCAATAAACCCATTGCTGTGAGGGTGAACTGCGATCTCAGTCTACAGTCAGAAGAAATAAAAACCTTGCATCTACTGTTACAGCCAAAGCAATACATCAAGATGCCTGCTTTGACTCAGTGACAGCACTCTCCTCCCCATGTTAAAAGGTTAGGAATTCAGGCCCTCTTCCACTGACATATGTCCCGATTTTATCTTGAAATGGAAATCAGGTGGACGGACAGTAAACCGACATGACCTCAAAAACACGAAACCAAGATGACTTTAACACCCATCAGCTGTCTCCCTGAAACCAGCAGAAGGTAACATTTAGTCAGTGGACAATAACTAAATGTTTGGAAGAAGGAAGCCATCACTTGGGACCAAAAGAATGGTCAAGAGAGTCTCAGAGATGGGGTTTTGTGAAGGCTTTTGGATAGGATGGACAGTGGGGAAATGGGGCGAGATGTACAGGGTAAAGAGACCTGAACTCCTGTACCTCTGTCCCTACGTAAAAACCAAAAGAATAATTAAAATTTTACCTATTTGTGTCTCCTTCCCAATTGGTTCAACTGGCAGGAAATCTAAAAACCAGGCCAGCAGTTTACATAGGAGGTAGGCACTGAGAACATTGTTGGAGTAAAAGTGAGACGCTGCCAGAGGGAATCCCGAAATTAGAAGATACAAGATGGTTACCTGGTACAAAATGGACTCTGTGGGAAGACATTAAAATGTGCTGACTTAGGCCTAGACATTGCACAACGAACTAAATCCTGTTATTATCTAATTACTACGGAACAGACGAAAAAAACAGACCTTGAGGTCCAGATGATCAACTTAACTTAAGATAAAGCGGAACCGAAACAATAAGTTTTGTTAACGAGGTCAGTCATTGCTAGGGGGGGCATAATTGGCTAATGATGTGATAACTGCTAATGCCTTTACTTGTCGAATCTTTGAAATGTATAAAAGAAGCTCAGCTGCCATTTTTAAAATTGAGAAGGTGACTGCGAGCACTGCGAAGTGCCCAGTGCTTCTCCCAAAGCTTTGTCCAATAAACTGCATGTTGAATCTTCAAATCTGACTCTGAGTGGTGACTTCCCACAACAACATCATCAGAACCCAGTGCACATACTGAAAGAAGGATTCTGCTGGTTTGTGGCAGGTACTCTTCCCAGCTCCTCAGACAAACAGGTTAATTAGGAAGTGCAGAAAGGGAACATAACATTGGCAGATAGGTTTCCAGCAGTCAGGGTTAAAATCACCCTCTTTGATTTGGAAGCTAACTGGACTCATCCATGTGGCATTGAGAGAATGCTGCATCTTTGGAGAGACTGAATCAGATGTCAAACTCTGAGCTTTCAAATGGATGTAAAAGATGAAGGTACAATTTGAATAACAACTGCAGAGCTTTCACCATGTCCAGGCTAATAGTTATCCATCAGGAGAGCAGATTATCTGGTAATTTGTCTCATTGCTGTTTTGTAGGAACTTGTGGACTTAATTGGTTGCTGTGCTTCTTTGCATAGAAAGACTGATTTTCCATCAAAGAATTTTGTTTGCTGGGAACTGCTTTAGGATATCCTGTCTCGTGAAGAGGTACTAATTAAATAAGATTTATCTATTTCCTTTTAGTTGTATATACCAAAGTAAGTATATGCCTGAAGTGTAGCTCTGATTGAGCATGGCAATGTTTATATTGAAGTGGTACTTCTGGAGAGGGGTTGTATTCACAAGCAATGTTGTAATATAAATGAAGCAGAAATTAGAAAATTATTGAAAGACGTAATTGTACAGGGCATTGGTGAGGCCACACCTGGCGTATTGTGTGCAGTTTTCAACTGAGGAAGGATGCTCTTGCTATAGAGGGAGTACAGCAAAGGTTTACCAGGCTGATTCCTGGGATGGCAGGTCTGTCATATGAGGAAAGACTAAATCAGTTAGGATTATATTCTCTGGAGTTTAGAAGAGTGAGAGGGAATCTCATAGAAACTTAGAAACTTCTAACAGGATTAGACAGGGTAGATTGAGAAAGAATGTTCCCGATGGGGGGAAGGGGGAGAGGAGAAATGTTTTCACCCAGAGTGGTGAATGTGTGGAATTCGCTACGACAGGAAGTAGTTGAGGCCAAAGCGTTGTTTGATTTCAAGAAGAAATTAAATATAGCTCTTGGGGCGAAAGGGATCGAGGGATATGGGGGGGAAGGGGGGATCAGAATATTGAATTTGATGATCAGCCATGATCATAATGAATGGTGAAGCAGGCTCGAAGGGCTGAATGGCCTACTCCTGCTTTTAGTTTCTATATTTCTATGAATTCCTTAATAAGATGTTGCTTGTCTTCAAATTAATTTATGTTCTGTTCTAATCTTCCAGCTGTGCTCTGCCAAACAGACTAATAAATTATTTAACATTTTATTTGTTTAAACTGCCATGGCTTTTTAGCAGCTGAGTGCACAAACCTTTAAATCTCACTTCTGAGTCAGGTCGTGAATTCAAACCCAATTCGATCGACTTGAACACATAATCCAGCTGCCACTCCAATACTGAGCTGAGGGACTACTGTGCAAGATGTCCTCAACTGAATGTCAAACTAAGATCCTGCATGTAAAAGATCTCATATTGCTATCTGAAGAAAAGCAGGTGAATTCTCCAAATATCCAGTTCCCTCAAAGCAGAGACTACATTTCAAAATGCATAATTTTCAGGGACATTCTGAGGTCAGAAATGTCACTTCAGAAGTTAATTAAACAAGATGTATATATGTTTCCAGTTACTGAAAACTGTAAGGTGTTTGATGTAGGCAAGGAAGTATCAAAATCTGTATATTGTCATGAGCACTATAATCACAGAAAATGATTCATCTTCAAGGACTAAGAACATTCTGGAAGAATGTGTTTTGAAAGGCACTGGGCAGAACTTTCCTAAATTTTGGCTGTGTCGCTTTCGGTGTGAAAACCAATGCGAATCCTATCGGCCCCGATAGCACGACCCAGACCACAATTTTTAGACACTTTGAAGGAAAACATTTCCCCATGTGAAAGGCGACTGTGTCGTGAATGATCTGATTCACCCGCCCAGGGTGATCTGAACACTTTAATCAAAGGGACGCTGCAATTAAACAGCTCCACAACACTTGCTCTCATTCAATCCGGGAGGATGGCAGTGAGGAAGCCAGCTCCAAGGTTTACGGGGATAGTGGGGTGCCCCAGCTAGAATATTGGATGCCGTGGAGGAGAGAAGAGAAACAATCTACCCTCAGGCTGGCAGGAGACCCTCCAGCAAGGTCACAGACCCCATCTGGGAGATGGTGCCAGCACTGGTGAGTGCCAGCACCCTCCACAAGAGGATGGGGGTGCAATGCCGTAAAAAGATGATCGAGCTACTCCATTCTGCCAGGGTAAGCACTTCAGGTACCCTTTCTGCACTCTACCTTGCTGTCACCCCTCAGAAAGCCACCTTGACCCCACATGTTGCCACCTAGCAGGGCTCCAGCACCCGACATCCCATAAGCTTCCTCAGACCCCTGGAACTCCTCTCCTCACAACCCCTTCCTGCTCACGCACCATGCCCACATACGCCAGACTTCACCAACACCTGACCCACCAAGTGGCCAGATCATACAATCTCCATTTGTTTCCCTGCAGGATAAGCTTGCTCACAACCACCATGAGCGAGTGAAGAGGGGCGGTGGGATGCCCAAGCTGAGATTCCTGACTCCATTCAAGGAGGGAGCACTGGAGCACGCAGGGGAGGAGCAAGAGAGGATCTGTGCTGAGAGTAAGTGAACTCGGCCTGTGCTGATAGCGAGCGGGGCCTGTGCTGAGAGTGAGTTGGGCCTGTGCTGAGAGTGAGTTGGGCCTGTGCTGAGAGTGAGTTGGGCCTGTGCTGATAGCGAGCTGGGCCTGTGCTGAGAGTGAGTTGGGCCTGTGCTGAGAGTGAGCTGGGCCTGCGCTGTGAGTGAGCTGGGCCTGCGCTGAGAGTGAGTTGGACCTGTGCTGAGAGTGACCTGGGCCTGTGCTGAGAGTGAGTTGGGCCTGTGCTGAGAGTGAGCTGGGCCTGTGCTGTGAGTGAGCTGGGCCTGTGCTGTGAGTGAGCTGGGCCTGTGCTGAGAGTGAGCTGGGCCTGTGCTGAGAGTGAGCTGGGCCTGTGCTGAGAGTGAGTTGGACCTGTGCTGAGAGTGACCTGGGCCTGTGCTGAGAGTGAGCTGGGCCTGTGCTGAGAGTGAGCTGGGCCTGTGCTGAGAGTGAGCTGGGCCTGTGCTGTGACTGAGCTGGGCCTGCGCTGAGAGTGTGCTGGGCCTGTGCTGAGAGTGTGCTGGGCCTGTGCTGAGAGTGAGCTGGGCCTGTGCTGAGAGTGAGCTGGGCCTGTGCTGAGAGTGAGCTGGGCCTGTGCTGAGAGTGAGCTGGGCCTGTGCTGAGAGTGAGCTGGGCCTGTGCTGAGAGTGAGCTGGGCCTGTGCTGAGAGTGAGCTGGGCCTGTGCTGAGAGTGAGCTGGGCCTGTGCTGAGAGTGAGCTGGGCCTGTGCTGAGAGTGAGCTGGGCCTGTGCTGAGAGTGAGCTGGGCCTGTGCTGAGAGTGAGCTGGGCCTGTGCTGACAGTGCGCTGGGCCTGTGCTGACAGTGCGCTGGGCCTGTGCTGACAGTGCGCTGGGCCTGTGCTGACAGTGCGCTGGGCCTGTGCTGACAGTGCGCTGGGCCTGTGCTGACAGTGCGCTGGGCCTGTGCTGACAGTGCGCTGGGCCTGTGCTGAGAGTGAGCTGGGCCTGTGCTGAGAGTGAGCTGGGCCTGTGCTGAGAGTGAAAGCCTATGTAGATCAAGGCCCAAGAGTGAAATTGAATGGGACCTGGTGTGGGAATAGGACACAGTTAGCAGAGGTTGCAGAAGCAGGCTTCAATCTGGTACAGTGCCAATTCTCAACCCCAACTCCAATCAACCCTCCTCCCCCACCATCACCCCCTCACCATCCCCCATATCTCATCACTTCAGACTTCAGGTGAGTATTCTTCCTTCTTATCAAACACAAGTGTACACCCCATAGACCTTTCCCCAAGGATAACTGGCATAGTTTATCCTGGCTAATAGGAAGGCAGCCAGAATTCTGTTAGAGTCATAGAGTCATAGAGGTTTACAGCATGGAAACAGGGCCTTTGGCCCAACTTGTCCATGCTGCCCCTTTTTTCAACCTCTAAGCTAGTCCCAATTGCCTGTGTTTGGCCCATATCCCTCTATACCCATGAAACTGTTTAAATGCTTTTTAAAAGACAAAATTGTACCCGCCTCTACTACTACCCCTGGCAGCTTGTTCCAGACACTCACCACCCTCTGTGTGAAAAAATTGCCCCTCTGGACACTTTTGTATCTCTCCCCTCTCACCTTCAACCTATGCCCTCTAGTTTTAAACTCCTCTACCTTTGGGAAAAGATATTGACTATCCAGCTGATCTATGCCCCTCATTATTTTATAGGCCTCTATAAGACCATCCCTAAGCCTCCTACTCTCCAGAGAAAAAAGTCCCAGTCTATCCAGCCTTTCCTTATAACTCAAACCATCAAGTCCCGGTAGCATCCTAGTAAATCTTTTCTGCACTCTTTCTAGTTTAATAATATCCTTTCTATAATCGGGTGACCAGAACTGTACACAGTATTCCAAGTGTGACCATACCAATGTCTTGTACAACTTCAACAAGACATTCCAACTCCTGTATTCAATGTTCTGACAATGAAACCAAGCATGCCGAATGCCTCTTCACCACTCTGTCCACCTGTGACTCCACTTTCAAGGAGCTATGTATCTATACCCCTAGATCTCTGTTCCATAACTCTCCCCAACGCCCTACCATGAAGTGAGTAAGTCCTGCCCTGGTTCAATCTACCAAAATGCATCACCTCACATTTATCCAAATTAAACTCCATCTGCCATTCGTCAGCCCACTGACCCAATTGATCAAGATCTCATTGAATCCTAGATAACCTTCTTCACTGTCCACTATGCCACCAATCTTGGTGTCATCTGCAACCTTACTAACCATGCCTACTAAATTCTCATCCAAATCATTAATATAAATGACAAATAACAGTGGACCCAGCACTGATCCCTGAGGCACACTGCTGGTCACAGGCCTCCAGTTTGAAAAACAACCCTCTACAGCCACCTAGCCACTTCTGTCATCAAGCCAATTTTGTATCCATTTAGCTACCTCACCCTGGATCCCGTGAGATTTAACCTTATGCAACAACCTACTGTATGGCACCTTGCTGTTGGAGCAATCAAATCTGAACTCCACAAGGGAATGAATGATTGTTCAGTGACTGAAAAACAGAAAGATTTGTGTGTTTTTCTTATTCATTCATGAGGTGTGGGCATTGCTGGCTAGGTCAGCACTCATTGTCCATCTCTAATTGTCATTGAGAGGTGATGGCGAGCTGCCTTCTTAACCGCTGCAGTCCCCATGGTGTAGGTACGCCCACTGTGCTGTTGTGGGGGGTTTGGAGGGGCAGGGGGGGAGTTCCATGATTTTGGTGTTTAGAATGTAATAGAGAATGAGAAGTGATGTTCATGCAATTAGGAAACATAAACAGATGAGGGTGATCCAGAACCTGTTTGGTCAAATTGTGAAATGTTTAAACAGGAAGTAAGTAAAGTGGGAGGAAGGGAAGACAGTAAAGCATCAAATGGCAAATGGTTTTACAAAATGGGATATTCCCAAATGTTTGTGGTTTACCTGCTGGAAAGATAAAATGGACTCTCGAGGCACAAGTTCCAGATTATAGCCAGGAACCAAGTGAGGAGATCCATCTTTTCAACATTGAGATATCTGAAGGAGATTATTTGCCCTTTAATCTGTTCCTCACTCTGTTGCCTTGGCAATAGGCTTTGGGAAAAATTGATACAGGGAGGAAATGACTGCTGTAGGCATTCGTTAGAGAGCTTGATAAGCAACTTAGAAAACATCCAATTTACTGTAACTAGATTCAATTTGAAAAGTTCTCTTTGTACTTCTTACACGACCAGGGCTTTTAATATCTCTCCTGGCTTTTTTCTGTTTGTTACCAGATATTAATTGTGCATCCGTTTGAACCAAAGACTGCCAGGGTCACTCAGCTGTGACTGCTATGTACACTTTTGAAAACCTACCCTGTTACCAGGCCAGACTACAAAGCAGTTATTTGACTGTAATCCCTATAGTTGTAGATATAAAGTGGTGGCTGGTGAGATATTCCTCATTACTGAGATCAGGTCCAGCAAGGCATGCAGTCTGATATTAAAGGCCAGGATACGTTTCTATCTCAATCAACAGCATTTCTCAACTTTAACACAATTTGACTTTGATCGCAAGAAAAGGAAGGTAGATCAATGAAAACTTCATATTTAACCACTGGGTGAGCAGTCAGAATGATGGAGGTGAAAGAGTAAGTGACCTCAAGGTTAATATCACTGAACAAATGTCTGGTAATGGGGAGAACTGTAATAGGTGACACTGTAAACAATTTTACACTAGATAAAGAACATGCAGATTTAGTATGGCAAGAAAATAATACATTTGCAGCACCTAAATCTGAGAATTAATGTTGGATATCGTGAAGTCTAAAAGACAGAAAAAAACAGATTAAGGGGAAAAGCAGTGTCTTAATAGTAAGAAAGAGAGTTAGAAAAATTGAATCACTTTCAATGCAAAATTCATCACAGTACATTAACAACTGCAATTTGTTTGATTTTTAAAATGGAGAGGGAAGTAAATGGAACAGGTTGACCACCCATTGTGTATAATTAAACTGCTTGATTTTGGGTAACTTTCAAAAAAAGGCATAAAGTTAGAAATGGGTGTTCACCCATCAAGCCTTTCTCAGACCCAACACTCTGTCATGACTACTTCCCCAATTAATTTCTGGAAGGCACATTGAACATAAATACTTCTTCTTTTCCAAAAGCAATCAGACAAAACTTTAGACTGCTTCACAAATGCAAACCCCCATTATTTCACCCTGAACCATTGTCTCCCACAGATAACACTTTCCTCCACTTCATCCCAACAATACAAGAGACAGTTTGTGCCCTATGGAATATTTGATCAGGTCTGGCTATTTTCCCATGAACATTAATTAATGTTGTCCCCAAACAAATATTTATTCAGATTCTTCAGGTAGCTGCGAGAAGGAGATCCTTAACAGGATCAAGTCACAAATCCTACTCGAGTGGTTCATATTATGTGAAATTTAGAGGAAAGTAATGGTGTTCTTAAATTAAACATTAGGATGACAGGCACTAGAAAACAGTCTCCCTTTCCCTGAATATCAGCTTGAATATATCAGTGTGTAGTAATGCACAAAACAAATCACCAAGCATTCTCATTTTATATCACTGCAGAAATGTCTGAGTTAGTTTTTTCTCCAAAGATGTTCCTCTTTACTCCTTCCTAGGCATCACCCCAGTGCTTTGACGCTGTGGGACATTGGATGATATGCTGAGCTCACACAGCTCGGGCTACGAGCCTACCGTAACTCTGCAGCAGGAAACGAGGAAAACTAACCTTTAGAAATAACAGCATCAAAGGATAATCAGTTTATTTAATTTTCTAAGGAGCTAACATAACTAATATTACATTATATTCCTTTCTGACTTAGAAAAAAATACTCTTACTCCCAAATATTTTAAAATACATTCAATAACATCTGTCACAGCAAACTATGTAACAACCTGTCAATATTCACTGTGAGAGGTTGCTTGTAAAGAACCCAAGTGCCAGAATTAACAAGTTTATGTTGAAGTGAGTTTAAACAGCATGTTAGTGTAGGTGAGTTTAAACAGCATGTTAGTGTAGGTGGAGTTAAACAGTGTGTTATTCTCGGTGAGTTTAAACGGCATGTTAGTGTAGGTGAGTTTAAACAGCATGTTACTGTAGGTGAGTTTAAACAGCATGTTATTCTCGGTGAGTTTAAACAGCATGTTACTGTAGGTGAGTTTAAACAGCATGTTACTGTCGGTGAGTTTAAACAGCATGTTACTGTAGGTGAGTTTAAACAGCATGTTACTGTAGGTGAGTTTAAACAGCATGTTACTGTAGGTGAGTTTAAACAGCATGTTACTGTCGGTGAGTTTAAACAGCATGTTACTGTAGGTGAGTTTAAACAGCATGTTATTCTCGGTGAGTTTAAACAGCATGTTACTGTAGGTGAGTTTAAACAGCATGTTACTGTAGGTGAGTTTAAACAGCATGTTACTGTAGGTGAGTTTAAACAGCATGTTACTGTAGGTGAGTTTAAACAGCATGTTAGTGTAGGTGAGTTTAAACAGCATGTTATTCTCGGTGAGTTTAAACAGCATGTTACTGTAGGTGAGTTTAAACAGCATGTTACTGTAGGTGAGTTTAAACAGCATGTTAGTGTAGGTGAGTTTAAACAGCATGTTATTCTCGGTGAGTTTAAACAGCATGTTACTGTCGGTGAGTTTAAACAGCATGTTACTGTAGGTGAGTTTAAACAGCATGTTATTCTCGGTGAGTTTAAACAGCATGTTACTGTAGGTGAGTTTAAACAGCATGTTAGTGTAGGTGAGTTTAAACAGCATGTTATTCTCAGTGAGTTTAAACAGCATGTTATTCTCGGTGAGTTTAAATGGCATGTTACTGTCGGTGAGTTTAAACAGCATGTTACTGTAGGTGAGTTTAAACAGCATGTTACTGTAGGTGAGTTTAAATGGCATGTTACTGTCGGTGAGTTTAAACAGCATGTTACTGTAGGTGAGTTTAAACAGCATGTTACTGTCGGTGAGTTTAAACAGCATGTTACTGTAGGTGAGTTTAAATGGCATGTTACTGTCGGTGAGTTTAAACAGCATGTTATTCTCGGTGAGTTTAAACAGCATGTTACTGTAGGTGAGTTTAAACCGCGTGTTATTCTCGGTGAGTTTAAACAGCATGTTACTGTAGGTGAGTTTAAACAGCATGTTACTGTAGGTGAGTTTAAACAGCATGTTATTATAGGTGAGTTTAAACAGCATGTTACTGTAGGTGAATTTAAACAGCAGGTTACTGTAGGTGAGTTTAAACAACATGTTACTCAAGATGAGTTTAAACAGCATGTTACTGTAGGTGAGTTTAAATAGCATGTTATTGTAGGTGAATTTAAACAGCATGTTACTCTAGGTGAGTATAAACAGCATGTTACTGTAGGTGAGTTTAAACAGCATGTTATTATAGGTGAGTTTAAACAGCATGTTATTATAGGTGAGTTTAAACAGCATGTTACTGTAGGTGAATTTAAACAGCAGGTTACTGTAGGTGAGTTTAAACAACATGTTACTCAAGATGAGTTTAAACAGCATGTTACTGTAGGTGAGTTTAAACAGCATGTTACTCTAGGTGAATTTAAACAGCATGTTAGTGTAGGTGAGTTTAAACAGCATGTTACTCTAGGTGAATTTACACGGCATGTTAGTGTAGGTGAGTTTAAACAGCATGTTATTATAGGTGAGTTTAAACAGCATGTTAGTGTAGGTGAGTTTAAACAGCATGTTACTCTAGGTGAATTTACACGGCATGTTAGTGTAGGTGAGTTTAAACAATGTAAATACATTTCTGCAACTTAAACAGCGTGACAGTGAACGCCTCAAAAAACGCCGCTTAACCGGGAGATGACACTATTCACCACCACTCCCCCTCTCCACCAAGTCTTTAAAACCATCAAAATCCAGTGGCCGATAGAATATTAACTTATTTAAATTATTATTTCATTTAAAAAGACCAACCCTCCTCGAAATATTAACGATGCATTGCTTTATAATGCAGATACATGTTAAATAAAAACAATATATATATCAGAATCAGCTGTCTATAAAGTCAAATGCAGAATTACAAGCCTATTAATGGCATTCCAGAACAAAACTTCCCAAAGATTTCCGTAAGTTTTTGTGTAATTCTGCACACTTAAATGAACAACTTCAATTTAACACTGGAAATGGACTATTGTGCTGTTGTATTGTGAGGATCGTGCTGAGCCGTGCTCGCTTCACTTACGGTAAATAATGTCCATACTGAGACGTGTAGGCTTCTTTATTGCTCACTCTTTTCATTGGAATATAATCTTCCCGTCCACTGGCTGGGTTTGCGGTGGTCACTGAGTTAACCGCAGCCACCCGTGGCGTCCTCTCATTCATCGCTTCACACTTCTCCCATTCCACGCTGAATAGTTCCTAGACTTGAAGCTTTTTCCCCAGGCAATTATACCCCAGGGAGGCTGCGATTTGGTGCCGTCCTTAAGTGACGCTTCCGATTCGTCAGGTTTGATATATATATATATTTGTGTCCGGGGTCGCTCTCTGATGTTTCTGGTGTGTGGAGTCGGGACAGGAGCTGTCCACATGAAGTGAAGTGAGACAGCTCCGAGATCAGTGCACATTCCCTGTCAGAATGTCTAACAGGAGGACGGCACGCCCAACAAATCAATCCGAATGATATCAGAGACTGGATGTTAATTAACTGATTCATTTAGCAAATTCATCTGTTTCGATTGCAATTCTCCCTGCAATATAAAACAGTATCAAACTGAAATGGCATTATGATTATGATAATTTAACGCCTTGATGTATTCATACATTCTTACACTCACACAATTAATTTCAAACTAATGTTTGTGTTGACCTGTTTGACAACAGGCATACTGGGGTCACATTTTTAACATTATTGTAACATGAGATGTGGACATGGTTGGCTAGACCAGCATTTATTGCCCATCCCTAACTACCCCTGGTGGTGAGCAGCCTTCTTGAACTGCTGCAGTCAGTGTGGTGCAGAATCACCCACAGTGCTGTTGGGATCAGGATCCAGGATTTTGACCCAGCCACACTGAAGAAACCATGGTACAGTTCCAAGTCAGGGTTGTATGCGGCTTGAAGGGAGACTTGCAGGGGGTGGTGTTCCCATGTGTCTGCTGCCTTTGTCCTTCTTGGTGGTTGAGGTCATGGGTTTTGAAGGTGCTATTGAAGGAGCCTTAGTGAGTTGCTCTTGTAGATTGTACATGTTGCTGCCACTGTGTGTCAGTGCTGGAGAGAGTGAATGTTTATGGTAGTGGATGGGGTGCCAATCAAGCAGCCTGCTTTGTCCTGGATGGAGTCGAGCTTCTTGAGTGTTGATGGAAGCAAGGTCATTGATGAAGCAGCTGATTGGTCCCAGGACACTGTTCTAAGGAACTCCCGCAGTGCTCATTAAATGAATTTTAGATTTGGAATCTGTGAGTAACATGCATCTAAGTGTATCTGGTCAGGGTTGGATTTACAATGAAACACACTGTCCCTTGGTACAGGGCACTCAAACAGGTTGGGGGGGGGACACAAAATGCTGACTGAGTGAACTTGGAAGGGCCATCTTTCAGCTGAGACTGTCTGTTCGGCTGCACACAAAATATCTCCTGCCAGCTCCCCCTCTGAGACACTAAAACAAATCATTAAAGCGACTTGTGAGCTTACTACAGCTGGAGCAAAGGAGAGGGAGAGAAAGAGTGGGGGAGGAAGGAGGATCCAGGATAAGCAATCCAAGCATGCTCCAGGCAATATGGGTAGATGTCTAGCTGAGAGACAGGAGACACTTCCTAGTGATGTCCCTGGGCATTGCTCAGTTCTAGTGTGTGGGCTCCTCAAAGAACAGTAGATCAAAGAACAATAGAGCACAGGACCAGGCCATTCGGCCCTCACAGCCTGCACCAAAGCATTGCAGGTTTCAGTCATGCGGGATGATTACAATGAATGCAGCACGGCTCCAGGGAGGGGAATAGAGTCATGGCTCTAGCTTTCAGAGGCACCAGATTGTATTGCTGGGCAATTGCTTACGGCATACGTTATAAAATGGGAGGTGTGAGGCTGAGAGAGAAACAGTCTGGATGCACAGCACATTCATTTTACTGCATTATAACCCTTCTCTTTGTAGGCAGTACGGTGACAGGAAAGTTTGAAAACTGACTGAGGGTCTGAGTTAAACTAAACAATGGCTGGGAGGATGGAGGGAGAGGCAATGGAGATGCCATTCCACTGCACCGCTATTCATTCAGAGGGAACAGTTTTAAGTTTATTTATTAGTGTCACAAATAGGCTTACATTAACACTGCAATGAAGTTACCGTGAAAATCCCCTAGTCGCCACACTCCAGTGCCTGTTCGGGTCCACTGAGGGAGAATTTAGCATGGCCAAAGCACCTAACCAGCACATCTTTCAGACTGAAAGGAAACCGGAGCACCCGGAGGAAACCCACGCAGACACAGGGAGAATGTGTAAACTCCTCACAGACAGTGACTCAAGCCGGGAATTGAACCTCGGTCACTGGCGCTGTGAGGCAGCAGTGCTAACCACTGTGCCACCGTGCCGCAAGGTGGAAAAGCGGGTGGTTTCGATTTTTTCTTGAGGCTTCAGCCCCTTTTGTTGTGTGTATTAATGGGGTCTCAGGGTGGTACTGATTTTGAGATGAATAGGGTAATTTTCCTTCTAGTCCTGCAACCATCAACCAGCATCACAGAAGCAGGTTACGTGGTAAAGGTCATGTGTTGTTTGTTGGAGCTTCCTTTGTGCAACAAGACTTTACTGGTTGCATTTTCATTGTTCACGTCCACTGGATGTCTCAAAGCGTTATTCCATTTCAGTGTTTCTTTCCAAAACTCCAGCATAAAGAAGGGGAGAGAGAACGAAGAAATTAATCTGGAGACCGCGAGTCGGGAAACTACATGATGACACCCGTCCCACCCCACTGCCTAAAGTACTTTGAAAATTCTATTGCTTACTTAATTTATTGATAAATTAGCTGTTTTATAAGATTGAGCTTAACCATAGACTTTAATCTCTATCCTAAACATTGTGGGTGGCACGGTGGCACAGTGGTTAGCCTCACAGTGCCAGGACCCGGGTTCAAATCCGGCCTCGGGTGACTGTCTGTGCGGAGTTTGCACATTCTCTCCGTGTCTGTGTGGGTTTCCTCCGTGTGCTCCGGTTTCCTCCCACAGTCCAAAGGTGTGTGAGTTTGGTTGACTGGCCATGCTAAATTGACCCTTAGTTGTCAGAGCACTATCAGGGTGGATAAGAGCGGTTATGGGAATAGGGTCTGGGTGGGATTGTGGTCCGTGCAGACTTG
The DNA here is from genome assembly GCF_964213995.1 of Mustelus asterias. NCBI lineage: Eukaryota > Metazoa > Chordata > Chondrichthyes > Carcharhiniformes > Triakidae > Mustelus > Mustelus asterias. The sequence continues at coordinate 57,126,168 of NC_135810.1, read as the reverse complement.
ATGAGCTAAGTGGCCTCCTTCTGCACTGTAGGGCTTCTATGATAAATGTTTAAACTATTCATAACATTTATGTTACTGGGTAGTAATCAATGTTGCAACATTTTTCAAGCCTAGAAATTGGCAACAAATTGAACAACATGAAGCTAAAGAGATTGGGCAGCACTGGTACCTCACAGCGCCAGGGACCTAGGTTTAATTCCAGCCTTGGGTGACTGTCTGTGTGGAGTTTGCACATTCTCCCTGTGTCTGCATGTGTTTCCTCCGGGTGCTCCGGTTTCTTCCCTCAGTCCAAAGATGTGTGGGTTAGGTTGATTAGCCGTGCTAAATTGCCCCTTAGTGTCAGGGGAAGTAGTGGGGTAAATATGTGGGGTTACGGGAATAGGCCCTGGGTGGGATTGTTGTTAGTGCAGGCTCGATGGGTCGAATGGCCTCCTACTCGCAACAATATCAGAAAGATCATAACCTTTGTCTCTCTCTCTCTCCACAGAAGCTGCTGCATCTGCTAAATATTTACAGCATTTATTTTGAGACATTTAGCCAGAACAGATCCATTCTCAATCCACAGAAATTGGTTCCATCCAATTAAATTATTGTATTGCTCCAGATTGCACCATGTCCCATTTCACAGCCAGTCAAAAGCTCATGTTTGTTTGCAAGTTGAGCTGCTCAGCAGAGGTTCCTCTTGGTTTGGCGTGAGCTCTCAACCTCAGCACTGCACACACCTCAATCCGATCATTAACACACCACTTGCTTAGCATCTGTGCCACAAGAGCAAGGCAAAGCTTATTTGCATACCAATTTTAAGTTGTATCATCTCGTTAGAGGTACTTGATTGAGTGGCGAGGACCGGAGTGATAAGATAATGTGCACAAGTACATTATGTGACTGTGAAAACGCCATTAAAATAACCAATGCCCTGTAGGTTTGGGTTGGGTCCAGCTAGGGGTGGGGTGGTGGGGGTGGAGGGGTGGTTGGGGGGGGGGGGGGCGGTGTCCGGGGTGAGGGGGCTGGGGTCGTCCCGGAGGTGGTTCCAAAAATGTAGCTGAGCACAGAGCCCCACTAACTCTATATCGGTCTCTGTATCTGGTTTAAATTATGCTTCAGCACTTCTACTGAATGTCACAATTAGATAACAATTGCATTTCAGGAAGTAATTCATATTAAGTGGGTAGCACAGTGGCACAGTGGTTTGCACTGCTGCTTCACAGTATCAGGGACCAGGGTTCTATTCCAGCCTCAGGTGACTGCGTGGAGTTTGCAATCTCTGCCCTTGTCTGCGTGGGTTTCTTCCGCATGCTCCAGTTTCCTCCCACACTCCAAAGATGTGCAGGTTAGGTGGATTGCCCATGCTAAATTGCCCCTTAGTGTCAGGGGCACTTGCAGAGTAAGTACTTGGAGTTACGGGGTTAGGACCTGTGGGGTGGAGACTCGATGGGCTGAATGGCCTCCTTCTGTGCTTTAGGGATTCTATGATTCTATTCTATGCCGATGGATTGCATTTTGTTTTTCACTTATGTGACTTAAAGATCCAATTGTTGGTTCTTAAAACCTGGTTCATGAACAGCTTTTTGAATTACAATAATGAGTTCAAATCATAATGAGAAATTAGAGAGAGTCACTATTTATTCTGCAAAGACATAGGCTGGAACTCTATCACCTCTCCCACCACGGAATTGGCACGGGCCAGGTCCGACAACGGAAATCTCTGTTGACCTCAGGTGGGAATTTCCAGTCTCGCCTGGGCGAGACTGTAAAATCCCGCTGAAATAGTCAGAAAACAAAAAGCCCCATCCGGATACCCGGGTAACATTTGAGGTTGCAAGGACATTGGTTGCACTCTCGGGTATTCTTTCAGCGAAGACAGGATTGTGCTGAATCACTTAATCTAAAGTAAAAGTAACCATTAGTGGAATCATTGATGTTATAAACTATTTCTGTTGTACCAGCTTCAGAAAAACACAGCAGATTCATTCTAGATAGGCCACGAGGATATTTTTGAAGGATAATGCTGGTAAAATAACATCTTGAGATGTCTTTCGGTAAGATATCTCTCATGTTCAATATGTACCTTAGTATATCTGACAATAATTTTGTATTCTTTCAAAATGCATACCAACAGGACTTCATTCTTCAACTGCCCTTGATGATTTTCATGTTCAAGAGTTCTTTATTACATGGGACATGCATTTAATTGAAAATTCATTTTAAGTATACTTTACTGGGATATTTTTAATATTAACATTGGAATACAAGAGCTGGAATAGGCCATTCAGTCCTCAAATCTGTTCCATTATTCAGTAAGATTATGGTTGATCAGTGATATGACTACACATTTCAAGCTTTGTCCCATATCCCTCATTACCTTTGACTAACACAATTTTATCAATCTAAATCTTATACTAAGAACTGATTTAACGTAATTTGCAGCTCTATGGAAAACAAAGATAGTTCTAAGAGATTTATATGTGCATTGGTAAACATTAGAAATAAGGAATAGTTTTAAGTGGGTTTAATTTAATGTTTCTATGCCTGGAAGAGCAAAACCTACAGTTAGATCCATGCTGGACAAAGGTGTTTGCATGTGTGGGGGTTGGTTAGATTCCAAATGTGTTTCTATTGTGCTTAAAGAGGGCTACGTCGTGAAGAGTAAATAGAAATAGTAGTCATTGCTTGGTAACCAGAGGGGCTTATAAGGTAGAAAAAGCATTTAAGTTTCAGTTTTAGCTGGTTATATTGCAGTTGGAGGCAGGACACTGGGAAGTTGACATCTCAATTTTGCCAGGAGAAACTGGACAAGACAAGGGAATTGCAAAGATGCAAGCTTCCAAAGGAGCAAGTTACAGTCCAGATAACCAGGGAATTGAGACAGAAAGAATGTCTAAGATGATTGGAGTTGAAAGAACAGAGACCAAGGTATTCAACAGAATAATTGAAGGAAGAGTAAACAAAGTATTCTGAGTTAAAGAGACAACTGCAGTAATCAGATTGAAAGTGGGACAGCAGACATCAGAGATAAATGAAACGTTTGATGCCATTTTACTTGATTCTGCGAATTGAGAGTTAAAGCAATTGTGAACAGTTTATATAGCAGTCAGCACAAAGAAATCCAAAAGGAGTTGGTGGAAATCCTGGATTAAATTCACTGTTAAAAGTGGAGCAGAAACTTTGCTTTGAAATGTAATTCGGAAGACTTGAACTGCAGTTTGGAATGCAAGCCATTAATGGAAAGCATTAATGTCAACAAAAATTTTATGGTGTGTTTATTTGGGAGTGGAGTGTGGAAACTTTAATGTGACAATCAAAGAGGGGATTCTGAGGAGAAATCCACAGACACTAACTTGGGTTAGTAATAGAGGGCATGCAATCATTAGGAGGTTGAGGGGGGGCCACTACCACTCTGCACATGATCGGTGGGGATGGGGGGAGGAGGCAATCATTCCAGGCAGCGGGGGGACAGGGGAGATATTTCTGGGTAGGGGGGCACTTGTGATCAGCCGCGGAACCCCGGGAGAGTTTGGGGGAGGTTTGTTGAGGTTGGCTGCAGCAGGGAGCTGACAGATCTCTCAGACCTGTCAGCTGTCTGCTGGTTGTCATTGTGTAGTGCAACCAAAGGTCTTCACATGCGCAGTGGCACCCTCTGCTGCTGCAGCAGCCTTTCTGTTTTCTTGTTAGCTAGACACTTAGAATTTTTCTCATAAAATCACCCCCAAAGTCTCTTTTAAGCACACAAGATGACTTGATCAAATGTGGCCCCCCTGCCCCCCACCAATCGTGTGCAGGGTCACAGTGGACCCACCCTTGGGCCCACCCACCCTCACCCTCCCTACTTGATCGGACCACCCCCACCCCCCCAGGCCCTGCTCCCATAAGTCCTGCCCCGGCATTGCCCAGTAGGCAGTGCCAGGGTGCCCAATGGGCAATGCCGGGTGTGAGTCTGGCACTGCCAGGGTGACAAGATGGCAGTGCCAGGCTGGCTCTGCCCAAGGGGTACCCTCCCTTACCCTCAACCTCTTGCGTGGCCTCAATGACCTCCAGTTCTACCGGCAAGTCCATCACGACTGGTCCCCATTCATGGGAACCATACATGATCCTCGCCGGAAAGAAACTCTCCCAGTGAAGCCACCAAGACAAGTGAGCCCCGACAATTGCATCCTGGGCTCGCTAATCACATGGAAATTAGTGTTAAATTAAATTTAAATAATTTATTCAGCCTCTCACCGGAAATGGACGGGAGGCAGAATGCGTTGGACAAGGTACCTTTGACAAGGTACTGCATGGTAGGTTATTGCATAAAGTTAAATCTCACGGGATCCAGGGTGAGGTATATAAATGGATACAAAATTGGATGCTTGACAGAAGCCAGAGAGTGGTTGTAGAGAGTTGTTTTTCAAACTGGAGGCCTGTGACGAGCGGTGTGTCTCAGGGATCAGTGCTGGGCCCACTGTTATTTGTCATTTATATTAATGATTTGGAGGAGAATATAGGAAGCATGGTTAGTAAGTTTGCAGATGACACCAAGATTGGTGGCATAGTGGACAGTGAAGAAAGTTCCCTCCAATTGCAACGGGATCTTGATCAATTGGGCCAGTGGGCTGACGAATGGCAGATGGAGTTTAATTTAGACAAATGCGGGGTGATGCATTTTGGTAGATTGAACCAGGGCAGGACTTACTCAGTTAATGGTAGGGGGTTGGGGAGAGTTACAGAACAAAGAGATCTAGGGGTACATGTTCATAGCTCCTTGAAAGTAGAGTCACAGGTGGACAGAGTGGTGAAGAAGGCACTCGGCATGCTTGGTTTCATCAGTCAGAACATTGAATACAGGAGTTGGGACGTCTTGTTGAAGTTGTACAAGACATTGGTAAGGCCACACTTGGAATACTGTGTGCAATTCTGGTCACCTTATTATAGAAAGGATATTATTAAACTAGAAAGAGTGCAGAAAAGATTTACTAGGATGCTACCGGGACTTGATGGATTGAGTTATAAGGAGAGGCTGAATAGACTGGGACTTTTTTCTCTGGAGCGTAGGAGGCTGAGGGGTGACCTTATAGAGGTCTATAAAATAATGAGGGGCATAGACAAGGTAGATAGTCAATATCTTTTCCCAAAGGTAGGGGAGTCTAAAACTAGAGGGCATAGGTTTAAGGTGAGAGGGGAGAGATACAAAAGTGTCCAGAGGAGCAATTTTTTCACACAGAGGATGGTGAGTATCTGGAACAAGCTGCCAGAGGTAGTAATAGAGGCGGGTACAATTTTATCTTTTAAAAAGCATTTAGACAGTTACATGGTACGATGGGTATAGAGGGATATGGGCCAAATTCGGGCAATTGGGATTAGTTTAGGGGTTTTAACAAAAAAGGGCGGCATGGACAAGTTGGGCCAAAGGGCCTGTTTCCATGCTGTAAACCTTTATGACTCTATGACTCTATATCCTGTGTCGTAAACTGTGCGAGATGAGAAATCAGGCACGAACCTGATCTCTTGGCTTTCGCACGATTTTACCAGCTCACCCAGCCCATCAATGGGCAGGGTTGAAGTGGTAAAATCATTCCCATTGTGTGTTAATAAGACCATTGCAATATAAGATGAATTTTTTAATCCATGTTGATCTGAAAATCTATGTGTAATTGCTAAGATAAGGAGAAGTGAATGGATTTACCCTAATCCATTATTGTCATGTTTACAAAATGTTATTTGTTGTTGTTTATATTTATTAACGGCCCTATGTCGCTGTTCCTCCACGTTTTATAAAAAATGGTACAAGTTACGTTTTTTTGAGCCAGGGTTCCATTCTGGAACCTTCCTGTCAAGTTATAACATCCACTGGGATCATAACAAAAGTGGAGGTTCTTGTGGAATTTCAAAAATTGGAGAAAGGGTTATTGGATGCTGATTAGTAACAATGTGTTTGGATATTTTGAAACATGGAAAGCAAGTTACCTAGATGCTGAGTAGCAAAAGCTGTTCTGGGATTTATTGTTAAATGGTGGAATAACGCCTTAATATGAGTAAGTGACATACTGAAGTACTTGACAAAAGAATTAGAGTTACTGTGAAATGTATTGTACAGGTTAGAATTTAATTTGATTTGATTTGATTTATTATTATCACATATTGGGATACAGTGAAAAGTATTGCTTCTTGTGTGCTATACAAGCAAAGCATACCATTCATAAAGTACATGGGGAGAAGGAAAGGATAGGGTGCAGAATATAGTTTTGCAACTATAGGTAGGGTGAAAAGAAAGATCAGCTTGATATATGATAGGACCATTCAAAAGTCTGATGATAGCAGGGAAAAAGGTGTTCTTGAGTCTGTTGGCACGTGTTTTCAGACTTTTGTATCTTTTTCCTGATGGAAGAAGGTGGAAAAGAGTATATCTGGAGAACATGGGGTCCTTGATTATGCCGGCTGATTTTCCGAGGCAGTGGGAAGTATAGATGGAGTTGATGGATGGGAGGCTGATAGATTGGGCTACATTCACAACCCTTTGTAGTTTCTTGCATCTTGGTCAGAGCAGGAGCCGTACTAAGCTGCGATACATCTGGAAAGGATGCTTTCCATGGTGCATCTGTAAAAATTGGTTAACATCATAGTGGACATGCCAAAATGGAATCTAAAATGGCATTGGAATGGCTAAAGATTTCCAAAAGATGGAAGGTTAAACTTTGGCAGAAAGTAATCAAGAGTCAGTAAACTGAACTGGAAGGTAAATTGGAGTTAGGATAGGGGTAAGGAAAGTTAAGAGAGCATTGTGAAACACTTAAAATTGCAAGGGTTGTCAGATAGACCACGTTCTCCGGAAAATTAAGAAATTGAATTAGCTAAAGTTTAAGTACAAATGAAACAATTAAAAATGCTGGGATAAAAAGGAGAAAGATAGAAATGAAAAAATTAGAAATGAAAGAAAAAGATTAAGAGAAAGAAATAGAAACAAAGAAAATTGAAGTGCAGGAAAAAGAAAGGGAAAACAGAGAGTTTTTCAAAAGAAAATTGAAATGAGAAAACTTGTTATGGAAGTGGAAAGATTAGCAAGGGAAGAAAGAGAAAAAGGAGAAAAAGAGAGAATTTCAGTTTAAAATGCTGGCAAATAAAAAAGAGACACCAGAGCAGGTTGAGGATGAACGTAGTTCTAGACATTAACTTAGACATGGGAAAATGTTTAAATTTGTACAAGCTCTTCCAAAATTTGAGGGAAAGGTTGCAGAAGCATTCTTTATTTCTTTTGAGAAGGTGGCGAAACAGCTGTAATGGCCAAAAGATATTTGGACATTACTTTTATAAAGTGTACTGGTAGGTAGAGTTAATGAGGTGCCTGGGTCTTTGTCAGAAGAGATGTCTATAAATTATGATGTGTTAAGGAAAGCTATCCATAGTGCATAAGAATTGGTTCTTGAGGCATATAGGCAGAAATTTCAGAACACAAGAAAACAGTCTAGATAAACTCATATTGATTTGAGAGGGTGAAGCAAAATTGTTTTGACTATTGGTTTCGGATATTAAAGGTAGAGAAAACATATGAAGCCCTCAGAGAGGCAATACTTTTTGAAGAATTTAAAGATTCACTTCCTTTGGTTATTAAGACGCCTATTGAGGAACAAAGGATGAAAATTGCTAGACAGGCAGCAGAGTTAGCTGATGATTTCAAATTGATCCAGAAAACCAAACCTTTCGTCCATCATCCTTTTAAACATGAGAAGGATAGGAAGTGGAAAGGGGAAAAGGAAACAAATAGTTAAGGAAGAGAAGGAAGAGTTGGGAATGGTCAGGGAATTTCACCTCAGACCAAAAATGAAGGTGCTGAGGGTAGAAGAGACATTCAGAGGTCTAAGAGTTTCCATTGTAATGAAGCGGGACATACGTGGGCATACTGTTGGAAATTAAATGGAAGACCAGTTTCAGTAGCAAGAAAGGAAGCATCTGAAAAATAAATGACTGTTAAAACTATGATGTGGAGATGCCGGTGTTGGACTGGGGTAAACACAGTAAGAAGTCTCACAACACCAGATTAAAGTCCAACGGGTTTATTTGGTAGCACAAGCCACTAGCTTTCGGAGCATTGTCCCTTCATCAGGTGAGTGGGATTTCAGTTCACAAGCAGGGCATATAAAGACACAAACTCAATTTACAAAATTATGGTTGGAATGTGAGTCTTTACAGGTAATCAAGTCTTAAAGGTACAGATAATGTGAGTGGAGAGAGGGTTAAGCACAGGTTAAAGAGATGTGTATTGTCTCCAGCCAGGACAGTTGGCATGGTACACTGGGGAGACCATGCAGACGCTACGACAACGGATGAATGAACACCGCTCGACAATCACCAGGTAAGAGTGTTCTCTTCATGTTGGGGAACACTTCAGCGGTCACGGGCATTCGGCCTCTGATTTTCGGGTAAGCGTTCTCCAAGGCGGCCTTCATGACACACAACGCAGAGTCGCTGAGCAGAGACTGATAGCCAAGTTCTGTACACATGAGGACGGCCTCAACCGGGATCTTGGGTTCATGTCACACTATCTGTAACCCCCACGACTTGCCTGGGCTTGCAAAGTCTCACTAACTGTCCTGGCTGGAGACAATACACATCTCTTTAACCTGTGCTTAACCCTCTCTCCACTCACATTGTCTGTACCTTTAAGACTTGATTACCTGCAAAGACTCGCATTCGAACCATTATTTTGTAAATTGAGTTTGTGTCTTTATATGCCCTGTTTGTGAACTGAATTCCCACTCACCTGATGAAGGGACAGCGCTCCGAAAGCTAGTGGCTTGTGCTACCAAATAAACCTGTTGGACTTTAACCTGGTGTTGTGAGACTTCTTACTGTGTTAAAACTATAGCAGTGATACAGGTGAAACGTGCTATTTCAAAATCAACGATAAAGGGGGATAGACCTCAAGATAGTTCAGAAAATTATTTAAGTGTTGATGAAGGAAGTCAGGCAGTTCTAGACATTTTGTTTCAAAGGGAGAAGTTTACTCTTACTCCTTTAATAAAATAAGTAAACAAATTAAAATTCTGAGAAATACAGGAGCAGATCAATCATCGATGGGGGCCAATGATACAATTTGTATTCCAGGAAGGTTTATGAAGGAAAGTCTATCAATATGGGATATTAATGGAAGGGATGAACCTGTTTCTTTGTGTAATGTTAATTTAATAAGAAATTTTGTAAATTGAATTGTTATGGTTGGAATTATTCCTAAATTACTTATTGGAGTAATAGATTTTATCCTAGTTGGAGACAGTAAGGTGATGACAACTGAATTGCAAAAGATCGTGGTGTTCTTAACAATCTTTTGAAAACTACTGTTGTGAAAAATGAAACAATCATTGCAGATAACAAGAAATTGAAAAAAAAACCTGGTTAACACAGAAAATCAATTTTCACCTTGGAAAGACCAGTTTGTGAATGAAAAATGAGAACTAATGAGAACAATTGAGAATCAGCCAGGACAAGTGAAACATTTGACTGAGGATTTGAACTACTGAAAGAATAAACTTGAAAAAGCAAACTTGGCAAAAGTGGAACTTCATTGAAAAGTTGGTGAACTTCAAGCATCAGCAGTATTTATGAAGTAATGTGGAAAATTCTTTGAACAAGGAGAAATTTTGAGAGTGCAGAGTTTGTATGTTCCTGTCAGGATTAAAGGCAAAGTAAATAGGAATAAGGAACCTTGGTTCTCGAGGGAGATTGTAACACTGATTAAGAGGAAGAGAGAGTTGTATGAAATGTACAGGCAGCAAGGAACACATCAGATGCTCGAGGAGTATAAAAAGTGCAAGAAGCTACTTAAGAGGGAAATCAGGAGGGCTAAAAGAAGACATGAGGTTGCTTTGGCAGACAGAGTGAAGGAAAATCCAAAGAGCTTCTATAGGTATGTTATGAGCAAAAGGATAGTGAGGGATAAAATTGGTCCTCTTGAAGACCAGAGTGGTAGACTGTGTATGGAACCAAAAGAGATGGGGGAGATACTAAATGGTTTTTTTGCATCCGTATTTACTGAGGAAACGGGCATGGAGTCTACGGAAATAGGGCAAACTGGTAGGGAGGCCATGGAACCTTTACAGATTAAAGGGGAGGAGGTGCTCGCTGTCTTGAGGCAAATCAGAGTGGATAAATCCCCAGGACCGGACAGGGTATTCCCACGGACCTTGAGGGAAGCTAGTGTTGAACTTGCAGGGGCCCTGGCAGACATATTTAAAATGTCAGTATTCACGCGTGAGGTGCCGGATGATTGGAGGGTGGCTCATGTTAGAACATAGAACATAGAACATTACAGCGCAGAACAGGCCCTTCGGCCCACGATGTTGCACCGACCAGTTAAAAAAAAAACTGTGACCCTCCAACCTAAACCAATTTCTTTTCGTCCATGAACCTATCTACGGATCTCTTAAACGCCCCCAAACTAGGCGCATTTACTACTGATGCTGGCAGGGCATTCCAATCCCTCACCACCCTCTGGGTAAAGAACCTACCCCTGACATCGGTTCTATAACTACCCCCCCTCAATTTAAAGCCATGCCCCCTCGCTGCTGGATTTCTCCATCAGAGGAAAAAGGCTATCACTATCCACCCTATCTAAACCTCTAATCATCTTATATGTTTCAATAAGATCCCCTCTTAGCCGCCGCCTTTCCAGCGAAAACAATCCCAAATCCCTCAGCCTCTCCTCATAGGATCTCCCCTCCATACCAGGCAACATCCTGGTAAACCTCCTCTGCACCCTCTCCAAAGCCTCCACATCCTTCCTGTAATGTGGGGACCAGAACTGCACACAGTACTCCAAGTGCGGCCGCACCAGAGTTGTGTACAGTTGCAACATAACGCTACGACTCCTAAATTCAATCCCCCTACCAATAAACGCCAAGACACCATATGCCTTCTTAACAACCTTATCTACTTGATTCCCAACTTTCAGGGATCTATGCACACATACACCTAGATCCCTCTGCTCCTCCACACTATTCAAAGTCCTCCCGTTAGCCCTATACTCAACACATCTGTTATTCCTACCAAAGTGAATTACCTCACACTTCTCCGCATTAAACTCCATCCGCCACCTCTCGGCCCAACTTTGCAACCTGTCTAAGTCTTCCTGCAAACTACGACACCCTTCCTCACTGTCTACCACACCACCGACTTTGGTGTCATCAGCAAATTTGCTAATCCACCCAACTATACCCTCATCCAGATCATTAATAAATATTACAAACAGCAGTGGCCCCAAAACAGATCCCTGAGGTACACCACTTGTAACCGCACTCCATGATGAATATTTACTATCAACCACCACCCTCTGTTTCCTATCCGCTAGCCAATTCCTGATCCAATTTCCTAGATCACCCCCAATCCCATACATCTGCATTTTCTGCAGAAGCCTACCATGGTGAACCTTATCAAACGCCTTACTAAAATCCATATATACCACGTCCACTGCCTTGCCCCCATCCACCTCCTTGGTCACTTTCTCAAAAAACTCAATAAGGTTAGTAAGGCACGACCTACCTGCCACAAAACCATGCTGACTATCACCTATCAATTCATTACTCTCCAAATAACTATAAATCCTATCCCTTATAATTTTTTCCAACATCTTGCCGACAACAGAAGTGAGACTCACCGGTCTATAATTCCCGGGGAAGTCTCTGTTCCCCTTCTTAAACAATGGGACAACATTCGCTAACCTCCAATCTTCTGGTACTATACCAGAGGCCAACGACGACCTGAAGATCAGAGCCAGAGGCTCTGCAATCACTTCTCTTGCCTCCCAGAGAATCCTTGGATAAATCCCATCCGGACCAGGGGATTTATCTATTTTCAGACCCTCCAGAATATCCTGCACATCCTCCTTATCAACTGTAATACTGTCTATTCTACTCCCCTGCAACCCAGTGTCCTCCTCAGCTATATTCATGTCCCCTTGCGTGAACACCGAAGAGAAATATTGGTTCAATGCTTCACCAATCTCCTCCGGTTCCACACATAACTTCCCTCTGCCATCTATAACTGGCCCTAAACTTGCCCTAACCAACCTTCTGTTCTTGACATACCTATAGAACGCCTTAGGATTCTCTTTAACCCTATCCGTTGTTCCGTTGTTCCGTTGTTTACAAAAGGTTCCAAAAGAAATCCGGTAAATTATCGGCCAGTAAGTTTGACGTCGGTGGTGGGCAAGTTATCGGAAGGTGTGATAAGGGATAGGATCTACAAATATTTGGATAGACAGGGACTTATTAGGGAGAGTCAACATGGCTTTGTGCGTGGTAGGTCATGTTTGACCAATCTATTAGAGTTTTTCGAGGAGGTTACCAGGAAAGTGGATGAAGGGAAGGCGGTGGATGTTGTCTACCTGGATTTCAACAAGGCCTTTGACAAGGTCCCTCATGGGAGGTTAGTTAGGAAGGTTCAGTCGCTAGGTATACATGGGGAGGTAGTAAATTGGATAAGACACTGGCTCAATGGAAGAAGCCAGAGAGTGGTTGTGGAGGATTGCTTCTCTGAGTGGAGGCCTGTGACTAGTGGTGTGCCGCAGGGATCGGTGTTGGGTCCATTGTTGTTTGTCATCTATATCAATGATCTGGATGATAATGTGGTAAATTGGATCAGCAAGTTTGCTGATGATACAAAGATTGGAGGTGTAGTGGACAGTGAGGAAGGTTTTCAAAGCTTGCAGAGGGATTTGGACCAACTAGAAAAATGGGCTGAAAAATGGCAAATGGAGTTTAACGCGGACAAGTGTGAGATATTGCACTTTGGAGGGACAAACCAAAGTAGAACATACAGGGTAAATGGTAGGACTCTGAAGAGTGCAGTTGAACAGAGGGATCTGGGAATACAGGTACAGAATTCCCTAAAAGTGACGTCACAGGTGGATAGGGTCGTAAAGAGTGCCTTTGGTACATTGGCCTTTATAAATCGGAGTATCGAGTATAAAAGTTGGAGTGTTATGGTAAGGTTATATAAGGCATTGGCGAGGCCGAATTTGGAGTATTGTGTACAGTTTTGGTCACCTAGTTACAGGAAGGATGTAAATAAGATTGAAAGAGTGCAGAGAAGGTTCACAAGGATGTTGCCGGGACTTGAGAAGCTGAGTTACAGAGAGAGATTGAATAGGTTGGGACTTTATTCCCTGGAGCGTAGAAGATTGAGGGGAGATTTGATAGAGGTGTATAAGATTTTGATGGGTATAGATAGAGTGAATGCAAGCAGGCTTTTTCCGCTGAGGCTCGGGGAGAAAAAAACCAGAGGGCATGGGTTAAGGGTGAAAGGAGAAAAGTTTAAAGGGAATATTAGGGGGGGCTCCTTCACGCAGAAAGTGGTGGGAGTTTGGAATTAGCTGCCGGATAAAGTGGTAAATGCGGGGTCACTTTTAACATTTAAGAAAAACTTGGACGGGTTCATGGATGAGAGGGGTGTGGAGGGATATGGTCCAAGTGCAGGTCAGTGGGACTAGGCATAAAATGGTTCGGCACAGACAAGAAGGGCCAAAAGGCCTGTTTCTGAGCTGTAATTTTCTATTGTTCTATGGTTCTATGGTTCTAACAAGAAAAGGAACTTCTCGTAAATCAGAATAATTGGTTGAATGCAGAATTAAGAAACAAAACTAACAAACTGTCAGAACTTCGTCATGAGAAGAACATTGAGATTTTTGAACTACAAAGCAAAATGGAGGAAATGAAGAATGTGGATGGTACAGAGTGTTGCAATTCAAAGGTTGTTCCTGTAAATAAAAGCTCACTTTGCATAGTGATCCAGTTTAGCAAAAAACTGATCCAAGTAATATTACTGATGTATTAAAGTCAGTAATGGACAATAAGAAAACAACCAAAGTACCTGCAAAACTGGAAATTGCAAATTGTCAACCAAAGGTATTGAAAGAACAAACTGATCTTCCTGAGTCAATGACCAGAGACTCTGACTGAAAAATGCTTGTCGGTGATACTACATAAGATGTGGTAGCTGGAAGAAAGACAAGTTAACTGTTTGCCAAAGACCATTCAAACTCTATTGAGAACTGGAATGAGATAGTTCAGAAACTGTGCAAAAAAGTTGAAGGATTCGAATGAACTATGAAACTTCAGAGAGAGCAAATGATTGACATGACACAAACAGAATTGAAATGAACTCGTTTGAAGTAGGACTGGGAGAAACAACATTCACAAAAGGTTTAAAGGACAAGCAGAGTAAGAGTATACTATTTTGAATGAACATAAGAAGCATCTTAACAAAGTTCTTAAAATAGAGAAAAGACATTTCGACCATAGAAGGAGATGGTAATGCACAAAAATTACATTTTGGCTGTGCTAAATCGAAATGGACATTTACCACAAGTGAATTTGGAAAGTGGGCTTGAGAGAGGAATTATGCCTACAAGTGATGAAAAGGACAATTGTATTGCTCTGCAGACTTAAATGAAACATTCTTTTTTGAGTTGAAAACTGAAAATCAGAAGAAAAAGAAATGCAAGACTTAAGTTATGATAATGTTACCATGTACAGATTCTGATGATGCTGTTAAAGTTATTGCCTTTGTTTTGATTAAACCATTGTAATCAAATATTATGGTGTGTAATTGTAAACTAAGAACACTGTACTTGTATGATGTAATTAGTTATGTGATTAAATATTTGTCATGTTAAGTTTGCATAAGCTTGATGTAACACCAATGTAAAGAAATCTTCATATTTATGAAGAGTTATTTCTTTCAAAGGGGGAGGGGTTAGGACAACAAAAGTAGTTTTAAGGGATTTGCATTTGTATTGGTGAACATTAGGAATAAGGAATAATTTTAAGTGAGTTTAATTTAGTGTTTTGTGCCTGGAAGAGTAAAACCTATAGTTAGATTCATGGGGACAAAGGTGTTTATATATATAGGGGTTGATTAAGTTCCAACTGTGTTTCTGCTATGCTTAGAGAAAGCTACAACATGAAGAATAAATATAAGTAACAGTCACTGCTTAGCAACTGGAGACCCTTGTAACGTCAAAAAAGCTTTCGTTTTAGCTGGATATGCTGCAGTTGGTGACAGGGTACTGGGAAGTGAACCTTTCTCAACTCTACCAGGAGAAGCTAGACAGGGCAAGGGAATTGCAAAGTTGTAAGCTTCCTAAGGAACAAGTTACAGTCCAAATAACCAGGGAATTGGAACAGAAAAAATGTATAAGATGAAAGGAGTTAAAAGAACAAAGACAAAGGTATTTAACAGAATAATTCAAGGAAGAGTAAACAAAGTATTCTAAGTTAAAGAGACAACTGCAGTAACCAGATTTAAAGTGGTAAGCAGACTCAGAGGTAAATGAAACATTTAATGCCACTTTACTGGACACTAAGAATCGAGAGTTAAAGCAATTGTGAACAGTTTGTACAGCAGTCAAGGCAAATAAATCCAAAAGGGGTTGGTATAAATCCTAAATTGGATTTGCTGTTAAAAGTCCAAAGCTGCATTTTGAAGAGCATATCCATCATGTAAAAGTGTAATATCCTATCAAAGGTCTTTTCCTGGTCCAAACTGATGATGCAATTGGTTATCATAGCCCTGAGTAGTGCAAGGCTATCAGAGATCTAGAGGCACCCCTAGTTCTGAAGTACAGCTCTTCAGGATTACAGCCAGAATGTTATCAGGACAAGCTCTGTCATGTACACATCATTTTCTTCATGTCAGTGTCAATTAAATGGACCAAAGACGGGTAGCTATGATGCTGGGGACTTCAGGAGATAATACAGAATGATCAGCTACTGGACAGTTCTGGCTGAAGAAGGTTGAGAAGGCTTCAAAGTTACCTTTTAGACTCATGTGTTAATCATTACTGATAATGGTAATAAATGTGGGATATCCTCCTTTTCCTATTGGTTGCTTAATGGACCCCCAACACCCCTGCCCCCTCACCCCTCCAGCCCAGCATTAGGGACAGGGTATGGCAGGACAGCAGAGTTTTGACCTCATCCACTGAAAGATTCTCTAATGTTGTATACAAAAGGAGAATCCCAAGGCATTTTATACATACGTTAGGAACAAGAGGGTTGTCAGAGAAAGAGTTGGACCTCTCAAGAACAAAGGAGGGGAATTATGCTTAGAACCCGAGGAAGTAGGTGAGATCCTAAATGAATACTTTGTATCAGTATTCACAAAGGAGAGGGACACGTCAGAACAAATCGCAATTACAAGGGAGGAAGTGGTAGGTGTTTTAGGAAGCATTAAGGTAGACAAATCCCCAGGGCCAGATGGCATCTGTCCTAGATTATTGAGAGAGACAAGAAATGAAATTGCTGGGCCTCTAACAGAAATCTTTGTTTCTTCATTGGACACAGGTGAGGTCCCAGAGGATTGGAGGATAGCAAATGTGGTCCCGTTATTTAAGAAGGGTAGCAAGGATAACCCGGGTAATTATAGGCCAGTGAGCTTGACGTCCGTGGTAGGGAATTTGTTGGAGAAGATTCTTAGAGATAGGATCTATACACATTTAGAACTGAATAGCCTCATTAGCAATAGACAACATGGTTTTGTACGAGGGAGGTCATGCCTCACAAATTTGGTTGAGTTTTTTGAGGAGGTGACAAAAATGATTGATGAGGGAAGGGCCATGGATGTCATGTACATGGATTTTAGTAAAGCATTTGACAAGGTCCTTCATGGCAGGCTGGTGCAAAAGGTTAAATCTCACGGGATCAAAGGTGAACTAGCTAGATGGGTACAGAACTGGCTTGGCCACAGAAGACAGAGGGTAGCAGTGGAGGGGTCTTTTTCTGATTGGAGGTCTGCGACTAGTGGTGTTCCGCAGGGCTCTGTACTGGGACCTCTGCTGTTTGTGATATATATAAATGATTTGGAAGAAGATGTAGCTGGTCTGATTAGTAAGTTTGCAGACGACACAAAGATTGCTGGAGTTGCGGATAGTGATGAACATTGTCAGAGAATACAGCAGGATATAGATAGGCTGGAAAATTGGGCGGAGAAATGGCAGATGGAATTTAATCCAGATAAATGCAAAGTGATGCATTTTGGTAGATCTAATGCAGGGGGGAGCCATACAATAAATGGCAGAACCATCAGGAGTATAGACACACAGAGGGATCTGGGTGTGCAAGTCCACAGATCCTTAAAGGTGACAGCACAGGTGGAAAAGGTGGTGAAGAAGGCATATGGCATGCTTGCCTTTATTGGATGGGGCATAGAGTATAAAAGTTGGCATATGATGTTGCAGTTATATAGAACGTTGGTTCAGCCACATTTGGAATACTGCGTCCAGTTCTGGTCGCCACACTACCAGAAGGGCATTGAGGCTTTGGAGAGAGTGCAGAAAAGGTTTACCAGGATGTTCCTGGTATGGAGGGTATTAGCTTTGAGGTGAGATTGAGTAAGTTGGGTTGTTCTCCCTGGAAAGACAGAGGTTGAGGGGCGACCTCATAGAAGTTTATAAAATTATGAAGGGCATAGATAGGGTGAACAGTTGGAAGCTTTTTCCCAGGTCAGAAATGACAAACACGAGGGGTCACAAGTTCAAGGTAAGGGGGGGTAAGGTTCAATAGGGATATGCGGGCGACATATTTTACACAGAGGATGGTGGGGGCCTGGAATGCACTGCCAAGCAAGGTGGTTGAGGCAGACACGCTAGGATCATTTAAGACTTATCTAGATAGCCACATGAACAGACTGGGAGTAGAGGGATACAAACGGATGGTCTAGTTAGGAACACATGATCGGTGCAGGCTTGGAGGGCCGAAGGGCCTGTTCCTGTGCTGTATTGTTCTTTGTTCTTTGTACTCATGTTATATAAATGGAAGTTGAGGAGGAGGCTTCACAAATATCCCCATCTTCAGTTACAGGGGAGCCCAGCACATCAGCGTAAAAGATAAGGCTGAAGAATTTGCAACCATCTTCAACCAAAATTTCCAGGTGGATGATGCATTTCAGCCTGCCTCTGAGGTCCCCAGAAACACAGCTGCCAGTCATCATAGAATCATAGAAACCCTACAGTGCAGAAAGAGGCCATTGGGCCCGAGGAGTCTGCACCGGCCACAATCCCACTCAGGCCCTACCTCCATATCCCTACATATTTACCCACTAATCCCTCTAACCCATGGATCTCAGGACACTAAGGGACAATTTTAGCATGGCCAATCGACCTAACCCGCACATCTTTGGACTGTGGGAGGAAACCGGAGCACCCAGAGGAAACCCACGCAGACATGAGGAGAATGTGCAAGATCCACACAGACAGTGACCCAAGCTGGGAATCGAACCCAGGTCCCTGGAGCTGTGAAGCAGCAGTGCTAACCACTGTGCTATCGTGCCGCCCAGTCTTCAACATTATTTGTCTTCTCAATTTTAACGATATTTATCTGAACCAGGGCTGGGATTTTCCACACCTCCCATGGCATGCTTTGCAGCGGTGGCCGCCATTAGCAGGTGATGGGATCTTCCACTGCTGTCAGTGAGGCTTCCCATTGTTCGAACCCTCTGTTGCGAGGGAAACTGAGATGAGGAGTCAATGTCGGCGGGACCAGAAGATACTGCTGGCGGGAACAGCTGGAAAATCCCACCCGAGGTCTTTGCTGCTATTATATTCCTTTTAAAGCTTTGTTATTTTGTGCAAATTTCCTTCTTCCTCCCAAAAAAGTGTGGTTGTCCTCATAATCTTCCTAACCTCAAAAAAACAAAGTACCAAAACAACACCTGAAGAAGCGCCAAATGGACTCAAAATATTAACATTTCTCCCTCCACAGATGCTGCCAGACCTGCTGAGTTTTTCCAACATTTTCTGTTTTTATTTCAAGAGAACAAACTCTATTGTACCCAGCGTGACTTTTCTATTTCCGCATTATTCTGGTGAGATTCCTCTCAATGAGACTGCTTAATTGGTGCCAGTTATACTGGGTTTTGTGACATTCTTTGTTCTGGACACATATCTCAAGGGAACTGGATGGACATTTACTCAAACTCATTTCTGTGAACACTTAATTTTGTTTTAAATGAAAGAAAAAGCCACAAAAATGGCATTCACATCAGTAGAAACTTTAGCTATAAGGATTTCAAGGGATAAATGTTGAATGAAATAAGTCATTTGATTTAAGTAACATTAACCCTTCATTACATAATAAATACTTTCATATTTTGAGATTTCTCGTAGTCGAAGCTCCATCAGGGAAAATTGATTAAGGGCCATTTTGAGGTATGAGATTGTTAAGGTTTGACATCTGTGTCAGAAGCTGAAGGCTTGATGCTTGTCCCAAGTTGAACTTTAAACATTGTCACCATAATTCTAACAAGTTGCAAATGTCAACTGGAAATGCAGAGGCAGCTCCAGGCTTATTTAGACCGTTTGAACCAATTTGATGTTGACAGCCTTCTTCAGTTAAGTAAAAAAAAAGCAAATTACTGCAGATGCTGGAATCTGAAACCAAAAGAGAAAATGCTGGACAATCTCAGCAGGTCTGTAAGGAGAGAAAAGAATTGACATTTCGAGTCCGATGACGCTTTGTAAAAGCTTTGACAAAGGGTCATCTGGACTCAAAACATCAGCTGTTTTCTCTTCAGTTAAGTCCTGGGAGAGTATGGACATGAAAATATTTATTTTCTTCCAGTTCTACACTTGGCAAATTGAAAAGAGCTTGCTGTTTTGTTGGAGGCCTCCTGCTACTCATTTAAGGCCCATTGGTTCAGCCTTGGAAACCCTGAAAGATTGATGAGATGCCCAGTACAGGCATGAATATATTACAAACCTTAAAGCTATGTTTTTAAAAGTGGACCGGAAAAGTTGTTTTAGGTGGTTGTAGTAAACCATTTGTTTTGGCAGTATCCAACTCCAGACAGTCCTGAAACTCAAACAAATATCTAATTAAAATATGGACAATCCCAGCCACTTGTGAACTTCACACATCCCTTTTGTTAAGGATAGACCATCATCAGAAAGGACGACGGACAATAGAAACATCAAAACTCTGTGGGTGCTAGACAAATATGAATGGATCTCATCGACATTTCATTGTATTGTGATGGCTCCTCACCCCAAATGTAAAGACCTTGACCGACTGAAATTCTTAGGGTGTGAAAAACCGCAACATATGGGGTTGGATTTTCCGGCCACGCTCGCCCTGAAACCGAAAAATCCCGCCCAAGGTCAATGAACCTTTCCATAGTCTGCCCCTCACCCGCTACAATTCCCTTGGCGGACGGAATGGGAAAATTTGCTGCATGATGTTTACTAATTCAACACACCATTACATTTGGAAAAGGACTTTGAACTTGTAACAGGTCACATGGGTAAGACAGCCTGCTTTTAAAATATAATATCCGAAGCTGTTCTGAGACAGATACCATCAGAAACATTATCTAAGCAATCAAACCCAGCTGCAAAACAACTATGCAGCCAAGGTAATAGCATAGAAAGCATTCTTTCTGGTTGTATCACAGCTTGGTATGGCTCCTGCTCTGCCCAAGGGTCATGAAAGAAGCCCAGTCCATCACGCAAACCAGCCTCCCATCCATTGGCATTGTCTACACTTCCCGCTGCCTAGAAAAAGCAGCCAGCATAATTAAGGACCCCTTGCACCCTGGACATACTCTCTTCCACCTTCTTCTGTTGGGAAAAAAATACACTTCCCGCTGCCTAGAAAAAGCAGCCAGCATAATTAAGGACCCCATGCACCCTGGACATACTCTCTTCCACCTTCTTCTGTTGGGAAAAAAATACAAAAGTCTGAGGACAAGTTCCAACCGACTCAAGAACAGCTTCTACCCTGCTGCCATCAGACTTTTGAATGGGTCTACCTCGTATTAAGTTGATCTTTCTCTACACCTTAGCTATGACTGTAACACTACATTCTGCACTCTCTCCTTCCCTCCTCTATGTACGGCATGCTTTGTCTGTATAGCGCGCAGGAAACAATATTTTTAATTAAATCAAATCTAATCTAATCTAATCTCATCTCATCTAATCTAATCTAATATACAGCAATACCTTTAAGGTGGGAGAACTTTTCCTTCACCCCCCCACCCCCCCCCCCCCACCCCCACAACCTTGTAGAACCTCAAGTTCATCTGAGATCCGACTTCCTGACAATTTTATTACAAGGAGCCTCACAGCCTGTTGAGAACGTTCTGCTTTTACAAGATATCCACTCCAGCTAAAGCATCAACTCATTCACGAATCTATAGGACGACTATGAAAGAGTCTGAAATAATTCAAGATTATAACTGTATTGTTTGTATTCAACAGTATCTAATCTTTGTGTGTGTGATAGCGTGCATAAGACATCACATTTTAAGCCTCAGGTTAAAATCATCTTTTTTATTTCTAAATTCACAAAAACCTGCTGGAAGTCACTTAAATTGGGACAAATCACACCGAGGATAAGAAAAAACATTAATCTCATACATAAAAACTCTTTGATTATGGACAACAATAAAATATACAGACATGGTCTGTGACATTCACCGGGATTTTACGACCTCGTTTGGGTGATGCTCATAAAATCCCACTCGAGGCCAATGGAGAATTTGAGTGGACTATGCCTGGCTCCGTGGTTCATTTATTGGTACTGAATTTAGTAATGAAGCCATGAGTTAAGCATCAGATCCCTCATTAGCTCATTCAAAGAATATAATGCCCAATTGAGGCATTAAATATCACCCAACACAATATGGCATTGGTTATATTTGTGACATAATTTGAGCAGACGGTGACGATGTTAATGCAAAGTTCCCAACAGCCACATCATTTTAAGCAGAAATTTTCCCAGTAAATTCAGATGGTTGACCACGCAGTGAGAATCCCAGGATATAATGACATATTAATCTGGAATGTAGAGCACAAGCCTAATAGGGTTGCTAACAACTCATAACAGCACTGAAAGAGGAAAGCATTTAAAAGAGCGTGAGAATTGTCATAGCAGCAAAGAGCACGGGATAAGCAGAGCATTTGAAAAGAGTGTGGGAATCAGTAGTAAAGTAAGCACAAGTGAAAATCCAAAGCTCTGTTTTACAGCGAAAACGGAGGGAAGAACAACAGAGCCTGAGAAATGTAAGCGATGTGTTTAATTTATTGTGCACACTCTAATTTTAACCAGTGACCAATCTATAAACTGTGGCTATGAGAACAGCTCAGAAGTAGTGCGCAGGCAGTGACTTGTCTCCTGACTCCTTAAAGCACTTATCCTGAGGAATAGGGTTTAGCTGTTGCTCACTTGCATATAGGATGCCAACCTGGCTGTCAGTCACCATGCACTGCTCTGCTTACCCTGCCAGCTCCAGGGCACGCTGCTGAAAATCAGTGAGCAGACGCAGCTCAGGTACAAAACTGATGGAATATTGATGCAACTGAAAGAGTAGACAATAGAGTCATAGAGGTTTACAGCATGAAAACAGGCCCTTCGGCCCAACTTGTCCATGCCGCCCTTATTATTTTTGAAAAACCCCTAAGCTAATCCCAATTGCCCGTATTTGGCCCATATCCCTCTATACCCATCGTACCCATGTAACTATCTAAATGCTTTTTAAAAGATAAAATTGTACCCGCCTCCACTACTACCTCTGGCAGCTTGTTCCAGACACTCACCACCCTCTGTGTGAAAAAATTGCCCCTCTGGACACTTTTGTATCTCTCCCCTCTCACCTTAAACCTATGCCCTCTAGTTTTAGACTCCCCTACCTTTGGGAAAAGATATTGACCATCTACCTTGTCTATGCCCCTCATTATTTTATAGACCTCTAGAAGGTCACCCCTCAGCCTCCTACACTCCAGAGAAAAAGGTTCCAGTCTATTCAGCCTCTCCTTATAACTCAATCCATCAAGTCCCGGTAGCATCCTAGTAAATCTTTTCTGTACTCTTTCTAGTTTAATAATATCCTTTCTATAATAGGGTGACCAGAATTGCACACAGTATTCCAAGTGTGGCCTTGCCAATGTCTTGTACAACTTCAACAAGACGTCCCAACTCCAGTATTCAATGTTCTGACCGATGAAACCAAGCATGCCGAATGCCTTCTTCACCACTCTGTCCACCTGTGACTCCACTTTCAAGGAGCTATGAACATGTACCCCTAGATCTCTTTGTTCTGTAACTCTCCCCAACGCCCTATCATTAACTGAGTAGACAAGGGTAATGGAATGTGTGTAATAGTTGTTAGATTCAGGTGCAGCATAGTAAGCTTGTGACTATGGCTGAAGCAATTGGAGTTGGGGGCAAGTAGCAGAACACATGGCAAACTAGCTACAAAACAGAACACAGAGTCGAGGGGCCCTATTTTACCATTTTGATTCTAAGTGCTGAATCTGGGCGTGATTCAGATCCGAATTGTAAACCCTGCCCTCAGGTGCCCCCATACACACTCAGCCTGAAGAAAAAGTCGCAAGTCTGAATCGCGCTGTGGGCGGGGCTAATCACGCCCGAAACGCTGCTGCTCCGATCGGAGCTTTGAACAGCGCATGCGCAGTGAAAAAAAAAATTGAAAGACGCTCCCCTGTCACATCGCTCCCGGGCCGCAAAAAGCAGATAAAGTGGCCTGGGAGCGAAAAGCTGGAGCCTCACCCCCACAATATAACTGTCCCCCTTATCCACCCACCCCTCCCCCCCCCCGCTACCCAGACCGATTGCGATCCCCCGTCCCACTTCCCCCCCGCCACCGATTGCTCGAAGAGTGGCAGCGGACTCCCCTGCTCCTGTATTCCCCCGTGCCTCCCCCACCAGAGAATGATCTGGCCTCCTTCTCTCCCCCCCCCACCAGAGATAAGTCTGGCCCTCCTCCTCCCACCCCCACCAGAGAATGATCAGGCCTCCCCACCCCCCCCCCCCCCCCCCACCACCACAGAGAACGACCAGGCCTCCCTCCTTTCCCCCCCCCACCAGAGATGCATCAGGCCCTCTTTCCCCCCCCACCAGAAAATGATCTGATCCGCCTCCTCCTCCCCCACCTCACCAGAGAACGATCGGGCCTCCCTCCTCCCAGCCCTCCCCCCCCCCCCCACCCCACCAGAGAATGATCTGACCTCCCACTCCCACCAGGGAATGATCTGGCCTCCCTCCTCCCCCCCACCAGAGAATGCTCTGGCCTCCCTCCTCCCCCTCCCACACCAGAGAGTGATCTGACCTGACCCGCCTCCTCCTCCCCGCTCCTCCCCCCCCCCCCCGCCCCCCCCCCCGCCCCACCGCCAACCAGAGAATGATCTGGCCCACCTCACTTCTCCCCCACCACTGATCTGAGTCAGAGAGCCGCCGGAAGTTCTGAACTTACCTCTTCAGAAGCTGGAGCACCTGAAACAGACTTTTGCCGAGCAGGTCTGTTTTGCGCCGAATCTGGACAGGCGAACACGATATTAAAGGGGGAAATGCCAGTAAGATTGGGCGTCCAGCTCATTAAGTCAATTTAAATGTATCGCGCCCGTTTTGGGCGCAGTCCCAATCGTGGCCATTTTGGGGCCTTGGTAAAGTGGGCATCTGCACGGAGGCGGGCGCAGATCGCGCTAATTGCCTCACACCCAACTTTACCAAGTTTTCGCGCCTAAAATCGGGCACGCGCAATGGTAAAATTGGGCCCTAGGTGTGATCTTATCACCATTAGCCCCACACTCCCGCTGTAGCGAGGTCAGAGAATTTTGCGGTCAGCCAAATCTCCGTTCACTGCACCGTGATGGAAAAATCCAGTCACGTGAACAGTGGTAAGATTCTGGCCTCGGGAAATACAAGCAGTAATCCAGACTAGTTCACGGGAAGTGATGTTCTACAAGGATTGGTGTTGCAACCACAGCTATTCCTATTTAAAGTTTATTTATTAGTGTCACAAGTCAGCTTACATTAACACTGCAATGAAGTTACTGTGAAAATCCCCCAGTCGCCTATTCGGATATACTGAGGGAGAATTTAGCATGACCAATGCACCTAACCAGCACATCTTTCCGACTGTGGGAGGAAACCCATGCAGACATGGGGAGAACGTGCAGACTCCGCACAGACAAGTCGGGAATCGAACCCAAGTCCCTAGCGTTGTGAGGCAGCAGTGCTAACCACTGTGCCACCATGCCGCCTTTATTTATATATGTTACTTAGATTTGATAATTAGAAGTACAGTATCAACATTTGCAGACTAAATATGAACATATAAATTGGGAGGCGGAGTCGGCTGGTCGATCCCTTGAGACTACTCCACCATTCAATATGATCATGGCTGACTAATTGGGTCGTGTAGTTACTAGAAAATACAAGAAAACAATAACAAACTTGCAGAATGAGTACATAAATGGGATATGAATAGCAGTATAGATCAATATGAGGCAATTGATTTTGGTAAGAGGAATAAGAGACCAGCCACCCATTGAAAGGTTCGGGGGTATCATTCTCCACAGAAACCGGTGGGCTTGGGCAGATGGGAGGTTAAAGTGTTAAAAATCTAAATCCCAACATCAACACACCTTTCCCTTCCCCGCTTTTGGTTTTAACGGAGACGGGATAAGCAATGTGGTAACATTCCTTCACCTAGGAGATGGGTTGGAATTGAAATATTAAAATAAGGATGTGTGCCTCATATTTATCCACTATTTCAAAATTAAAAGAAGGTGAAACAAGAACAAAGAATTTTGAAAAAACTGGTTTGCATTGAGGTGATACATGGGATATTGTAAAAAAAAAGGGTTTAAGATGGAGGAGAAAGGTTGTAATTTAAAGCTGCCGAATTCAACATTGAGTCCTAGGGCTGCAACGTGCCCAATCCGAAGGTGAGATGCTGCTCCTCTAGCTTGTGCCGGGCTTCACTGGAGCATTGCAGCAGACCAAGGATGGACATGTGGGCATGAGGGCAAGGTGCTGGGTTACAGTGGCACGCAACAGCAAGGGTGGGGTCATGGGGTCATACTTGCAGACAGGGAGAAGACGTTCCGTAAAGCAGTCACCCAGTCTGCATTCAGTCTCCCCAATGTAGAGGAAGCCACATTGGGAGCAGTGAAATCATCAGACCAAATTGAAGCAAGTGCAAGAGAAATGCAGCTTAACCTGAAAGGAGGGTTTGGGGCCTTGAATGGTGAGGACGGAGGAGATAAAGCGGTGGTGTTGCACCTTATGCGATTGCAAGGGAAGGTGCTGTGGGAAGGGGATGAGGAGTTGGATGCGATGGAGGAGCGAACCAGGGTGTCATGGAGGGAACGATCCCTGCGGAATGCCGACAGGGAGTAGGAGGGGGGGGGGGGGGGGGTGAAAGGATGACACGTTTCATGGAGTTGGTCAGAAATGGTGGAAAATGTTCCTTTGAATGCTGGAAAATGAGGACAAAGGGGAATGCTATCATGGTCTGGCAGCTTTAGATTGTGAGCTTTCTCCTCCATCTTAACCCCCTTTTCTGAAGTATCACATACATGTACTGTCTCAATGCAAACACCCCTCCCCCTCCCACACCAGGCTCATCTGCCTTTTGTTCTTAAAGTTGCTACTTTTTGTTGTAATCTCTCACAGCTATACTTTAATATCTAACACATTCTCCCATCAGTTCTGACAAAGAGACTTGAAACATCTGCTTGCTCTCCTCATAGATACAGTATTTTGCTTAGCTTAGCTGAAGGAAGATGATGACTTTTGCATTAAGGAGGTCAGTGCCTTTGCAGTTAAACAGTTGGATCCAGCCTTATCAATGCAACACAATGAGACAAGCCCACCCAACCCTTCCAATCTCCCCCAGACCTCTCCCACCAAGGCCTCCATGTGGTCTCTATCACATCTTCCACAAACCTCCAATCCGTCAATTCACAACCTCTGAACCCTCCCCTTGGGTTTGGGCTTCCTCTAGAATTAAAATCTCATTGCTATCTTCCTCCCCCCCTCACCCCTGCCTCCTTCCACATTTCCCCTGCCTCCCTTCCCCCAGGTCAGGTATCAGACCACCTTCTCAGGGTCAGGGGTCAAAATGTCCTTTCCCCCCCAACATTGGTTTGGAACCCAGACTTACTGGGCCCTGTGACCTCTTCTCCAGCATTCCAATATCAGACTGGAAGCCAACCTGTCAATCAGGGTGATTTTCAGGCTGGGTGTCTGTCAGTGAAGTCTCACACACAAGCTGTGGGGTTAAAATTCCGTGGTGAAATCAATTTCCTGAGTGCATCGAGCTCCCCTACTCCCAGTGGGTCAAAAGGTGAAAAATCTCCCCCTATGTTCCTCAGTGAAGATGACAAAGAGATCTAGGGATACTGATTCACAAATTACTAAAAATAGCAACACAGACAGGTGTAAGAAGTGTGTAGGGTAGAGGGATAGAATTCTAAAGATATGTCAAACTTGTATAGAATCTTGATGAGTTATGAAATCTTGGAGCATTGTGCCCAGGTCAAGTTTCCATATCGGAAAAACACTGTCGAGGTGCTGGAGAAAGTGAAAAAAAGATTACAAGGATGATACTAGAACTGAAGTTTATGACTCCGAGGAAAGGCTGAACAAGCTTGGCTTCTTTCCTCTATACAGCAAAAAGGCTGACAAGCAACCTGATGGAAGTCTTTAAAATTATGAAGGGTTTTGCTAACATAACTGAAGGGACAAGATGAGAGATCACTCAACACCAAGTTATAGTCCAATAGGTTCAAATAGGGAGGTAGAGTGAAAACAGGAAACTACAGACCAGTGAGCCTAATGTCGGTATTGGGGACGTTGAGTCTATTATCAAGGATTTCATAACTCAGCATTTGGAAGGCAGTGGTATAATCAGACAAAGTCAGCATGGATTTACAAATAGAAAACCATGCTTGATGAAGCTATTGGAATTCTTTGAGGATGTAACTAGTAGAGTTGACCAAGGAGAACCAGTAGATGTGGTTTATTTAGACTTTCAGAAGGCTTTCGACAAGGTCTCACGTAACTATGTAAAGTTAAAGCACATAGAATTACAGGTGATGACTTGAGATGGGTAGAAAGCTGGTTAGCAGATAGGAAGCTAAGAGTTGGAATAAATGGGTCTTTTTCTGATGGGCAGTCAGTGATTAGTGGGGTTCTGCAGGGATCTGTGCTCGGACCCCAACCGTTCACATTATATATTAATGATTTGGAAGAGGGAACTGAATGTATTATCTCCAAATTTGCAGATGATAGAAAGTTGGGTGGGAGGGTGAGCTGTGAGGAGGATGCAGAGATGCTTCAGCGTGATTTGGACAGGTTGAGTGTGTGGGCATTTGCATGGCAGGTGCAGTATAATGTGCATAAATGTGGAGTTATCCACTTCAGTAGCAATAATAGGAAGACAGATTATTACTTGAATGGGTGCAAATTGAGAGAGATGGATACTGAGTGAGACCTTGGTGTCCTCGTGCATCAATCGTTGAAAGTAAACGTGTAGATACAGCAGACAGTAAAGAAGGCAAATGGTATGTTGGCGGCCGTCATAGCAAGAGGATTTGAGTATGGAATATTAATGTTTTGCCTCTGGTGAGGCCACACCTGGAGTGTTGTGTACAGTTTTGGTATCCTTATCTGAGGAAGAATGTCCTTGCCATAGAGGGAGTACAGCAAAGGTTTATCAGGCCGATTCCTGGGATAACAGGTCTGTCATATGAGGACAGACTAAGTCGAATGGGATTATATTCACTCGCATTTCGAAGAGTGAGAGGGGATCTCATAGAAACTTATAAAATCCTAACAGGGTTAGAAAAGGTAGATTCAGAAATAATGTTCCCAATGGTGGGGTTGTTCAGAACTAGGGGTCATAGTTTGAGGATAAGGGGTAAACCTTTTAGAACCGAGGTGAGGAGAAATTTCTTCACCCAGAGGGTGGCAAATGTGTTGAATTCACTACCACAGAATGTAATTGAGGACAAAACGTTGTCTGATTTCAAGATGTCAGATTTAGCTCTAACGGCTAAAGGGATCAAAGGATATGTAGGGAAGGGGGAAACAGGATATTGAATTTGATGATCAGGCATGATCAAAATTAATGGCGGAGCAGGCTTGATGGGCCGAATGGCCCATCCCTGCTTCTACTTTCTATGTTTCGAGGTTTATTTGAAATCACAAGCTTTCGGAGCGCTGCCACTTTGTCATTTCACCCGACGAAGGAGCAGCGCTCCAAAAAACTTGTGATTTCAAATAAACCTGTTGGAGTATAACCTAGTGTTTTGTGACCTCTCCTCTTATCCACCCCAGTCCAACACCGGCATCTGGGGGGAAAGTTGATGTGGATAGTGCTGCTTCTAGCTGCACTATACAGGCTACCTCGATTCACCATTTAGGCATCACTGCTGGCCATTATGTACAAGTCTTCAATAATAATAATGCAGAATGCCACACAAGCTGTGCACCACTACATAAACAAATCTCCCCCATGATGTCTCTAAAAATAGAGACAATAAATATAAGATGGTCACCAATAAATCTAAGAAGGAATTTAGAATAAATTTCCTTACCCAGAGAGTGGCTAGAATGCAAAACCTGCATTGAATAGTTGAAGTGAATAGCAGAGATGCATTTACATACATATGAACATAAGAATTCGGTGCAGGAGTGGGCCACTCAGCCCATCGAGCCTACTCTGCCAATCAACAAGATCATGGCTGTAACCTCAACTCCACATCCCTGCCAAGCCCCAATAACCATTCAGTCCCTTGCTTATCAAGAATCTATCTACCTCTGCCATAAAAAATATTCAGACTCTGCTTCCACCGCCTTTTTGGGAAGAGAGTTCCAAAGAATCATGACTCTCTGAAGGAACTCTGCCTTATCTCTGTCTTAAATGGGTGGCCCTTTATTTTTAAACTGTGACTCCAGTTCTAGATTCTCCCATAAGAGTCGGTGCAGACTCGATGGGCTGAATGGCCTCCTTCTGCACTGGAGGGATTCTATGATTCTATGAAGAGGAAACATCTTCTTCACATCCACCCTGTCAAAACCCCTCAGGATCTTATATGTTTGAATCAGATCACATCTTATTCTTCTAAACTTCAGCAGACATAAGCCTAGCCCTGTCCAACCTTTCGTCATAAGACAACCCACACATTCCAGGTATTAGTCTCATAAACCTTCTATTAACTGCTTCCAATTCATTTATATCCTTCTTTACATAAGGAGACCAATACTGTGCACAATACTCCAGATGTGGTCTCATCAATGCTTCGTACAAATGAAGCATAACCTCTCTACAGCTGTATTAAATTTCCCTTGCAATAAACAATAATATTCCATTAGCTTTCCCAATTACTTGCCATATCTGCATACTAACCTTTTATGATTCACACTCTAGGACATCCAGATCTCTCTGCATCATAGAGTTCTGCAATCTTTCACAATTTAGATAAATGTTTATATTTTATTCTTCCTACCAAAATTGGTAATTTCACATTTGCCCACATTAGACTCCATTTGTCTGATCTTTGACCGATCATTTAACCTAGCTGTACCCCTTTGTAGCCTCTTTATGTCCTTTTCACAACTTACTTTCCTACCTATCCTTATGTCATCAGCAAATTTAGCAACCATTTCTTTGGTCCCTTCATTCAAGTCATTTATATAAATTTTAAAAGGTTGTGGCCTATCACTGATTCCTCTGGCACACCATTATATTATGTGGATAACTAGAAATAACCCATTTATGTTTACTCTCTGTTTCCTGTTAGCTAACTATTCTTCTATCCATGCCAATATGTTATGAGCTTTTTAATCTGCAAAACCCTTTCATGTGGCACCATTCTGCAAATCTTGGTCAGTACATCCACCAGTTCCCCTTTACCCACAGCACAAGGGCGGCACGGTAGCACAGTGGTTAGCACTGCTGCTTCACAGCTCCAGGGTCCCGGGTTCGATTCCCGGCTCGGGTCACTGTCTGTGTGGAGTTTGCACATTCTCCTTGTGTCTGCGTGGGTTTCCTCCGGGTGCTCCAGTTTCCTCCTACAGTCCAAAGATGTGCGGGTTAGGTTGATTGGCCAGGTTAAAATTGCCCCTGAGATTCGTGGGTTAGAGGGATTAGCGGGTAAATATGTGGGGGTAGGGCCTGGGTGGGATTATGCTCGGTGCTGACTCGATGGGCCGAATGGCCTCCTTCTGCACTGTAGGGTTTCTATGTTACTTCTTCAAAGAATTCCAATAAATTGGTCAAATATGATTCCCTTTCACAAAACCACATAGACTGCCTGATTACCTTGAATTTTTCTAAGTGCCCTGCTATAACATCTTTAATAATGACTTCTAACATTTTCCCTATGACAGAAAATGTTTAAGGCAAAGCTTCATAAGTACATGTGGGAGATATATTAATAGAAGCCAATGCTGATGGTGTCATATGACGTAAGGTGATAGGAGTCTTGGGGTGGATTAACATGGGCATAAATTGCTGGGTCGAATAACTTGTTTATGTGTTATAAATACTACAAAATCCCTTGTAAAATCTCAAAACCCAACAGAATTGAAAAGTTGGGCATTTTTCCATCCGAAACAAAATCATGTTCTCTTTCCGAAATGAAGATCTGTCATCTGACAGTACAAACCAGACTGTGATAATGAGAACAGAATTGGCAACAATAATACATAATACAAATTCTAATGATAAGACTTAAATGGAAAACTTGGGACTGAAGAAAATTCAAAACTGTATAAGGAAAAGTCTGTTTCTTCAGTCTAATGTCTTGTGTGTGATGTATTAGTGAAGCACACTTCAAACCATGCGTTCTCTGTATGAAATACGCTGAGGCCAGTAACCTACACTTTCTCTAATACTATTGTACCTGTCATAAATCACTGCTGTTTTGGAGAAAGGACTTGCATTTTTATAATAACTTTCATATCTCTCAAAAACCCCCCAAGGTGTTTCACATAAAAATAAACAAACGCATCAGAATACTTTAAACTCAGCAGCACATAAAAAATTTTTAGGAATTCAGAAATGTTGTGCTGCTGAAATAAAGCATATATTCTATGTGTATCAGTATGTACTTGTTAGGTAAACCTTTGATTCATTCTCTGTAACAGTCGCAACTGAAACACGTTTTGCTTTCACAGCCTGTGGGCTGTGAAATGGGCGACATAGTGGCACAGTGGTTAGTATTGCTGCCTCACAGCGCTAGGGACCTGGGTTCGATTCCCGGCTTGGGTTATGTCTGTGTGGAATTTCCATGTTCTCCCTGTGTCTGTGTGGGTTACCTCCAGCTGCTCTGGTTTCCTCCCACAGTCCAAAGATGTGCAGGTTAGGTGCATTGGCCATGCTAAATTTTCCCTCAGTGTACCCGAACAGGCGCTGGAGTGTGGCGACTAGGGGATTTTCACAGTAATGTCATTGCAGTGCGAATTTAAGCCGATTTGTGACTAATAAATAAAAACTTTAAACTGTGATTTTAAATTTTCTGATCAGTTGTGCTACAATCAATGCAGGAAATCAGAACATAAGCATGTTTATAATCAATCCCTTTTCCCCTGATTTTCTATTAAGCTGTATTATGGATGATAGGAGAGAAACATAGAAACCCTACAGTGCAGAAGGAGGCCATTCGGCCCATCGAGTCTGCACCGACCACAATCCCACCCAGGCCCTCCCCCCACATATTTTACCCGCTAATCCCTCTAACCTACGCATCCCAGGACTCTAAGGGACAATTTTTAACCTGGCCAATCAACCTAACCCGCACATCTTTGGACTGTGGGAGGAAACCGGAGCACCCGGAGGAAACCCACGCAGACACGAGGAGAATGTGCAAACTCCACACAGACAGTGACCCGAGCCGGGAATCGAACCCGGGACCCTGGAGCTGTGAAGCAGCAGTGCTAACCACTGTGCTACCGTGCCGCCCCAGCCGTACCGAGCTGGTGTACATTTTGGGATAAAGTTTTGTCTTTAGTGCTCTCAAGCCAGTGTTTCACATGCTTGGGAACAAACATTGGGAAATTGACTGCATGCCATTTTAATTTCTCATACATTCATTTCCTGCACCAATGAAGAGCAACAATAACATAACATGGCCATCACATTTCGCCGTACTGTTAAATGTGAAACTGTACAGGGTCTCACTGAGGGCAGCCGAATAGCTATCTGGCCAGCATATGCTGTTCATCCTCTACTCCCACCACTAGCTCTTCCTTATCCTCTCACTCAGTGTTGGTGTAGTATCTTTTCAGGATGAGTGGTTAGGTTGTGCTGCCAGCATTTATGAACAGTAGCAAAATGCTGTATACTCTTTTCTTCCAAGAAGACAAAAGGAACAAATGTTTAAATACTGGCTGCAAGAGATATATTCAAGCAGAGCTTGTCCAGCAATATATACTGTAGAGCTGCTTTTCCACTTAGTAATATTGTCCAATTCTTCCCAATAGTACATTAGAAAAATCAACTCTTGTGTATACATTTAATTGTGGATAATTTTTGTTATTCATTCATGGAATATGGGCAATGCTAGCATTTAATGCCTGATCCTAGCAGCCATTGAGAAGGTGGTAGTGAATGTAGTGTATTAAAGATTGCATTGTGCATTTTGCTCACTTGTCCGTACCCATATATCAGCAAAGGGAGTCCAGAGGGAGAAAAAAGGAGTCCATGTCTAAACAAAACACGTGGTTCTGATTCTGAATGCTATTTACTGAATCTTACTGTTTTCTCCCAAGAACTTCACAGCAGCAACATTCTTGAACCGTTGAAACCCATGTGGTGAAGAAGCTCCCACACTGCTGTTTGTCTGGGAGTGCCAGTGAATAAGTAGTGATGTATTTTCAAGGAAGGATGGTGTGTGACTCGAAGGCGATGGGGTTCCTATGCATCTAGTGTCCTTTTCTTTCTCAGTAATCGAGGTCACAGGTTTTGAAGGTGTTGTTGAAGGAGTCTTGACGAGTTACTGCAGTGCATCTTGTGGATGGTGCACACTGCTGCTATTGCTTAGT
Source organism: Mustelus asterias (assembly GCF_964213995.1). Taxonomy (NCBI): domain Eukaryota; kingdom Metazoa; phylum Chordata; class Chondrichthyes; order Carcharhiniformes; family Triakidae; genus Mustelus; species Mustelus asterias. The sequence goes on along the minus strand of NC_135810.1, from coordinate 57,092,353 downwards.
GGATGGTGTGAATGTTTAAGGTTGTGGATGACTTGTCAATCAAGCAGATGTTTTGCCCTTGATGGCATTGAGCTACTTGACTCTTCTTGGAAATACACGGTTCAGGTGTTGACCCCAGAAGTTAATAGTTCTTCCATATGATTTCCACCTGGAATACAAATCCAAGAAGAACAAAATTCCTCCTCTGTGAGTGACGTCAGATTAATAAATTGGATGCAATTGATGTGTGATGTGAAGAAATATCTGAAGATAGTGTCATATTACACGGTGTACTTGACCAACATAAATGGTAGCTATGTGATTTCTAACACAAATGCAAGTACACATAATGACTTGCCTAATTGTTTTCAATATTTTTGTGCAGATGTTTTTTTTTAAATAAATGGTTTAAAGCTGTAAATCAGAAATTGGAAAGGAGGAAAGAACTTGGCAAAATTACATTAAGGCTCCGAAAGCTAGTGGCTTTTGCTACCAAATAAACCTGTTGGACTTTAACCTGGTGTTGTTAAACTTCTTACTGTGTTTACCCCTGTCCAACGCCAGCATCTCCACATCAAAATTACATTTGCCAGGGAAGTGGCATTGAATAAATTGTTGGATTTGCTGGCTGACAAAACCCCTGGTCTGGATAGACTTCGCTTGAAAGAAGTAACTAAAACGATATTGCTTTTAATTTTCCAGAATTCCCGAGATTTGGGGAAGGTTCCATTAGATTGGAAGATAGCAAATGGAGCTCCTTTATTCAAAAAGGGAGGGAGACAGAAAGCAGGAACCTACAGGTCAGTTAGTCTAACATCTGTCACAGGGAAAATGTTGGAAGCCAATATTGAAGATGTTATAGCAGGGCACTTGAAAAAATTCAAGCCAAACAAGCAGCGTCAAACATGGCTTTGTGAAAGGGAAATCATGTTCAATCAATTTATTGGAGTTCTTTGAAGGAGTCGTATGTGCTGTGGATAAGCACCAGACTTAGATTTCCAGAAGGCATTTGAAAAAGGGCCACATCAAATGTTATTGCACAAAATAAAAGCTCATAGTGTCGGGGGAACATATTGGCATGGATTGATGATTGACTAGCTATATGGAAACAGAGAGTTGGCATTAACAAAGAACAAAGAACAACAACAAAGAACAGTACAGCACAGGAAACAGGCCCTTCGGCCCTCCAAGCCTGTGCTGCGCATTGGTCCAACGAGACCATTCGTTTGTATCCCTCCATTCCCAGACTGCTCATGTGACTATCCAGGTAAGTCTTAAACGATGCCAGCATGTCTGCCTCCACCACCCTACTTGGCAGCGCGTTCCAGGCCCCCACCACTCTCTGTGTAAAAACGTCCCTCTGATATCTGAGTTATACCTCGCCCCTCTCACCTTGAGCCCGTGACCCCTCGTGATCGTCACCTCCGACCTGGGAAAAAGCTTCCCACTGTTCACCCTATCTATACCCTTCATAATTTTGTACACATCTATTAGGTCTCCCCTCATTCTCCGTCTTTCCAGGGAGAACAAGCCCAGTTTACCCAATCTCTCCTCATAGCAAAGACCCTCCATACCAGGCAACATCCTGGTAAACCTTCTCTGCACTCTCTCTAAAGCCTCCACATCCTTCTGGTAGTGCGGCAACCGGAACTGGATGCAGTACTCCAAATGTGGCCTAACCAGTGTTCTATACAGCTGCAACGTCAGACTCCAGCTTTTATACTCTATGCCCCATCCTATAAAGGCAAGCATACAATATGCCTTCTTCACCACCTTCTCCAACTGTGCTGCCATCTTCAAGGATTTGTGGACTTGCACACCTAGGTCCCTCTGTGTTTCTATACTCTTGATGGCTCTGCCATTTATTGTATAACTCCCCCCTACATTAGTTCTTCCAAAATGCATCACTTCGCATTTATCTGGATTAAATTCCATCTGCCATTTCTCCGCCCAATTTTCCAGCCTATCTATATCCTGCTGTATTGTCCGACAATGTTCGTTGCTAACCGCAAGTCCAGCCATCTTCGTGTCATCCACAAACTTGCTGATAACACCAGTTACACCTTCTTCCAAATCATTTATATATATCACAAATAGCAGAGGTCCCAGTACAGAGCCCTGCGGAACACCAGTGGCCACAGACCTCCAGCTGGAAAAAGACCCTTCGACTGTTACCCTCTGTCTCCTGTGGCCACTTCTCCAGCTTCCACCCTAAACACGTTAAAGAAGCCATCCCCTACAGACAAGCCCTCCGAATACACAGGATCTGCTCGGATGAGGAGGATCGCAACAGACACCTCCAGACGCTGAAAGATGCCCTCATAAGAACAGGATATGGCGCTCGACTCATCGATCAACAGTTCCGACGCGCCACAGCGAAAAACCGCACCGACCTCCTCAGAAGAGAAACACGGGACATGGTGGACAGAGTACCCTTCGTCGTCCAGTGCTTCCCCGGAGCGGAGAAGCTACGGCATCTCCTCCGGAGCCTTCAACATGTCATTGATGAAGACGAACATCTCGCCAAGGCCATCCCCACACCCCCACTTCTTGCCTTCAAACAACCACGCAACCTCAAACAGACCATTGTCCGCAGCAAACTACCCAGCCTTCAGGAGAACAGTGACCATGACACCACACAACCCTGCCACAGCAACCTCTGCAAGACGTGCCGGATCATCGACACGGATGCCATCATCTCACGTGAGAACACCACCTACCAGGTACACGGTACCTACTCTTGCAACTCGGCCAACATTGTCTACCTGATACACTGCAGGAAAGGATGTGCCGAGGCATGGTACATTGGGGAAACCATGCAGACGCTACGACAACGGATGAATGAACACCGCTTGACAATCACCAGGCAAGACTGTTCTCTTCCTGTGGGGGAGCACTTCAGCAGTCACGGGCATTCAGCCTTGGATCTTCAGGTAAGCTTTCTCCAAGGTGGCCTTCACGACACACGACAGCGCAGAGTCGCTGAGCAGAAACTGATAGCCAAGTTCTGCACACATGAGGACGGCCTAAGCCGGGATGTTGGATTTATGTCACATTATCAGTAACCCCCACAGCTTGCCTTCTGGGCTTGCAGAATCTCACTAGCTGTTCTGTCTGGAGACAATACACATCTCTTTAACCTGTGTTTAATGTTCCCTCCACCCACATTGTCTGTACCTTTAAGACCTGGCTGGCTGTAGGATTCGCATTCTAATCAGTATTCTGCAACTTGATTTTGTCTGTTTGCACTGTTTGAGAGCACATTTCCACTCCATCTGACGAAGGAGCAGTGCTCCGAAAGCTTATGGTATTTGCTACCAAATAAACCTGTTGGACTTTAACCTGGTGTTGTGAGACTTCTTACTGTGTTCACCCCAGTCCAACGCCGGCATCTCCACATCCTGTGGCCAAGCCAGTTTTCTACCCATCTTGCCACCTCTCCTTGTATCCCATGAACCTCAACCTTCTCAACTAACCTGCCATGAGGGACTTTGTCAAATGCCTTACTGAAATCCATATAGACAATATCCACGGCCCTTCCTTCGTCAACCGTTTTTGGCACTTGCTCAAAAAACTCCACCAAATTTGTAAGGCACGACCTCCCTCTTACAAAACCATGCTGTCTGTCACGAATAAGATTGTTCCGTTCTAAATGCGCATACATCCTGTCTCTAAGAATCCTCTCCAACAACTTCCCTACCACGGACGTCAAGCTCACTGGCCTATAATTACCCGGGTTATCCCTGCTACCCTTCTTAAATAACGGTACCACATTCGCTATCCTCCAATCCTCAGGGACTTCACCTGTGTCCAATGAAGAGACAAAGATTTCCGTCAGAGGCCCAGCAATTACATCTCTTGTCTCCCTGAGCAGTCTAGGATAGATGCCATCAGGCCCTGGGGATTTGTCAGTTTTAATGTTATCTAAAAAACCTAACACTTCCTCCCTTGTAATGGAGATTCTCTCTAACGGGTCAACACCTCCCTTTGAGACACTCCCAGTCAACAAGTCCCTCTCCTTTGTGAATACCGATGCAAAGTATTCATTTAGGATCTCCCCTATTCCCTTGGGTTCTAAGCATAATTCCCCTCCTTTGTCCCTGAGAGGTCCGACTTTTTCCCTGACAACTCTTTTGTTCCTAACATATAAATAAGATGCCTTAGGATTCTCCTTAATCCTATCTGCCAAGAACATTTCGTGACCTCTTTTTGCCCTTCTAACTCCCCATTTGAGTTCTTTCCTACTCTCTCTGTATTCCTCCAGAGCTCCATCTGTTTTCAGTTGCCTGGACCTAACGTACGCCTCTCTTTTATTTTTGATCAGATCCTCAATTTCCCTGGTTATCCACGGCTCTCGAATCCTACCTTTCCTCTCCTTCCTTTTTACAGGCACATGCCTGTCCTGCAGCTTTATCAACTGGGAGAGACTATGGGAGGGTACCAGACCCCTGGAGGAAACCCACCCACACATCTTTGGACTATGGGACTTTTTCTGGATAGCCATATGTGACAAGTGGTGTGCCACAGGGATCGCTGCTGGGATCTCAACTTTTTATAATTTATATAAGTGACTTGGGTGAAGGATCTGAAGATATGGTTGCTAAATTTGTTGATGACAGAAATATGGTAGGAAATTAAATTGTGAAGAAGATGGAAGGATGCTGCATTGGGACATAGGTTAAGTGATGAGCAAAGATCTGGCAAATGGAGTATAGTGTAGGCAAATGTGAAATTCTCCATTTTGGCAGGAAGAATAAAAAGTAAACTTATTATCTAAATGGTAAGAGATTGCAAAGCTCTGAATTACAGCAGGATCTGGGTGTCCTAGTGCATGAATTACAAAAGGGTTGTGTGCAGGTGTAGAGTCTGGCACTTTAAGGGGCAGTCGTCTGAAAGGGTCACATGACTGGGCTGACCAATCAGGAACTGGGTTCAGGCTTCACTCAAACTTTTCTGGACTTGTCCCGACAGTAAGATCCTCGAGCCATGTCTGGAAGCATTGAATCTGCATCACCCTGTAAATAGTTGTTGTTCATTAATAAATGTCTATAGGTTCTTCTTAACTGCCTGAGCCAAGTTATTGCATTTGGCGATGAAATAAAAAGCAGCAGAGAATCTGGAATAGTCGAAGTCAAATTTGCAATGTAGGGCTGCAGAGTTGCCTTTATTTGGTAGGCTGGATTGCTTCGACACCTCCGCTGAAGATTGGGTACAGTATGTTGAACAATCAGAATATTTCTTCAAAGCAAATAGAATAGAGGTGAAGGGAAAGAAGAAGGCAATATTATTAAGCATGTGTGAGACCCAAACCAATAAATTGATGCATAGTCTAACTTCCCCAAACATGCCCCAATGCCACTTCATTTGCAGAGATTGTTGATTTGGTAAAGGGTACTACCAGCCAAAGCCCTTCATAATTTTGCAATGATTTAAATTCAATTCCATGGGGACAGCCCCAAGGGAGACCATTGCAACCTACATATCAAGGCTTAAGCAAATTGTAGAGCATTGTGCCTTTGGGATAAGCAGCACAGTGGCACAGTGGTTAACACTGCTGCCTCACAGCACCAGGGATCCCATTTCAATTCCCACCTTGGGTCACTATGTAGAGTTTGCACTTTCTCCCTGTGACTGGGTGGGTTTCCTCCAGGAGTCTGGTTTCCTCCCATAGTCCAAAGATGTGTGGGTTAGGTTGATTCGCCATGCTAAATTGCCCCTTAGTGTCAGGGGGCTTAACAGAGTAAATACGTGGGGTTATGGGGATGGGCCTGGGTGGGATTGTTGTCGGTGTAGGCCTCCTTCTGTATTGTAGGATTCTATGTTCTAATACTAAATGACATGCTGAGAGATTGATTGGCCTGTGGAGTAAATGATGAGGCTACACAGAGTAAATTGCTGGCAGAAACTGAGATTAATTTTAAAAAGACATTGGAAATAATGGTAGCAACGGAGAGTGCTGAGAAGGGCACCTAGCAACTTCAGAGTGCACAGGCTGACATGTTCCAACAGTTGGGATGGGGAGCTGCAGGCAGCAGTGGTGCCAAAAGCGAAGATCCCAGTTTAAACCAAGAAACCAATATAGGAGTTGGTGGAGTTAAAAGATTCAGGAGAATGAATCAACGGCCTAGGATCATTAAGAGTGTTACAGGTGTGGGGGAAATCACTCCCCAGAGATCTGAAGATTCAGAAGCAAAGTGCTTTGTTTGCCACATGAAGGGCCATTTGAGGCACAGATACAAGAGTAAGCAAAGTCAGTCTAATAGCAGTAGAGTGAATAGCTCAGCACCTGTACAATATGTGGAAGATTCCCCTGCCGGTAAGCGGAACATCTTGTCATTAAATAACGTAAAAATAGGCAAAGTATCCCCCATCACTGTGGTGCTATTAGTCAATGGTCGATCATTGAAAATGGAAGTTGACATGGGAGCCCCTGCTACTGCAATAGGGAAGCAGGCCTACTGTGAGAAGGGGTCCAGCCTCTGAAATTGTGTGACTGGGCAAGTCTAATGCGCCATGGATGGCTCCAAGAAGTTAAACTCAAATGGTTAGAAATTTTCAGAATTAAAGAAGGGGGTCTGCATGAAATAATCCAGAAGTACCAGGATTTTGTTCAAGATGAAACTGAGAAGATTAAAGAAATGATGGCAAAAATTCAGATAGACACAGAAGCCATCCCAAAAATTTTCATAGCTTGACCTGTGTCGTATGCTTTGTTAGAGAAAGTCAAAACTGAACTAAAAAGGCAAGCAGAAGTGGGTATCATATTGCCAGTCCAGTTGTAGAATGGGCAGCATCCACAGCGCCCATGGTGAAACCAGGTAAAACAGTCTGCTTCTGTGGAGACTATAAATTGACAATAAGCCAGGCAGCAAAGCTGGACAAATACCTAAACCCAAAGATAGAGGATTTGGATGCAAGACTGGTTGGAGAACAGTCAAAAACGAAAATTAGACATGAGCCATGCCTATCAACAGTTGGTGATGGATGATGCTTCCAGAGGCTAAATGACTATTAACATCTAAAAAAGGATTATATCAGTACACATGCTTACCTTTTAGCATCGCAACAGCTTGTGCCATATTTCAAACAACCATGGAAAATTTATTACTGGGCTTGCCACATATCGTTGTATATTTGGATAACATGTTGATAACTGGTGCAACCGAAGAACATTTAACTAATCGAGAAAAAGTATTGAGAAGATTTCAGGAGGTGAGAGTTTGCCTAAAAAGGGGAAAATGAATTTTGCAGGCCAGCTTACCTCGGCTACCATGTGGATGCCCTGGGACTATAAAAGTGTTCATTGATGTAAATTATGGGGGACTGCATAGGTTGACTATTATTCTGGGGGTGATTCTCCCATTCTGACACGCTAATTTTTTGGCAGGTCGGGCTGGGAAATGCATGTGTGCGCCGATTTGCGGGATTCGCGCATGCATTCCCAACATGCACGCATCTCCCAACACCTAAGATCTGGCGTGATCGGAAACACACTGAAACCGCCTGGAACAGCAGGTAAGTAATTTTAATCTTATATTGATGTAATTTGAATGTGATTATCGTGCCCAGTCTCAATTCTCCGGGCCTGCTAGCATCTCCCACCCCGCCAATACAATTTCACTCCGGCCGGGTTTAGAGTAGCTCCCCACTTTTGGGGAACCAATGAGAGACTGCGCTGGAGTGAAGAGGGGGCAATCGGGCCCCCCAGAGGGTCGGGTAGCAGGGAGTGGTGCCCCCGAGCGGGATTCGCCTGTGCCCCTGGCACTGCCCAAGGAGCAAAGTGTCCCTGCCCAGGGGGCACCTTGGCACTGCCCACAGGGCATGGAGCAGTGCCAAGGGGGCAGGGCCAGCGGGGGGTGCGGCCTAGGGGAGAATCGGTGAGGGTGGGGGGGTCCCGCTGCCACTCTGCCATTTGGATCGATCGTGGCTGGAGGGAGGGCAACAATCAGGGTGGGCTGGGGGAGGGGGAGGTGGTCTGCCAGGGGGGTCTGCTTCCCATTGGGAGAGGTTTGCCAGGGTGGCGAGGGCTCTGTAGGGGGGGGCTCTGCCTCCTGGAGGGGGTCTGCCGGGGGGATCGTCACTGCTGGGGGTGGGCTGGAAACCGGGGCACCTCTGGAGAGGTAGAGGGGTTCAGGGCTGGCCCAGGAACCTTTGAGCCTTAGTTAAGCCGCACTTGGAATATAGTGTTCAATTCTGGTCGCCACACTACCAGAAGGATGTGGAGGCTTTGGAGAGAAAAGATTTACCAGGATGTTGCCTGGTATGGAGGGCATTAGCTATGAGGAGAGGTTGGAGAAATTTGGTTTGTTCTCACTGCAGCGACGGAGGTTGAGGGGCGACCTGATAGAAGTCTACAAGATTATGAGAAGCATGGAGAGAGTGGATAGTCAGAAGCTTTTTCCCAGGGTGGAAGAGTCAATTACTAGGGGGCATAGGTTTAAGGTGCGAGGGGTAAGGTTTAAAGGAGATATACAAGGCAGATTTTTTATACAGAGAGTAGTGGGTGTCTGGAACTCGTTGCCGGGGGAGGTAGTGGAAGTGGATACGGTAGTGACTTTTAAGAGGCGGCTTTACAAGTACATGAATAGGATGGGAATAGAGGGATATGGTCCCCGGGAGGGTAGGGAGTTTTAGTTAAGTTGGGCAGCATGGTCGGTGCAGGCTTGGAGGGCCGAAAGGCCTGCTCCTGTGTTGTAATTTTCTTTGTTCTTTGTTCTTTGTCTTTGAATGGTCGTGGGGGCCACAATCAGGCCGTGGGGGAGGCTGAAGGGGTAGCACTGCAGGGGTCCCGAGCTGGCCAGAGATCGAGCTGGCCAGCAAATGGGAGGCTGACAGTTCGGGACCACTGCACATTGGCAGAGTTCTGGAACTGTGAGACTCCAGCATGAATAGCCCCCCCCCCCCCGCCCCCCCGAGCTTTTAATGATATTCACGATTGTGACCTCTGCATTGCACAGAGTGTGGGAGGTTCAAGCCTGAACTCCCACTGAAAAAACAATCGTGAATTACACAATTTTTCCTGCAAATTCATCACTTAGAACTTTTTTGGGAGAATTGCACCCTCTGTGTGTAAAGGAACTTAGAGGGGAAAGGATGTGGTGCCTGGCCCATTTAAGGGGCAATCTTCCGATAGGGTCACATGGCCCGAGCTGACCAATTGGGAACCAAGTTGGGGCTTCACTCCAACTTGTCTGAGCTTGACCCAGCAGTTGGATCCTAGAGTCATGTCTGGAAGCATTGAATCTGCATCACCCCGTAAATAGTTGTTGTTTGTTAATAAATATCTAGAGTTAGTTCTTAACTGGTGGAGCCAAATTACTACAACAGGTACTGCAACAGGTATAGCAAGTATTTCGAAAAGCTAAAAGAATGTTATCACTGTGAGGGAAATTGTTGACAAAAGTAGAAAACATATGTTTAGTTGTAGAGGGCACTGATTGAATCACCTCTGGAGTATTGTGTACAGGATTGGTCTCCTAATTATGGAAAGACGTAAATGGGTTAGAAGCAGCTCAGGGAAGGTTTACTAGACAAATTGATGGTTATGGGGAAAGGTTGGAGAGATTAGATTTGTATCGACTAGAGTTCAGATGAATAAGGGGGGACTTAATCAAAACCTTTAAGATCCTGAGGGATATTCACAGGGCAGAAGTGGAGAGGATGTTTCCTCTTGTCAGAGAATCTAGAAATAGGGGTCACTGTTTTAAAAGAAGCGGATACTCATTTAAGACGGAGATGAGAAGAATTTTTTCTCTCAGAGGGTTGTGCCTCTCTGGAATTCTCTTCCTTTAAAGGCAGTGGAAGCAGAGTTTTTGAATATTTTTTCAGGCAGAGTTGGATAGATGCTTGATTAACAAGTGGGTGAGAGGTTATCAGGGGTTGGCAGTAATGCGGGTTGGAGTTAAAATCAAATCAGCCATGATCTTACTAAATGGCAGAGCAAACTCGTGGGGCTCTTGCTCTTAATTCATATTTTTGTATGTTCATAAGTAAGCTTCCGCTGAAATCGCCGAGAATGGAATTTCAGACCAAATGGCAATAAATGCAAGGCTGTTATGAAATTCTTAAGAATATTATGGCCCTAATTAAAGGTTTTATTGACAGCATTTCTTTCTCAGTCACATCTAGACTGTACCATAAGCTTTTGGAAGACAAATCTAATTACATAACTACTTATAAAATTGTCATTTTTTACAGTTTCCTGAAAACAATCCATTGAAAGCCAATCAAAAGTATATCACTGTACCAGTGCTAGAAAATATGAAACCAGTTTTGACCTATATTATTTTACCTATATTATTAACCTTTCAGAAGGTTGTAACAGCTTGCAGCAATTACAGTTCAGTGCATCTCAAATACAAACTTTAAAAGTAATTTCAATTCATGTAGCACCTTATTAAATCTTAAACATGTCCTAAATGTCTTCACATAATGGATACCTTTGGTTAAAAAGCTGAAATATACAGAAAATTTGCTCTGTTCCATAATAAAAGCAAAAACTTTGATGCAAATACAAGATGTATGCACTGCCGTAAGAAAGAATGAATTACCAAATGTGCACAATCTGTATGATGGCAATGTCTGGTAAATACCTTCCATGCAGAGTGGTTGGGATCTGGACTGCACTGTGTGACATTGTGGTAGGGGCAGATTCAATCATGGTTTTCAAAAGAGAATTGGATCATTATCTGCAGAGGAGAATTTTGCAGGGCTATGGGGAAAAGAGCTGAACTTGCATGAACACAATGGGCCAAATGGCCTTCTTCTGTGCTGTAACTATTTTATGGGCGGAATTTTGTAGAGAAGACAGAGGTCTCTACTGCCAGCCAGAGACCAGCAAGAAGACCACATCCCCTCTTTACTGGATGGTCCACCACATCTTGTGCCACACAGGCATTTGATAGGCCAGAAGCAGACCTTCACCCACAGCAATGCTTTTCAAGCTTTTTTTCCCCAGGACTCACTTCTGCCAACTGGCCGAGCTTTGGGACCCACACCATGTTCACCTAGCTTTAATGTGACGGGTAAGCCTGCCTGGTCCTCATGATCTCACTCTAACCAGGTTTACAGGATGAGAGGGCAATGCGCATAACAGGTGTAGAACTCAACCGGCTCCTTTGTGCTGTTTTCACCTCTGTGAAAATCCCATCTCGCACATGTCGGTCAACATGAAGGACAATAGCAACAAGTTGCTAGTTTTACTCAGCACTGGATACTCCAAAGAGATGCTAATCTGGGATGATGACAACCTCATGGACTTGTGGTATGTTTTTAACGTGCTGTCACAGCTCAGTCTCTTCATTTGGAGTCAGCTGTAAGTTAATAACTGTTTTTATTTATTAGTGTCACAAGTAGGCTTACATTAACACAGCAATGAAATTACTGTGAAAATCCCCCATTCGTCATATTCTGGCACCTGTTCGGGTACACTGAGGGAGAATTTAACACGGCCAATACACCTAACCAGCACGTCTTTCAGACTGTGGGAGGAAACCGGAGCACCCGGAGGAAATCCATTCAGACACGGGTAGAATGTTAAGACTCCGCACAGACAGTGGCCCAAGCCGGAAATCGACCCCAGATCCCTGGCGCTGTGAGGCAGCAGTGCTAACCGCCACTGTGTCACCGTGCCGCCCTACTCTGGGCTGACACTGGGCTCTCAAAATCAAAGGGATTGTTTAACCACATTTTTTCTTTCAAAATGTCAAACTTCCTTGGAAAGTAGTGACAGAAACTGTTGATCGGCGCAACCGGATGTGACTGAAGACGACTTGTCAGTCTATTGACAGTTACCTCACTAACACTGTATTTCTCGATGTGCCAGAGCAGTGTGGGGAATGTGTAGTATCTGAGGCTTTTTACTCGCACTTGCCAAACTTTCAATAACTTCTGGAAAGCATCTATTTGTTTCCAGTGCCGAAAGCAATCATCATCCTGTCCTTGCAATTTGGAATTGTGCGTTTAGAATCGAGAAGATGTCTGCAAGGTAAGACAGAGTTAAAATTCAACTTTCATCACCAAACGAATCAGCCGGAGGGGACAATTTCTCAAGAAGGAAAGCGTGGATTTCAGATCTCAGTTTGCAAACTCTGCCAAGCCCCTGACCCCTTGACAGCCAATGTGCTTCTGTGTGGAACAATAAATGTGTGTGTGCTCCGTGCCCATTTCAGAACATGGCCTCGGAAAGCCTGGTATTGAGGGCATGAGTTCAATGAAGTTCACGACTTTCACAATTCCTTTCAACACCACTTCAAGATCGGATGGAATTCCTTGCGATGCCAATGGCTCACGGTGAATGAAGCAATGATTCCAGACAATGTCCTGACCAGCTGCTTCCTTAATCCTTATTATAACCCCGCTGTTTTTCCCAGTCATGTTGGCTGCTCCGTCGCTTATGATTCCATTGCTATTAACCCAGTCAAGTCTGCACTTTGCAACCACACGGCTATTCAATGCTTCAAAGATCTGTGCACCAGTTGTGTTGGTTGGTAATGTCAAACAGCACAACATAGCCTCAAAAAATTAATTGTGCCAAACATATCTAACGTAAACTAGCAAGATTGCACAATCTGTAACGTCTGTACTTTCATCCAGCTGTATTGAGAATCCCTGTGCTAACTTTAAATAAGAAGTAAGCTGTACTTCTAAATTCTCAGCAATGTCACTAATTTAACTGTGTTATCACTAAGCGGAATGCATTTCAGTTTTTCAGCTGAGTTCTTATGAAAGGCGGCACAGTGGTTAGCACTGCTGCTTCACAGCTCCAGGGACCTGGGTTCGATTCCCGGCTTGGGTCGCTGTCTGTGTGGAGTTTGCATGTTCTCCTCGTGTCTGAGTGGGTTTTCTCCGGGTGCTCCGGTTTCCTCCCAAAGTCCAAAGATGTGCAGGTTAGATGGATTGGCCATAGTAAATTGCTCCTTAGTATGTAGGTTAGGCAGATTAACAGGGTACGTGGGGTTACGGGAATAGGGCTTGAAGACGCTGCTGGCCATGGCTGGGACTCTCGCTGGCATTCTGGAGACATAGCAGACTGTGGCTGTGAGCCTTGACAACTTAGCCCAGGCTCAGAGGGCTACTGCTGAAGGGCTCCAGAGCTTGGCTTGCTCCACAGAATACTGAAGCGGAGGGGTTCCAGAGCTTGGCCCAGTCTCAGAGAGCCAGGGCTGAGGGATCACACATCATGGGGCACACACATCTAGGCCTCCAGGACTGGCAGAGCCAGGTGATGCCGGAACTTCTGGAGCTCAGTCCAGTTATCCTGGCACCCCATGGAGTGCCCCTGGGGCCTCTGGGCAGCCCAAGGGAGGAGGAAGGGCTTGAGCCCATGCCGGGATCTTCCACCCAGGAGATCCTGGACGTCCCGAGACCTTTCGATTCCCCCCCTTCCTCACACCAGGGCATCTCAGAGCCAGCGAGATGAACAGGGTGGCACTGAAACAGTGCCATCCGCAAGTCAGCTGGGGTCCTCCAGGTTCTAGCCATCCAGGGGACGTCCACCAAGGGTATCACAGGCAACGGGGCGTGCATCACAGCTGGACACCTCCATCTCCGATGTGCATCCTGGGGTAGCACCTAGAAGAAGCAGTAGACAGCACAAAGTTAGAACGTTGTTCATTGGAGGGCACGGGTGAAGGTCAGCATTAGTCAGGGTTTATTGATCAATAATATTAAGAATGCAATAAACTGTTAATTGCACATCATGCTGTGACTAATGTGTCTGATTCTCTTCCCCGCACCCCCGCCCCTCCCCCTCACCACAGCTCAGTGTCCCGACTCCCAAATGTAGAGGTGCTGTCTGTTGAGCCTTGCAGACTCAGCCACATGTTTCAGAGTGCCTGCCCTACCTTCCCCAACATCCACCAGACCCTTGGTACAAATGCCCTTGCACCCCAACCCCGCTCTCACCGCCCCCCTTGGCCAAAAAACATGTGTCCCCAACCCTTACAGCTAATGTGGGCCAGGGTGGCAGCGTGCATTCGGACTACAGGTAGGAGTCAGGATCCCAGTGAGAACAACAGTGAGTCATCATCATCCTCCAGCCTTCAACCAAGACTCACAACCATTGTCAGCCCAGGCACATTAACAGGGTCGGATGTTTCTGGGGGATAGGGTGGTGGGATGACAGGAACAGGGGAACGGTGATGTGTTGGTTTGAGGGCCCAGGTCGGTTTGGAGGGGGAATAGCAGCTGCACTTGCTCCTGGGGTGTGGTGGATGTGTGGTGGTTGCAGCCCCCTCACTGCACCATCTCAGTGAAACGGGCTGCAATCATGTTGTCACTCGCTCTCCTTCCCTGCCAAACACCTGCCATCACCGCCCGCCCTCTTTCCTCTGGCTCTTCATATGGTGGGGCGCCCACCTCGCCGCTGCTCCTCCTCCTCCTGCTCCAGCTGGTCTCCCCGCTGCTGGGCAATGTTGTGCAGAGCAAATGATGATGATGCATGAAGGACGCACAGGGTCATACTGGAGGGCCCCCCCAGAGTGGTCCAAGCAGCATCTTCAGCGGGCCGATGCACCGCTCAACGATGGACCAGGTGGCTGCATGGGCCTCATTGTAGCGGGTCTCTGCCTCGGTCTGGGGCCTCCGCACAGGCGTCATCAGCCACGACCTTAGCGGGTGACCTTTGTCACTCAGTAGCCATCTGGGAGCCTGGGCTGGTCTTCAAAGAGCCCAGGGATGTCCGACTGCCTGGGCACAAAGCTGTCATTGACACTCCCTGATATCGTGCATCGACCTGCATGATCTTCATTTGATTGTCACAGATAATTTGGACATTCAGGGAGTGGAACCCCTTCCTGTTCAAAAATTGCTGCAGCCCTGCACGGGGGACCCGCAAGGCGATGTGTGTCCCATCCATTGTGCCCTGCACATCCGGGATCCCGGCGATGGAGGCAAAGCCAAGAGCCCGGACCTCCTGCTGTGCACGGCCCACATCAAAATTAATGTTGCTCCTGCCTGGGCATACAGGGCATCTGTGACCTGCCGCACACATCTGTACATGGAGGCCTGGGAGATCCCAGCTAGGTCGCCACTGGAAGCCTAGAATGACCCGGAGACATAGAAATTGAGGGCTGCCGTCACGTTCACGTCTACAGGGAGCGGGTGGCCACCCCTCCCCCAAGGTGTCAGGTGTGAGAGCACCTCACAAATGTGACACAGCATGGTCTTGGACAGGCACAGTCGGCAACAGCACATCTCCTCCGAGAAGGCCTTGAATGAATTTCGGGGCCTGTACCTCCTTGGCCTCGACACCCTCCGCCTTCTGTGCACCCTCTCGGGAGCCTGCTCACCCACCTCCTGGCCCTCAGTGGCAGCCCCCTGCCCTCCTTCCTGAGGGTCTGGTGGTGGTTGCTCTTGCGGTGGCCTCTCCACGCCCGCCACCTCCTGAGCCGCCGCCTCATCCTCCTCCACCCCTGCTGCCACCAACATGGACAGCTCCAGATCGAGCAAACCGAGATCCATCTGCACAGTGGGGTTTGGAAAGGGCATAGAATGATGGATTATTATCATATTTATCATAGGCTGCATAGACCCAGCGCCACCCCAATCCCTCACTTGGGCTAGGACCCCACTTGTGGGTGCTGGCAACCCCACACAATCCATGGTGCCATGCGTGGCCCGATTAGGGTTGTGTGGCATTCCCATCATGACAAATGCTGGCACAGATTATGGAGGTCGGTGTGCAGCCATGGGTAATAAGCACCCTTGAGCCATTGCCATAAGTGCAACTGTAGCATCCGTTACAGGCATGTGTTGCTGGTCCGTGTCACAGGGCTGGGACAGACTGCAAAGCAGCACCAGATGTGTGCCCAGTGACAGCAGATTCCATGCAGTCCATGTCTGAACCTCTGCACCCCGGCCTGGATCAGCAGCTGCTTCATCTGGTTAGGCCTCAGTCAGCACATGGTGCAGTCCTCCCCACCTCGGAACGCCAGCACTTAGTAGAGTCCCTGACCACACCCCGCGGCAAGACAATGCCACTGCAAAGTGCTGTGGAGGGGCGGAGGGGGTGAGCAAGAGCCCTCGAGGCTGCCTCCCACAGTATGTGACAGTGCTGCCCTGTTGAGGAGGGATGGGGAGCGGGAGCCCTCGAGGGTGCCTCCCACAGTGCACTACAGCGCTATCCGGGGGGGGGGGGGGGGGGGGGGGGGGTAGGGGGGGTGTGTGGGACTCCCTGACAGAACCTCACCCAGAACGTTGTGAGTAAATATAAGCCACCCCCCCCCCCCCCCCCCACTCCTGAACCCCAGATATCACTGGTCCACGGGCCAGCACTTGAAGGCAGCAGGAGGAAGGCCACCAGGCATCTCGAGGACCTGCCTGCGGCACCGCTAGCAGCACTTACCTCTTCACGCTGGTTCAAGGCTGCCACACCAGGTTGAGGCTTTGAAATACCTGGTCTGATTCACGCCAAAGTTACATCACGCCAAAGAGGTGGGAGATGCAGACGTGAGTGGAGATTGCCGTGTGGATCTCGATAATGGCATGTAAAGTCATGCTGCTCAGCAGCCCACCGGGTTTCAGTGGGTTCCCATTTTTCTCCAGCTGGGAGATGCAGGCAGGACGTAAAAGCTGATGGGGAACCCGCGAAATGGCCACACGCGCATCTCCCAGCCCGACGCGCCAGAAAAGTTGTGGGCCGCGATGGGAGAATCACGGCCTTGATTTCTATGACTCAATGGAATATCGGTTACAACTGACCCACTGGAAGAAAGGGTCATTTTTGTCATTCCTGAAATTGTAAAAATACAGTTATTTCTACGATACAATCACATAGCAGCAAATTCCAAATTCAAATACATTCTTTACAAGTTCCTTTCTGTTCCTGACACATGAAGTACTGCGATAACTATTTATAGCAGTTTATGCACAAGTCTGGTGATATAAAATCTTAGCAGGATAAGCTGACACAAATTTTTATTGAGGTGCTTTGAAAAACATTGGAATCTTGAACTTCAAGACTGAAGCCTAGATATAGAAAGTCTTCACTCTTTTTAAATATTCCATCCCAAATTATCACTCTGACATTTTGGCCCTTAACAAATGTATGCAGCAAAATGCAGATAGAATTGCTGCAATTTGACTTGTATGTCATAGATCTTAAGGGGCCAGAGCTTGCTGCCAAAATAACAATGAGTTTAATGTGCTTGCCATGACTAATGTGTAACTTATCTTGTAACTTGCAACCAGGAAGATATACCCTATGGATCGTGGTTCACCACAAGTTTCTGAATGATTTATGCTGTGAACTTTGTGAAAGAAGCAGTTCACTTTCAACCTAGCTGTGAATTTCATAAACATGCTGCATTTGTTCATTAATTAGCCATTAAAATCATCACTGAAAG
This sequence comes from Mustelus asterias, assembly GCF_964213995.1. Taxonomy (NCBI): domain Eukaryota; kingdom Metazoa; phylum Chordata; class Chondrichthyes; order Carcharhiniformes; family Triakidae; genus Mustelus; species Mustelus asterias. Next base: position 57,075,029 of record NC_135810.1, on the reverse strand, counting down.
TTAGGGCCTGTATTTAACACCCTATATATTAGAAGGTAACCGATGATAACACTGGATCTGTTCTAATGTGACCAATGGTAACAGCTATAAGGGTCAGCTGACCCAGTAAACTATGTAACCAATGACAAAATGATGTGATGATCAGCTGACTCAGTATAAATAAGAACCTGTTGGGAATTGTGAGAGTGTTTGGAATGGTCCAGGGTGAGGCCTCACGTGTTGGAGTAATGAAGTGTCTTTATTAAACCATTTTCTTTGATTTATCTGTTGGAGTAAGTTTTGTTTCATTTTATTGCCTATATATAACTTAAGAGTACCTTCTGCTGGATGAACACTAAGCAATATTTTAATAAGGAGGTTAGTGCTCCTGCAATGCCACTCAGTGCAGAAAGGAAACAACTTCTACCCTGGGTCTCATTCCTGCAGTTTGTTAGTTATTGTGAAGGATTTGTAGACTTCTTTTCATTTCCTTTCCATCTCTCTCTCAATCTAATATTTCATTCCCTCTATTTCTATGTCTCATTTGTCTCTAATGCCACATCATTACTTTTTCATATTTTTGTTTCTTTCTCAATCCTGGAATCCCATCCATTAAGAAAATATTTTGTTGGTCCCATCATTCACCAAGATCTCAAATGCCCCATTACCTTCTCCACACCTTTATTAGCTCGTAATCCCAGTAATGCACAGCACAAAAATGTTTCAAGCTGAAGGATGAAGGAAAAGTCCAGGAAACTTTGAGAATTTTCGAACGGCATTTGGTAAGCTGCCACATAAACAGTTTACTGCGCAAGATAAAAGCTCTTGGTTTTGGGGCTAGTGCAGTAACATGAATAGAGAATTGGCTGGCAAGCGAGTGATGAACGAGCTGTGATTGGAAAAAGTAAATGATCATTAAATAGTATCACTACTAAGATGTTACTTCTGACAACTAGCAACCCTTCAAGTAAAAGAACAGTCATGTTAAAGTGGGAAAATCATCAGATGTATTAGAATAGATTATCCACTGGGTAAAGTGCTGTTCTGCATTGCACAATATTGAAAGGTTAGGTCAATGTGGGATCTAGAGCTAATTGTTTACTCTCTCCTCATGGCTTTCATTCATTCTTTACAGAAAAGCTCAGCCATCTGTATGGCTATTTGAAAGCTTTGACATCTGTTTGAGCTTTTGGCTCTCTTCAATGGAACTAATGGATTCCATGCTTCAGGACTTGTTCACGCAGCAATATTGGGGAATGGGTCATTTTCAGATCGATAAACTGTATCTACTGAGGTGTCACAGTGATCAGTGTTGATGCCTTTACTATTAACAATCTATATTAATAACTTGAATAAAAGAACAAAGTCTATTGCTGTCAAACTTGCTGGTCCTGGAAAAATGAGAGGTGATCTTGCTGAAACATAAAGTTCTGAAGGAGCTTGACAGGGTAGGTGTTAAGGGGGATATCTTAGTTTAGTTTATTAGTTTATTTATTAGTGTCACAAGTAGGCTTACATTGACACTGCAATGATGTTGCTGTGAAGATCACCTAGACCTCGGGGACAGTTTCAGAATAAGGGGTCACCCATTTAATGTGGAGGTGTAGAGTTTCAGAAAGGTGCGAACCTTTGGAATTATTTACACCGAACGCTCTGGAGGCTGTCAAAGCTGAGATAGATTTTTTATTGAGAGGCAATTGTTATGGAGACAGACAGGGGAGTTGAAACTACAATCAGGCCAGCCATGACTATCCTGAATGGTGGAGCACGTCCAAGAGCTAAGTGGGCTAAGCCTGTCCATATTTCTTATCATCTTATTAAAACCTTTGAAAATAAGGGCCTATTTTAAAACAGGATTTTCTGCGGAAATGGTGAACCAGTGCAGCATTGTTTGAGATCAAGAGGGCTGATTCATTCTTCATACTTGCTTATTTATCTGAAAGTTATTTAACATAGTATTTCTACGCTTTCGACAACACAATTGAGTTCGCTTAATTAAAATTTCAGTCAGGGTAAGGATAACAGGAAACTAATTAATAAAGCCGTTAGCTTAGGCCAGGTCCAGAAGCATTAATTAAAAAATTAAACATTTATGTAAAGTGCTAAATAGATTATAAAAGAGGGGATAGAGATTTTGTTTCTTAGATCATGGATGGGCAACTGAGACATGTTGCTCGTGGGAAAACGCAGGTTGGGAATCCTACACATTGTTGTTTAGAAGCTGCTACCACCATTCTGGAAGTGGACATTTCAGAATTTCTGCAATTTTCAGCAATGCACCTGCATTTTGGAGACTTTTCTGAAAATCACACCTGCAGCGTGGAGGTTTGAACCATGGACTGGAGGTAGGCAGAGTCTAAAAGTCCCTTTTACAGTTCATCGTGAAATTCAATAGCCTGAGTTACATCTATGTTTACTTAAAGCAAGTGATGAACGAGCTGTGATTGGAAAAGGTAAGTGATCATTAAATAGTATCACTACCAAGATGTTACTTCTGACAACTAGCAACCCTTCAAGTGAAAGAACAGTCATGTTAAAGTGGGAAAATCATCAGATGTATTAGAATAGATTGTCCACTGGGTAAAGTGCTGTTCTGCATTGCACAATATTGAAAGGTTAGGTCAGTGTGAGATCTAGAGCTAATTGTTTACTCTCTCCTCGTGGCTTTCATTCATTCTTTAACAGAAAAGCTCAGCCATCTGTATGGCTATTTGAAAGCTTTGACATCTGTTTGAGCTTTTGGCTCTCTTCAATGGAACTAATGGATTCCATGCTGCAGGGCTCGTTCACGCAGCAATATTGGGGAATGTCAGTTTGATTGCAAGGCTGCCTTCCAAATCACTAATGAATTTTGCATCATGGTTTTCTATACAGCTGTCCTGAGGAAAGTCAGTTTTGTTGTTTGGTTGCCTTACAAACCATTCACATTGATTTTGCACATCAGGGATCCTCAGCTTTCCTGAGGTATATAAGTTCATTTATTTTGTCAGATTTATGAGCTGTTGAAGAAGATAATATTTTAAATATCAGTTCAAGTAATATTTGTTTATTTTGACAGATTAACAAGCTTTTCAAATGTTATTACAGGGCTTGAAAGTTCTGCTTATACAATGGATACTAGTTGAGTGGGTAAGGTGGGGTAGAAAGTGAATGTGATGAGGGGGTGGAGGAGAGGCAGGGGTAAACAGAGGTGAGAGGTGGTAAGGGGATGATGGTGAGGGTGTTTTACACCGATCTCCAGAAATGGGCTGATGCCCCTGTGAACAGAGTTGGGATTTTTAACTTGGTCACCTCAAGAAGTCTCATAACACCAAGTTAAAGTCCAACAGGTTTATTTGGAATCACGAGCTTTCGGAGCGCTGCTCCTTTATCAGGTGAGTGGATAGGTAGGATAACCCGGGTAATTATAGGCCGGTGAGCTTGACGTCCGTGGTGGGGAAGTTGTTGGAGAAGATTCTTAAAGATAGGATGTATGCGCATTTAGAAAGGAATAAACTCATTAACGATAGTCAACATGGTTTTGTGAGAGGGAGGTCATGCCTCACGAACCTGGTGGTGTTTTTTGAAGAAGTGACCAAAATGGTTGACGAAGGAAGGGCCGTGGATGTTGTCTATATGGACTTTAGTAAAGCGTTTGACAAAGTCCCTCATGGTAGGCTAGTGAAAAAGGTTGGATCCCATGGGATAAAGGGGGAGGTGGCTAGATGGGTGGAGAACTGGCTTGGTCATAGAAGACAGAGGGTGGTAGTGGAAGGGTCTTTTTCCGGCTGGAGGCCTGTGACTAGTGGTGTACTGCAGGGCTCTGTATTGGGACCTCTGCTGTTTGTGATTTATATAAATGATCTGGAAGAAGGAGTAACTGGGGTGATCAGTAAGTTTGCGGACGACACAAAACTGGCAGGACTTGCAGATAGTGAGGAACATTGTCAGAGGCTACAGAAGGATATAGATAGGCTGGAAATTTGGGCAAGGAAATGGCAGATGGAGTTCAATCCTGATAAATGCGAAGTGATGCATTTTGGTGGGAATAATGTAGGGAGGAGCTACACGATAAATGGAAGAACCATAAAGGGTGTAGAGACGCAGAGGGACCTGGGTGTGCAAGTCCACAGATCTTTGAAGGTGACGTCACAGGTGGAGAAGGTGGTGAAGAAGGCATATGGCATGCTTGCCTTTATAGGACGGGGCATAGAGTATAAAAGTTGGGGTCTGATGTTGCAGATGTATAGAACGTTGGTTCGGCCGCATTTGGAATACTGCGTCCAGTTCTGGTCGCCACACTACCAGAAGGACGTGGAGGCTTTGGAGAGAGTACAGAGGAGGTTTACCAGGATGTTGCCTGGTATGGAGGGGCTTGGTTATGAGGAGAGATTGGGGAAACTGGGGTTGTTCTCCTTGGAAAGACGGAGGATGAGGGGAGACTTAATAGAGGTGTATAAAATTATGAAAGGCATAGATAGGGTGAACGGTGGGAAGCTTTTCCCCGGGTCGGTGGTGACGTTCACGAGGGGTCATAGGTTCAAGGTGAAGGGGGGGAGGTTTAACACAGATATCAGAAGGACATATTTCACACAGAGGGTCGTGGGGGCCTGGAATGTGTTGCCGGGCAAGGTGGTGGAGGCGGACACACTGGGAACGTTTAAGACTTATCTAGACAGCTATATGAACGGAGTGGGAATGGAGGGATACAAAAGAGTGATCTAGTTTGGATCAGGGAGCGGCGCGGGCTAATTGTTCCTGGTTTCTCGTTTCAAGGCTTCATTCTACGATCATCTTGCTGGTGCCAGTACAGAGTGAGACTGCGGATAGTTGGGAACCTGTCTCGGGGGCAGGGGATTCATATGGTGTTCGTGGAAGTGGAAATGACTCGGGTTGGGAAGCATTTTCCGATCGGGGCCATTGTGATCTCCTGGACTCGTTTTGATCGCCTCAGGGGGTCGGAGAGGAATTTCCCAGATTTTTTTTTCCCCATATTGGCCCTGGGGTTTTTCACTCTGGGTTTTCGCCTCTCCCTGGAGATCACATGGTCTGGAATGGGGGGGTGGGGGTAAGTTAATAGGTTGTAATGAACAAAGCATCGTAGCTGTGAGGGACAGCTCGGTGGATAGGATATTGGTATGTAGATAGGCTGGAAAATTGGGCGGGGATCCTGGATTCAGGATTCAATCCTGGACCGGGGAGCGGCGCGGGCTTGGAGGGCCGAAGGGCCTGTTCCTGTGCTGTATTGTTCTTTGTTCTTTGTTCTTTGTTCTTTGTTTCACAAACACGGCATATATAGACAAAGACACAATTGCAAGATAATGGTTGGAATGCGAGTCTTTTCAGGTGCAGAGTGTGTGAGTGGAGAGAGGGATAATCACATGTTAAAGAGGTGTGAATTGTCTCAAGCCAGGACAGTCAGTACGATTTTGCAAGCCCAGGCCAAATGTAGTATGACATGAACCCAAGAGGCTGTCCTCATTGCAAATTTTGTGATGTGTATGTTAATATCAGCATCAAGATTGCTGGTGATTGTAGAGCCCAGATATGTGAAGCTACCAACAACCTCCAGCATCACATTGTCAGTGCTGATCGCGATGATATGGCAACAATCTGGACCATGACATTTGTCTTCCTGATACTGATGGTTAAACCAAACTCTTTACAGTCATGGGAGAGTTTGTCCATTTGCTGAAAAAGGTGCTCTTTGGTATGGAACGTCGGCATAGTACAGCTCTCTGATGACGGTGAGGGTGTTTTACACTGATCTCCAGAACTGGGCTGATGTCCCTGTGAACAGAGTTGCCAATTCTTTGTCTTGAAACTCAGGTGAACAAGGCTAAATGACTTTCCATCAGTTCTGGTCTGTAGGTAGACAACATCTGTAGAGGAAGTGAAGGCAAATGACAGCAGCAAAGAGAAGAATATGCCTAAGAGGATTGCTGCCAGAAAACAACCCTGTTTGACCCCACTGTCGACAAAACAGGAGGTAGCCAATATCACATTTACTGGTACACTGCCATTCTACATTCAAATTAAAAGTGAATCCATTCCACATTAAGGCAGGAATCCAATCTAGTGGTGCATTTTAATCTCCTTAACAACCAAAGAAGTATTAATTTAAATTTGCAAATATGTTGTGCACAATTTCAGCTGGCAGTGCAGTTTGAAAAATGGTAGGTTAAAACAAATGAAAAATGGGAATGTGACTTTATCTTGATCAATCGTGAAATTTTTACGCATACTGATCCTATTATTTATTCAGTTATGTGGACTTGTATCCATGTAATCTTGTCTCAGGGTATATTTTTTCATGTATGGATGTGAGCACTGCTAGCAAAGCCAGAGCATTTATTGCCCATCTCTAATTGCCCTTGAGAAGTTGGAGGTGAGTCGCCTTTTTAAACGCTGTAGTCGATTTGGTACGGGTACTCCCACAATAATGTTGGACTGAGAATTCCAGGATTTTGGTCAGCAACAGTGAAGGAACAGCAGTACAGGGGGCAATTCTCCCATCCCACTGTGCTAATTATTTACGATGTGAAGATGCCAGCGTTGGACTGGGGTGAACACAGTAAGAAGTCTCACAACACCAGGTTAAAGTCCAACAGGTTTATTTGGTAGCAAATACCATAAGCTTTCGGAGCACTGCTCCTTCGTCAGATGGAGTGGAAATGTGCTCTCAAACAGGGCACAGACACAGAAATCAAATTACAGAATACTAATTAGAATGCGAATCTCTACAGCCAGCCAGGTCTTAAAGGTACAGAAAATGTGGGTGGAGGGAACATTAAACACAGGTTAAAGAGATGTGTATTGTCTCCAGACAGAACAGCTAGTGAGATTCTACAAGCCCAGGAGGCAAGCTGTGGGGGTTACTGATAATGTGACATAAATCCAACATCCCGGTTTAGGCCGTCCTCATGTGTGCGGAACTTGGCTCTCAGTTTCTGCTCAGCGTCTCTGTAGACTCTGACTTTGACTCTGACTGCAGACTCTGACGACACATGACAGCGCAAATAGGCCCTGCCCCCCCCGAGCTTTTAATGATATTCACGATTGTGACCTCTGCATTGCACAGAGTGTGGGAGATTCGAGTCTGAACTCCCACTGAAAAAACAATCGTGATTTACCTCAGTTTTCCCGTAAATTCAGCACTTAGAACTTTTTGGGAGAATCGCCTCCATAGTTCCAAGTCAAAATAATGCGTGACTTTAAGGGTTGCAGGTGTTCTGTTTCTGTGTACCGCAACCCTTGTTTTACACATGTAAGGAGACTAAGATCTCACCCTGTATATTTTTTATAAAATAGATATAGATATCCTCATGGCTATTGCTAATATTTTGAAATCTGAACAAAGACCTTTTAAAATGTTTTGACCAACAAACAAAAGGAGTTACCATGGCAGTATTGAAAAACATTTGCCCCATTACTTCTAAAGAAACACTAATGACCTCCTGTGAGCTGCAAAGACCAAATTCTAAGGAAGCTACACAAAGGCCATCTGAATTTCATAATCCAGGTTCGCCAACCAAAGTCTACTTGTCTGCTAGGACAAATAACCTCATAAGCTCCCTACCAATTGGGTCTCATTAAATCTAGCGTTCTTGTGGACCCAGATGAGAGATACACATCCCTTTTCAACTCCAATGTGGAGAGGTGGGAGTATGTGATATGGACGTCTAGTTTATGAAATTAGAAGGCGAAGATTCTCCCAAAAAAATTCTAAGTGCCAAATTCACATAAAAACGGGAGTAGCTCCTGCTTTTTTCAGTGGGATTTTCAAAGTGAATCCCTCACACTCTGAGGGATTCACTTTGTGTCTCAGGGAAATTCATGCTGAAAATCTGGGGCGAGACCTGTTCCTGCTGGAGAGGCCGGCAGCATAGCGCTGAGTGGGCTACTGTGGGCCATAGTGGAGATTGGCTCATGTGCAGTAGCCCCGCACTGCCAGCCTCCCGATTGCTGGGTAGCTTGACCGCTGGCCAGCCCTGCAACCCTGCAACATGGCCTCTCCGATCCCCCCACCCCCCGATCGCTGGCCTACCGGACATCCCCCGATGTCCCCGCCACCCCCCCCCCCCCCGCCCCCCCCCAACTCGGTAGTCCCGATCTCCCTGAAACCGCCCCCCCTCCCCAGCAGTCCTGACCCCCTGCCCCAGCAGCCTTGACCCCTCAGCAGGCCCCCACCCCGATGGCCCCAATGGCCAGCCCTGATCAGCCCCTACCCTTCCTCTGCCACTGATCTCGACTGCAGAGTGGCAGCAGGACCCGCCCCACCCCCACCGATCTCCCCCCATAGGTCCTGCCCCCTTGGCACTGCCCGATGCCCCTAGGACAATGCCAGGGGACCAGGCTTGAACTGCCAGGCTGGCACTGCCCAGCCGGCACCCACCCTTACCCCCCGCCGACCTCCTGGGGAGCCTCCATGGCCTCTCTTCACTCCAGCAGGGTTGAGCCGCCAGCTCCCCATTAGTGGGGAGCTGTTGAAATCCCTGCTGGAGTGAACCACTCCTGGTGGGGGGAGCAGAGGCTAGCAGGCCCAGAGACTTCAGTCCTGGGCCTGCTAATGATATTAAAATAAGAATTTAAATCAGCTCCGTGCCAATTTCCAGCACGGAGCTGACGACTCCAGAAATCCAGGTCTCGGACGCGCGTGGAGGCCAGAGTGCCCAGCAGGGAACCCAATAAACAGCCTCCGCTGATGTCTCCCAGCCCGCCTCACTGTTAGAATTGCCCTAGCAGCACAGCGGGCTGAGAGAATCACCACCTTGCTGAACTGCCTTACTGAACTGCAAAATCTCAGGCTGCTGTTTACCATCCTGTTCACCTCACAGAAAAGGAACTCTGCCCAGGTTTGGGCATTTGGCCCCCATCTACTCTGCTACTAATGGGAATTCTGTCCTATCACCTATAAGACTCAATTTGCCAGAATGAACATCTTGGAACGATGTTAATCAGTGATCATTTACCTTTTCCAATCACAGCACCTTCATCACTCGCTTTAAGTAAATATAGATGTAACTCAGGCTATCGAATTTCATGATGAACTGTAAAGGGGCTTTTAGACTCTGCCCACTTCCAGTCCTTGGTTCAAACCTCCACTCTGCAGGCGTGATTCAGGAAAGTCTCCAAAATGCAGGTGCATTGCTGAAAATTGCAGAAATTCTGAAATGCCCACTTCCAGAATGGTGGTAACAACTTCTAAACAACAATGTGTGGGGTTCCTTTCCCACAAGCAACATGTCTCAGCTGCCCATCCATGATCTAAGGAACAAAATCTCTATCCCCTCTTTTATAATCTACTTAGCACTTTACATAAATGTTTAATTTTAATTAATGCCTCTGGACTTGGTCTAAGCTGACGGTTTTATTAATTCATTTCCTGTTATCCTTACCCTGACTGAAATTTTAATTAAGCTAACTCAACTGCAGTGTTGTTGCAAGAGTAGAAACTTCATGTTAAATAACTTTCAGATAAATAAGCAAGTATGAGGAATAAATTGGCCCTCTTGATCCTATCATGTGAAATCATTCACCAGAAAAGTGAATCATACAGCATTGGTTTTCAGTCTACTGGCTTCTGTGAAGGAATACCTCCTTGAACATCAATTCGAGACTGTGGGATCCCCGTGAAACATTATTTATTTTCTCTTTGGTCTCTGCAGTATAAATCTTTCTTTTCTTTATCCCTCCCTTACTATATTACTGCAAAGGGGTGAAACACTGTGACCTTCTCCCGCAATCTGAGTGTATGCAAAGAAACTTACCCTTTGAGTTCATCTGTCTTGAGTTTGCTATGAGATTATTAATAGAAATTGGATCAAAACAAAAGGGAGATGTTCCACCACTTATAAAGAGGGAAACAAATCACACCACCTTTCTGTTTATGGGTGGACAGTCAGTGGAGAAATTAGTGTGACTTAAATTAACTCCCTCCTGTTTATAGGGTTGCTGCAATCCCCGGTTTGGTAGGTGCTACCAAAGGAGCCTTGGTGAGTTGCTGCTTTGCATCTTGCAATGGTACACACTGCTGCCACTTTGTGCTGGTGGTGGAGGGACTGATGATCGATCGAGTAACGATCGAGCACATTGCTTTGTTCTGAATGGTGTCGAGCCAGTTGAGTGTTGTCGGAGCTGTTCACACAGACAAGTGGAGAGCATTCCATCACACTCCTGATTTGTGTCTTGTAGATGATGGGTAGGCTCTGGGGAGTCAGGAGTTGGCTTAATGTCACAGAATCCCAGCGTCTGACCTATTCTTGTATTTACAGAATTTAAATGGCTGTTCCAGTTACATTTCTGCTCAGTGGTAACCCTCAGGATGTTGAATAGTAACAATGATAAACCCCAGAATTCAACAGTAATAATGCTAGTGAATGCCAATAGCTTGGCTTATAAAACGTGTGTGTGTGCTTACGTGCGTGCATGTCAATTCAATTTCTGATGGACTGTGCCTCCCTAGTTTTAGCCCTTTGAAATTCATGAGATTTTGGGGCATTTCCTTCAGGCAGGCTAAGACTGAATCCTAAAATAAAGGCAAAATATTGCAGATGCTGGAATCTGAAACAAAATGCTAGAAAATCTCAGCAGGTCAGACAGCATCCGTGGAAAGACAATGGAGCCAACATTTCAAGTTGACTCTATTCTCTCTCCACAGATGCTGTCAGGCCTGCTGAGATTTAGCATCTTCTGTTTCTGTCAACCTGAATCTTGTCTAGGCGTAGTTTACTGAGGACACAAACTGTTTCATTTTCTGAGGAGCATGATCTTAGTGATCATTCATTGAGTGAGTCTGAGTTGTCATATTGCACACTTTAGACATTTAGCTGAAAAAGTGCTAATACTAAGTCAACAGATTGATCACATACTTTCAGATAAATAGGGACACTGAGAACTTGCAAAGGCTAACATGAGATATTAAAAACAAGAGGATCAGATTTGTGAAAAGCAACTGTATAAATATTGTCTGATAGTCATTTGGCAGTCAGATCTTGAGTATTGCTGAAAAAAGTCTTGTCAAAGCTTTTTGTCTACACTCATCAGAACAATAACAAGAGTACAAATTTCAGGGGAAACAACCACTTTATACTGTCTGAGAAGAGGGTGGTGATTGGTTGGCAATTGGACTGTGATTGACAGAGGCATTACCATTTGATGGAGGCTGACAGTTAACTGTCAAGCATTGTTTGAAATTTAAACCAGGTATCTTGACTCTGAATTTTAACCAGGTATTGCCCTCTGAAATTAATCAGCAAATGACTGTCACTTATTTTGTTTAGCTGAAACAGGTGCAATGTGTGTATATGTTCTTTCTGTGTGCAAAAAGACCCTGTGTGTTATTACAAGTAGCTTCCAGTACACGTAAATATGCCACACTGCAAGCCTGTCTGTCAATCTTATATTGGTTGTCAGTGTAATTTTGAGCGCAGAAGATTATTTAGCAAATGTTGTCCAATCACGGAATCACATCTCTTGCAAACACGGGCTGGTTGGATACAGTCTGCACTGTGCCCATTGAAAACAGTGGAAGGGACATACTGTTTGATACAAGTCAACTTACCACCAATCAGTACTCTCTTTTGGAGTCTGATGATGCAGCTGTATAGAACGCTGGTTAGGCCACATTTGGAGTACTGCGTCCAGTTCTGGTCGCCGCACTACCAGAAGGATGTGGAGGCATTAGAGAGAGTGCAGAGAAGGTTTACCAGGATGTTGCCTGGTATGGAGGGTCTTAGCTATGAGGAGAGATTGGGTAAACTGGGGTTGTTCTCCCTGGAAAGACGGAGAATGAGGGGAGATCTAATAGAGGTGTACAAGATTATGAAGGGTATAGATAGGGTGAATAGTGGGAAGCTTTTTCCCAGGTCGGAGGTGACGATCACGAGGGGTCACGGGCTCAAGGTGAGAGGGGCGAAGTATAACTCCGATATCAGAGGGACGTTTTTTACACAGAGGGTGGTGGGGGCCTGGAATGCGCTGCCAAGTAGGGTGGTGGAGGCAGGCACGCTGACATCGTTTAAGACTTACCTGGATAGTCACATGAGCAGCCTGGGAATGGAGGGATACAAACGATTGGTCTAGTTGGACCAAGGAGCGGCACAGGCTTGGAGGGCCGAAGGGACTGTTTCCTGTGCTGTACTGTTCTTTGTTCTTTGTTCTTTTCATACAGCGTAAAGTTGTTGTTCCCCCTGACATTGCTATTCCTGTGATTATCTTGATGAGTGCTGGATGAATAGGTTTGACAAGTACTCAAATATTAATTATAATAACTTCTCTCCATTCTCTTCTATGGTAGAAAATATTGCCTTTGTATTTCTGAACAACATGCTTCCAGATCTTGAAACCTGAATGATCCAATCTGTTTAAAGTCTATAAATTTCACAGTACCTAGAGAAATGGTAAATCGCTTTCATTCACCTCAGTAAGCACGTCCCTTTCATCTTTGTGGAACATTAAGAACTGAAAATTGATTAGTAAATGTAGACTGAGCTCAGAAAAAGCTGATGTGGGATATGTGTGAGTTCGCACCTCTGCCTATGTATCTAGTCAGTAACTGCGTGGCCTAATTACTATGGTGATAAGAAACAATCACAAGGAATTACACTATGAGGCTGGATACTTTCTGAAGAAGAAACATGTGACAGTCCATTCATCAACAATAAATAATATCCTTTGGTAGCTTCTTACAGCAACAGATGAAGTAAATATTGTGCCTACGGTAGCTGTAGGCGATCAAACAACTTTTGTTCTTGACAGTGATGTCCTGGACATAATGGACTATTACCTGCAGATCAAATGATATAACAAATCATTTAGCTGATATAAAAAAGCCAGCACACTTTGATGTTTAGTACATGAACATTGAGATTAAATTGTCACCTTAACAGTGCCATCCATGCAGTTCACTGGTGGAAACATTGCCAAGGATGTAATTTCCCTTTCTGTTTCATTGAGACCATTTTATTTGCACTTCTCACTCGGGATATATAGGTTAGTTTCAGGGACAGAGGATAATTCCTAATTATCTATTGAAAGGTTAGAATGTCAAAAATAAATGACTGCTAGCACTCACAGTGTGAAGCTTTCACCCCAGTGTATTTCTAGGTAATTGCAAGTTGTATTAGCGCTGCTTATACAGCAACATATGGGAGGTTATTTTGGTCAAAGGGTGCAAACAGTTGCTAACTGTGTGTACTGTTAGTAAGGAATGCCTATTTAAAAGTTTGGACTAAGCACACAATTTTGGTCTTAATTGCTGATTGCCATCATTTGAATTTCCCTCGAGGTTCTCAACCAGAAATCTGCAGGTTTAGGGCTAAACTTCAGATTAGATGTTATTTTGATGTAACAGTACATGTGATCTGCTGAAACCCTCTTCCACTGAAGGTAAGGAGTGCTCTGGCTAACAAACAGCAACACGTTGCAGGATGGGCATTACTGCTTTGCATATTGCAGGTCGTTGTTAGGTAAGTGCTTTATCAAACTGCTTTACCAAGTTTATTCTGTGTACTTCGCACAAGAAATTTGCATGTGCATCACAAACAACATTTGAAATATTAAGTGTCCGCATAGCACCTAAATGACAAATGATGCAAAGCACAGTTTAACCCCTCAGCAGTCAGGTGCAAATGACATTATTGTAGCAAAGTAGGATCACGATTCCATGGAAACTCTTTCTAAGGATAACCATATATTTAAAGTACACAAAATCCCTGAGGATCCATATACATTCTGGAGAATTGATTACTGTTGTTTATTTGCATCTCTCTACAAACATTGATTGATTATTCCTTTCACAGCCTACACCTACCTCTGTAACACTGTCCAAAACCGTCCCTGTCTCAACCTATCTTCTTCTGACATCCTCATCCATCCTTTCTAACGTCTAGCCTTGACAATTCCACTGCTCTCCTGGCTGGCCTTCCATCACCCAATTTTACATGATACATTTTCAAATCCCACCCTCCCCTCACCACTCTGTTGCCTCTATAACCTCCTCTCCAGCACTAAAACCCTCTGAAATCTCTGCCTACTCCAATCTAGCCTCTTTTGCATTCTTGACTTTCATTGCTCAATCATTGTCAGTGATGGTTATGGATATTCTAACTGATCAAGTGTCATGATCAATGATGTTTGCAGATGGCATTGAGTGATGTGGTGGGAATGATGATAACATGAATGATTATCTGGAGAACTGTAGAAAAACACAGGAGGACAATGGTATGAAGATCAGAGGACTTGAAGACCTACTATATGGATTGTCAGTTTGAGCTTAGGGAAGGTGATTAGGATGAAGGCATAAAGATTAAGGGTGAAGACATGGAGAAAGTGATTATTTCGGTGGTGGTGGAACGTGGACATCTGGGAATAGTTGTTTCGTAGTATAGAACTTGAGTATTGTTGACAAAAAGAGACATGCTGCTGAAGCTTTTCACCTTGCACTCATCAAGACAGATTCACAAGAACACCAAATCTCAAAGGGAACAATTTAGAGCGTTGGTTAGCAAGTGGAATCTGATTGGGAAAGGTGTTGCCTTGGAGAATTCATCAGGGAACTGTTAACTGAATTTTTTGCTGAAATTCAAACGAGACAGGTTGGCCCTGATCAGTCAAGGCATTACCTGGGGGAATGAACCAGGGAATGGCTGTCCTGTAAGATTTTGTTTAGTTGAAGAAGGCACAATGTATGCACATCCTCTTTTTGTCTCCAAAGCATAGGGCCCTGCGTGTGAATATATGTCAATTCCAACGCAAATAGGATTGTTTAGCAAGTGTTGTAGAATCACAGAATCCTATCCAATGTTGAGTTTTGTAAGCATGGACTGATAGGATATAGTCAGTACTTTGCAATTATGATGCATCCACACCTGCCATTTTTGAGCCACCAGGATGAACCAGTGATTGGCTACTGGGTGACAAACGATACCAACTCTATACCTGGCTCATGACCTCCCCCCACTACCGGACCAAACAAGGACAATGTACTGGCAAAGAGAATCATGCTGCCACCAGGGACGTTGTGCAGCAAACCATCAGTGTCCTGAAACATTGTTCGGCGTGGATCAATGTGGGAATGTCTCTAAGTTTGTGCTGGTCAGCTACATCCTCCACAACTTTGTACTCAAGAGGTCAAGCCCCTTGCCACCAGGCCTTCCAAGGGCATCGCAGGAAGAGGAGAAAGTGGAAGGGGAAGAGGCATCTGAGCCTCCTTCACTCCACATAAGCTCTCTGTGAGCAGGTACTCAGACTCCAGTTTCCCCGAGATGTCCCCCCGACATCACAGCTGCTCAATTCCCAATGCCACAATCCATCTGTTACAGACCATCATAGCGCCCTCTTGGCCAAAATACTGAATTAAAAGCCACAACCAATAAAAACTTTCCCTAACAATGTTTCCAACAACACTTTCAATAATGCATATAAAACTGAACTATTCACTCCTGTGCAATTCCTTATTGCCTTTCTGCAGGTGCCTCCACCTGTCAGTGTTCCTATGCAGTTCTACACCTGTGGCTGCAGCGTGGTTTGAGGTGGGTTGTTTTCTTTCAGTGAAGGAGCCTGAAGATGGAGCACAGCATAAACATCAGCAGTTCTGGGACTTAAAATCCCGGCTTTGGCCTGCCCCACCTTGGCATGGGCATGGGCAGTGGTCTCACATTCCAGGGAGCTGACACATGTGCTGTCCTTTCCTCCTGGACTTGCTGCAGCCCAATCATATCCAGTTACACTTTGTGTGCTGAACTCTACATTACTCTCCATAGGTACATGTTGTGGCAGTGCCTGAGTTGGTGCCTGAGTGCCAGGTTGAGTGATGGCAATTTTTCATCATGCACCCTTCATAGTGAGGCTGAATTGGTTTACCAAGCAGCACATCATGGGTATCTGAAAGCAAAATCGCAGACAGAGATGGTTGTGATGAATTTCTGATAAGAGAGTTTGAATTTAAAAGGAAGATGATATTGACCTGGTCCCAGACTCCCACGAGGGGAAACTACCTCTCAACATCTACCCTGTCAAGCTCGCAGAGAATCCTAAATGTCTCAATAACGTCGCCTCTCTTCCTTCTCATCTCAAATGAATACAGGCCCAACTACTCAACCACTCCTCATAAGAAAATCCCTCCATATCTACGATCAACTGAGTGAACCTTCTCTGGACAGCCTCTAGTGCCAGGATTTATTTCCTTAGATAAGGGAGTCATCCTTTATTTTTATTTATTTTTTGCATCCTAGCAAACATCAGCCTCTGTTGATGCCACAAAACAAAGTGGCTGTAATCTTCCCTAAATTGTACAGGGTATTGGATCAGGCGAGAAAAGCTGTGTGAAACTTGCTAGCTTCACGGACACCTTTTCTGGGTTAAAAAAACTGTGCAATTTCAGAGTGCTGGCAAGGATCACACAGCCAGCTAGAGGGGCGGGGCCTAAACACGCTGACAACACTGGGATTCTGAGATCAGGGTGCTGCCATTTTTACAGGGGATCATGATCTCGGAGGTAGATTTAAGCTCCCTCGCCCCCATCACCAGACAACCCCCTTAGAGACATCGGGAACCTCCCCCCCCCACACAAAGACTGGCAGACAAGGAAAACATCTCCCAATCCCCACACACAGTAAGGGAACCCCCCCCCCCCATCCCTGGGAATAGATAAGATAGAAGCAGGGAAGTTGTTTCCACTGGCGGGTGAAACTAGAACTAGGGGGCATAGCCTCAAAATAAGGGGAAGCAGATTTAGGACTGAGTTGAGGAGGAACTTCTTCACACAAAGGGTTGTGAATCAGTAGAATTCCCTGCCCAGTGAAGCAGTTGAGGCTATCGCATTGAATGTTTTTAAGGCAAGGATAGATAAATTTTTGAACAGTAAAGGAATTATGGGTTATGGTGAGGGGCGGGTAAGTGGAGCTGAGTCCACGAAAAGATCAGCCATGATCTTATTGAATGGCAGACAAGGCTCGAAGAGCCAGATGGCCTAATCCTGCGCCTAGTTCTTATATTCTTATCCCCACAGACCCTCCTTCCCATGGATAAGGGGATGCCCCTGCATGCAGGAGGGGGTTCCCCCTCGATGGAGGAGGGTAACCAGCCCTGCATATCCCTCTACCAGTGCCCCCTGCATCTACACCCTTGGCAGTGCCCCATGCCAGTGCGCCCTGGATTTGCTGCACTCCACTCATGCCCAGTGACACTTGATGTGTTGAACTCTTCATTACCCTTCACACAAAAACAGAAAATGCTGGAAAATCTCAGCAGGTCTGACAGTATCTGTGGAGAGAGAATAGAGCCAACGTTTCGAGTCTGGATGACCCTTTGCTTTTATCTACATTATCCTTCACAGGTACATGTTGTGGCAGGATCTGAGTTGGTGCCTGTGAGTGCGTTTTCATTTTGAGATCCAGTAGCGATTGGCGCCAGTGTGAAGTCACGCCACTGGGGAAGGGGGCAAGAGACAGCATGGATGATGTTATGGCATCAATCTCATTAATGAGATTAAAATGTATTTAAATTTATGGAAATCAGGGCTTGAA
This sequence comes from Mustelus asterias, assembly GCF_964213995.1. Taxonomy (NCBI): domain Eukaryota; kingdom Metazoa; phylum Chordata; class Chondrichthyes; order Carcharhiniformes; family Triakidae; genus Mustelus; species Mustelus asterias. The sequence goes on along the minus strand of NC_135810.1, from coordinate 57,057,543 downwards.
CCTGATTTCTTTATCAGCAGGGGTAATGGGATGAACTCGCTGGCTAAATCCTGTTTTTAGACTTTCTCAAGATTTAGCGGCCATTATGGGATTTGCTTCAAAGAACAAAGAACAAAGAAAATTACAGCACAGGAACAGGTCCTTCGGCCCTCCAAACCTGCACCAACCATGCTGCCCGACTTAACTAAAACCCCCTACCCTTCCGGGGACCATATTCCTTTATTCCCATCCTATTCATGTACTTGTCAAGACGCCCCTTAAAAGTCACTACTGTATCCGCTTCCACTACCTCCCCCGGCAATGAGTTCCAGGCATCCACTACTCTCTGTGTAAAAAATCTGCCACGTACATCTCCTTTAAACCTTGCCCCTCGCACCTTAAACCTATGCCCCCTAGTAATTGACTCTTCCACCCTGGGAAAAAGCTTCTGACTATCCACTCTGTCCATGCCTCTCATAATCTGGTAGACTTCTATCAGGTCTCCCCTCAACCTCCGTCGCTGCAGTGAGAACAAACCAAGTTTCTCCAACCTCTCCTCATAGCTAATGCCCTCCATACCAGGCAACATCCTGATAAATCTTTTCTGTACCCTCTCCAAAGCTTCCACATCCTTCTGGTAGTGTGGCGACCAGAATTGAACACTATATTCTAAGTGCAGCCGAACTAAGGTTCTATAAAGCTGCAACATGACTTGCCAATTTTTAAACCCCGAAAGATGAAGGCAAGCATGCCGTCTGCCTTCTTGAGTACCTTCTCTACCTGCATTGCCACTTTCAGTGGCCTGTGTACCTGTACACCCAGATCCCTTTGCCTATCAATACTCTTAAGGGTTCTGCCATTTACTGTACATTTCCTATCTGTATTAGACCTTCCAAAATGCATTACCTCACATTTGTCCAGATTAAACTCCATCTGCCATCTCTCCGCCCAAGTCTCCAACTGATCTATATCCTGCTGTATCCTCTGATGGTCCTCATCGCTATCCGCAAATCCACCAACCTTTGTGTCGTCCGCAAACTTACTAATCAATCCAGTTACATTTTCCTCCAAATCATTTATATATATTACAAACAGCAAAGGTCCCAGCACTGATCCCTGAGGAACACAACTTGTCACAGCCCTCCATTCAGAAACACACCCTTCCACTTCTACCCTCTGTTTTCTTTGACCGACATGATGTGGAGATGCCGGCGTTGGACTGGGGTAAACACAGTAAGAAGTTTAACAACACCAGGTTAAAGTCCAACAGGTTTATTTGGTAGCAAAATTAAGCTTGTGTGGCTTTTGCTACCAAATAAACCTGTTGGACTTTAACCTGGTGTTGTTAAACTTCTTTCTTTGACCGAGCCAGTTTTGTATCTACCTTGCTGGCTCATCTCTGATCCCATGCAACTTCACCTTCTGTACAAGTCTGCCATGAGGGACCTTGTCAAAGGCCTTACTGAAGTCCATGTAGACAACATCTACTGCCCTACCCTCATCAATCATCTTCGTCACTTCCTCGAAAAACTCGATCAAGTTCGTGAGACACGACCTCCCCTTCACAAAACCATGTTGCCTCTCACTAATATGTCCATTTATTTCCAAGTGGGAATAAATTCTGTCTCGAAGAATCTTCTCGAATAATTTCCCTACCTCTGATGTAAGGCTCACCGACCTGTAATTCCTTGGCTAATGCAGCCATGAGATCGTAGCTAGTGTGTCAGGCATGAACCAAGCTGAAAAAGTTTCCTCAAAAAAGGTTCTTGTTTTGTTCACTGGTTTCTTGACAATCATTAGCTGCTGTTGGAAATCTACAGTCGCATCTGTCAATAATGCAGTTGGAATAGATTCATAGATTGGTTACAGCACAGAAGGAGGCTATTTGGCCCATCATATCCAGGCTAGTTCTCTGTAAGAAGCAACTCAGCTCATCCCATCTCCCCCGTGGCCTACAAATTTTTTTCCTCTTCAGGTGTTTATCCAATTCCCTTTTGAATGCCATGATTGAATCTGCCTCCACCACACTCTGCCAGAACATTCCAGATCCGAACCATTCACTGCCTAAGAAGATCTTCCTCATATTGTTGTTGGTTTTTCTGCCGATTACCTTATGTCAGCGTCCTCTGCTTCTCAATCCTTCCACCAGTGGAAACAGTTTTGCACTGTCTACTCTTTCTAGACCCATGATTTTGAACACTCCATTAAATCTCCTCTAAAGCCATCACATCCTTCCTGAAGTGTGATGCTCAAAATTGGACACAATACTCCGCTTGATGTCAAACTAGTTTTTTTTAATAAATGTTCATCAGAAATTCTTTATTGCTGAAATTGTTATGGACAAAAAGTTTGCAGACATACGTTTGGTGAATAAAAATATGAAGATTTTTTTCCAAATCAGATTCAAGGACGTTTTGGATTTTCACAGAAATACATTAAAATGTAAAGTCACCATATTCCCAGATGACCAGAGGCTGCTGTTCCCTTTGAAGGGGGAGCTGACTAATGGTGATTTAATCTGAGGATCGCCACACCTCAGATGAGGGGCAAGGTTGAGAATGTGGGGCCTTCATGAATAAGCTCAGATAGTACAGGAATTGAACCTCCACTGCTGGCATCACTCTACATCACAAACCAGATTTCCAGCCAACTGAGCTAACCAACTCCCTTCTATTAGTTGACCAATATATTGTATATGCAAATTGAATCTTAATTAGGTTTCAATTGGACGTTTTAGAGGCAGATTACTCAAATATATTATTTTTCATTCATGCACTACCATATTAAACATAAGATTATGACTGATAATTATGTACTTATTACCAAATTGCCATAATTCCGAGTTTGAAAGGCTTTGGAAATGGACAGCTACTGGTGTGAAATGCACCTGCAAAGCTACTGTACACGTTATTAAACACCATAATAACAAGATTGATGATGTGTTTGATTTCCTCTGTGGGCTGATTTCCAATGCATAATTTGACACACCTTCATTTAAATTCCTGTCTATATGATTTTAAAAATAAATGGTTTGACACTTTGTCAACACCACATGGGCAAGAATTTACACAATCTTGTTAAACCCAGAATAGCACACAGAGCAAGGGAAGGCATCATATTGACAAAACATCTTCTAACAGGCACAGATGTGTCCGCCCCCAAGAAATATTGTTCAATCTTTCTGTCCTGTATTCTATTTTGTTTACATTTTAGTGAAGCGTGTCTGATAATTTTCGGTTGTATCATCTAAATGGTTATTTCTATATTATTTTAGATAATTGAGGACTCAAAGACCTAAATCTTGTTGTAAGTGTCAGAAATGGACCTACCTCGCATTAAGCTGATCTTTCTCTACACCCTGGCTATGACTGTAATGCTACATTCTGCACTCCTTTTCTTCTCTATGAACAGTATGCTTTGTCCATATAGCATGCTAGAAACAATACTTTTCATTGCATACCAATACACGTGACAATAATAAATCAAATCAAATCAAAATACGACCTCACGCATTTCGCTAGCACACCTATTGGTTTAATTTTGCAAGAGGCGCTCAATCAGCACCACCGCAACGTCTGCTGTCCAATTGGGGATGGCGGGCAGTCCAGGGGCACAGGAGGACTAATTGGAAGTGAAGGGGGACTGGCAGCCCCACCGTGAAGGCTCCCTGTCCCTGAGCTGAATCCCTCACACTCAACACAATCCAGTGGGCCCACCTGCAGCTGAATCACAAGGATTTACTATCCTCTGCAGGCGGATTGCCAGTCTGGCATTTCAAACTGCAGCGGCATCTCAAGGTGTTGTGACCTCCTATGAGTCGGTGAGCAGAAAAAGCAGGGGTGCGGGGAGGGGGGGCCGGTGCTCACAACTGCCACAATTCAAATCCCTCCTGACAATGGCCACTAATTGGCTCAGATATTACCATCATTGGCTTTCTATTGCTACCAGGTGGGTGGGTAACCATCACCTTCCTGAAACTGCCTCTGGAACAAAACCGTGAGGGTGCAGGAAGATGTTGGGAGCTGACCTGACACATTGGCCGCTATTATACCAGTTTCATTCTAAGTGCTGGGCGGACTTGAAACTGGGAGTGTTTCAGATCCGACTTTTAGACCCATTTGAAGGCACCCCCATACACACACTGCCTGCAAAAATATCAGCGATTCCAAATCTCGCGCCCAAAAGCTCCGATCGGAGCCTCCAACGGCGCGTGCGCAAAAAAAAAGATAGAATGCAGCTCCCCTGCCACATCGTTCCCAGGCCGGATAATGCCTTCCCCTGGCCCCCATGGACATTGCCCTCCCCAACATTACTAATCCCCTTATCCCCTTATCACAGGCAATGGGGCAAAGTAGGCAGTTGGCCCCCTCCATCTCCGATGCACACTCTGGGAAGACACTGAGACATAGTGGTACGCCACTTAAAGTTAGGAAGTTTTGGTCGCACTAAGATGGCACAGGTGAAGGGCTGCACTAGTTAGAGAGATCTTTCAGCACCTTAACATTTTCCATTCACACGTTTTTATGTTAGAACTTATTATTTAAACACCTTTATTGTCATCATTAAATGTTTTTTCACAACCCATCTGTGACTAATTTGTCTCAGATTTGTCTTGAACAGGAATCCTCTTCCATTGATGATCGCCGGAGGGATGCTTCATGTTGATGTCAGTTCATGTTGATGTCAGGACCACCTGGATCCACTACAGTTTGCCTATCACCGCAACAGGTCCACAGCAGACGCCATCTCCAAAGATGTGTGGGTTAGGTGGATTGGCCATGCTAAATTGACCCTAGTATCAGCAGGATTAGCTAGGGTAAATGCATGGGGTTACGGAAATAGGGCCTGGGTGGGATTGTGGTCGGTACAGACTTGATGGGCTGAACGGCCTCCTTCTGTACTGTCGGGATTCTATGATCTCCCTGGCCCTGCACTCAACCCTGGAACACCTAGATAACAAGGACACCTATGTCAGACTCCTATTTATTGACTACAGCTCAGCTTTCAACACCATTAATCCCATGAAACTCATCTCCAAACGCACCTCCCTCTGCGACTGGATCCTGAACTTCCTAACTCACAGACCACAATCAGCAAGGATAGGCAACAACACCTCCCCCACGATCATCCTCAACACCGATGCCCCACAAGGCTGTGTTCTCAGCCCCCTACTATGCTCCTTGTATACTTATGACTCCCCTCCAATTCAATTTTCAAGTTTGCTGACGACACCACCATAGTGGGTCAGACCTCAAACAATGACGAGACAGAGTACAGGAATGAGATAGAGAAGCTGGTGAACTGGTGCAGCAACAATAATCTCTCCCTCAACGTCAACAAAACGAAGGAGATTGTCATCGACTTCAGGAAGCGTAGAGGAAAACATGCCCCTGTCTACATCAATGGGGGGGAATTGTAGAAAGGGTCGAGAGCTTCAAATTTTTAGGTATCCAGATCACCAACAACTTGCCCTGGTCCCTCCATGCCGACAGTATAGTTAAGAAAGCCTCTACTTTCTCAGAAGACTAAGGAAATTTGACATGTTAGCTACGATTCTCACCAACTTTTACAGATTCACCATAGAAAGTATTCTTTCTGGTTGTATCACAGCTTGGTATGGCTCCTGCTCTGCCCAAGACCGCAAAAAACTACAAAAGGTGGTGAACGTAGCCCAATCCATCATGCAAACCAGCCTCCCATCCATTGACTCTGTCTACACTTCCTGCTGCCTCGGCAAAGCAACCAGCATAATTCAGGATCCCACACACCCCGGACATTCTCTCTTCCACCTTCTTCCGTCGGGAAAAAGATACAAAAGTCTGAGGTCACGTACCAACCGACTCAAGAACAGCTTCTTCCCTGCTGCTGTCAGACTTTTGAATGGACTTACCTTGCATTAAGCTGATCTTTCTCTACACCCTAGCTATGACTGTGACACTACATTCTGCACTCTCTCCTTTCCTTCTCTATGAACAGTATGTTTTGTCTGTATAGCGCAAGAAACAAAACTTTTCACTGTATGTTAATACATGTGACAATAATAAATCAAATCAAATCAAATCAGTTGGGTACGCCCCTCAATGCTGTGTCACTGAGAAAATGAAGCCATTGCCCCAGGGATCTGTTCTGGGACCCTTGCTGTTTGTCATTTTCATAAATGACCTGGATGAGGAAGTGGAGGGATGGGTTGGTAAGTTTGCTGACGACACCAAGGTAGGTGGTGTTGTGGATAGTTTGGAGGGATGTCAGAAGTTGCAGCGAGACATAGATAGAATGCAAGACTGGGCGGAGAAGTGGCAGATGGACTTCAACCCGGATAAGTGTGTAGTGATCCATTTTGGCAGATCCAATGGGATGGAGCAGCAGTATAAAATGAAGGGTACCATTCTTAGCAGTGTAGAGGATCAGAAGGACCTTGGGGTCCGGGTCCATAGGACTCTTAAATCGGCCTCGCAGGTGGAGGATGCGGTCAAGAAGGCGTATGGCGTACTAGCCTTCATTAATCGAGGGATTGAGTTTAGGAGTCGGGAGATAATGCTGCAGCTTTATAGGACCCTGGTTAGACCCCACTTGGAGTACTGCGCGCAGTTCTGGTCACCTCATTACAGGAAAGATGTTGAAGCCATTGAAAGGGTGCAGAGGAGATTTACAAGGATGTTGCCTGGATTGGGGGGCATGCCTTATGAGGATAGGTTGAGGGAGCTTGGTCTCTTCTCCCTGGAGAGACGAAGGATGAGAGGTGACCTGATAGAGGTTTACAAGATGTTGAGGGGTCTGGATAGGGTGGACTCTCAGAGGCTATTTCCAAGGGCTGAAATGGTTGCTACGAGAGGACACAGGTTTAAGGTGCTGGGGGGTAGGTACAGGGGGGATGTCAGGGGTAAGTTTTTCACTCAGAGGGTGGTGGGTGAGTGGAATCGGCTGACGTCGGTGGTGGTGGAGGCAAACTCGTTGGGGTCTTTTAAGAGACTTCTGGATGAGTACATGGGATTTAATGGGATTGAGGGCTATAGATAGGCCTAGAGGTGGGGATGTGATCGGCGCAACTTGTGGGCCGAAGGGCCTGTTTGTGCTGTGACTTTCTATGTTCTATGTTCATTGGTTCCCCAGAATCCACGAGTGACTCCCTCCCCTCCCACACCCCACCCGGCCCAGGGCCCTGTATGGGGGTTTCAGATCACTTACCCACTACACAGACATGGGCTCAGGTGCCAGTGTGCATGTGGAGCTCAGGTAGGAGTCAGACTAGTTTACACCAGGACATCATCATAATGGCGCATAGCGAGTCGTCATCACCCTCCTGCCTGCCAAAAAACTCACTAACACAGAGTAACCAGGCCCACCACTCTGGCGTGACGATGTTGCAGGAAATAGAAGGACTTTGGGGGCGGGGGGGGGGAAATGGAACCCACAGACACAGGCCCCTAGTTAGTGATCAGGGCCTCCCTAGCCGCCTTCGCATGCCTCATTCTCGCTGCCAGCCCACCAGCGCCTGGGTAGTGTTACTCAGCGTGCTCTTCCTTCTCTTCCTCCTCCTCTTCCTCCTCCTCCTGCTGGGCGGCCTCCACATCCTCCTCCTCCTCCAAAAGGCCACCTCTCTGCTGTGCCAGGTTGTGCAGGGCACAGCACACCACCACAATGCGGGAAGAGATCAGGGGACTGTATTGTAGGGCCCTGCCAGAGTGGTCCAGGCAGCGGAACAGCATTTTGAGGAGCCCAATGCACCTCTCCACTATCGTGCGGGTGGCTACATGGGCCTCATTATAGCGGGTCTCCACCTCAGTCACAGGCCTGAAAACAAGCGTCATCAGCCATGTCTAAAGCAGGTAACCCATATCACCCACGAGCCACCTCTGCAGCCAGGGCTCCTCCTCAAAGGCTTCCGGTATGTCAGAGCTCCTGACAATGAAGCTGTTGTGGTGGACCTCAGTTGTGCCTTTGTCCTATATGGACCACCGTTGTGTGTGTTTGTCATACCTGGACACATCCCCTTCCAGTTTGGTTCCTCCCCTCAGCACCTAGTATAAAGGTGGCTGTCTCCTCCCCCTTGTTCAGTCCAGGTCGGTTAATTGTTGGGATCTGCTCCTGATTCTGTTGTGAATAAAAGCCTACACTTATATTGGCATATCGGTAGTCTTTCACCTTATTGATAGTGCATCAATTTTATTCACAACAGTTACTAGTATGGAGCAGTTTCTAAAACCCGACAAGTTAGCTTTAGACCCTCAAGAGGTTGGAGCCTCTGATAAATTTGATCATTGGTTGGACTGCTTCGAAGCATTCGTCGACACCGCTACGGCCATCGACACCGACGCTGCTAAACTCCACGTGCTCCGCGCCCGGGTAAGCGAAACTATCTATGGAATCTTCCGGGACGCTGCTACTTACGCGGACGCTATCGAACTCCTAAAAGGGCAGTTCCGAAAGAGCCCTAACGTGGTTTACGCCAGACACCTCCTAACTACCCGCAAACAGCAGCCAGGAGAATCGTGCGCCCAATTTCTGCACGCCCTGCGAGTCCTCGCCCGAGCATGCGACTGTAAGGCTGTTTCAGCAGCTCAGAACACGGAGGATCTGATCTGCGACGCCTACGTTGCGGGCATTGAGTCTACATACATCCAGCAGCGTCTGCTGGAACAAGATGACCTAGATCTCCGGAAAACGGCCACGATGGCTGAAACGTTAGAAGCAGCCTCCCATAATCTCGGGTCTTACCTTGGATCCCGTTCCACCGACGGCTCCACTGCGACGGCTGCTCCAGCAGGGCCCAAATGTTACTTTTGTGGCCTCCCTAAGCACCCTCGGCGTCACTGCCCGGCAAAGGACGCGATTTGCTCCGGATGCGGTAAGCTAGGCCACTTTGTTAAAGTCTGCAGAGCAAAGCCGCTTCTGAAGACTCGTGGAGCCATGTGTGCTCCGAGGGCGCGGCCATCTTTGATGCAGGCGGCGGCTGCGCGCGAATCGCCATCTTGGATGCGGTCACCGGAAGTGCGGGAATCGCCATCTTTGATGCGGTCACCGGAAGTGCGGGAGTCGCCATCTTTGAGACTGGCATCAAGGCAAGCTGAGCAGGAAGCTTCATCCGTGACGTCATCAGACGGCGACGAAGATGGATTCTTCTTTAATTCAACAGTGGCATCGATTTGCCTGGACCAGTCGCAGCCACATCAACTCTCCAAGTCCATAATGGAGATCAAGGTAAATGGTTATGCAGAAAACTGCCTGTTTGACTGTGGGAGCACGGAAAGTTTTATACACCCTCGCACAGTGCGTCAATATGCCCTTCCCGTGCGACCCTGGAGCCAGACCATCTCCATGGCCTCGAATTCTCACTCAGTGGAGGTCCTCGGGTGCTGCTTGGTGACGCTGCCGGTACAGGGCACAGTCTACGAGCGTTTTCGGCTCCTCGTGCTGCCGCGACTCTGCGCAGCTGTACTGCTGGGGTTAGATTTCCTCAGCCATCATAGAAGCGTCATCCTGCAGTATGATGGCCCTTATCCCCCGCTCTCCGTCTGCAAGGCACCGTCACTGCAGCGCCCCTCGCGCACCACCTGCAGTCTCTCGACCCTCAAGATCACCCCCCCCCCGTTATTTGATAACCTCGCCCCGGATTGTAGGCCTATAGCCACCAAGAGTAGGCGCTATAGTGCGGATGACCGGGCCTTCATTCGGTCCGAGGTACAACGTTTGCTCCAGGAAGGGATTATCCAGGCCAGCACCAGCCCCTGGAGGGTGCAAGTGGTCGTAGTTAAATCGGGGGAGAAACACCGCATGGTGATTGACTACAGCCAGACCACAAACAGGTATACCCAACTAGATGCATATCCTCTTCCCCGTATCGCGGACATAGTCAACCACATCGCGCACTATAGGGTTTTTTCAACGATCGATTTGAAATCGGCTTACCACCAGCTCCCTATCCACTCGGAGGATCGCCCATACACTGCCTTTGAGGCGGATGGCCGCCTCTACCAGTTCCTCCGAGTCCCTTTTGGTGTCACCAATGGGGTCTCAGTCTTCCAACGGGCCATGGATCAAATGGTGGACCAGCACGGACTACGGGCCACTTTCCCGTATCTGGATAACGTCACCATCTGCGGCCATGACCTGCAGGACCATGATGCCAACCTACAAAAATTCCTTCATACGGCCACTCTCCTGAACCTCACATACAATGAGGCGAAGTGTGTTTTCCGGACACGCCGCCTCGCCATCCTTGGGTACGTGATAGAAAATGGTGTCCTTGGCCCCGACCCAGCCCGTATGCGTCCCCTTATGCAGCTTCCCCTCCCTACTACCCTCAAAGCACTGAGGAGATGCCTGGGCTTCTTCTCCTATTATGCCCAGTGGGTTCCCCGTTACGCAGATAAAGCCCGTCCGCTCCTAAAATCGACCTCTTTTCCCCTGGCGGAGGAGGCCTGTCGGGCCTTCGATGACATCAAAAAGGACATCGCGAAGGCCGCGATGCACGCTGTGGACGAATCCATCCCATTCCAAGTGGAAAGTGATGCATCTGACTTTGCCCTAGCTGCCACCCTTAACCAGAGGGGCCGTCCGGTGGCCTTCTTTTCCCGGACCTTACAAGGCCCTGAGATTCGACACTCCTCGGTCGAGAAGGAGGCCCAGGCCATCGTGGAAGCCGTCCGGCACTGGCGCCATTATCTCGCGGGCCAACGATTCACCTTAATTACGGACCAGCAGTCAGTTGCCTTCCTGTTTAACACCAGGCAAAAGGGCAAGATTAAGAATGACAAGATCTTGCGGTGGAGGATTGAGCTCTCCACCTACAGATATGACATCATGTACCGGCCTGGGAAGCTCAATGAGCCCCCAGACGCCCTGTCCCGTGGATCATGTGCCAGTGCCCAACTAGACCAGCTATAGTCCCTCCATAACGACCTCTGTCACCCGGGTGTCACCAGATTTTTCCATTTTGTCAAGTCCCGTAACCTGCCCTTCTCCCTTGAGGAAGTCCGGACGATTACCAGGCAATGCAGGGTCTGCGCTGAGTGCAAACCGCAGTTCTACCGGCCACTCGCGCGTTCGAGCGCCTTAGCATTGATTTTAAAGGCCCCCTCCCCTCCTCTAACCGCAATGTTTATTTCCTGAATATCATTGACGAATACTCACGTTTCCCTTTTGCCTTCCCCTGCTCGGACATGACCACGGCTACAGTGATTCGGACCCTGAACAAGCTCTTCACCCTGTTCGGCTTCCCAGCCTATATTCATAGCGACCGTGGGTCCTCTTTCATGAGTGATGAGCTGAGGCAGTACCTGCTCGCCAAAGGCGTTGCCTCCAGCCGCACCACTAGCTATAACCCCAGGGGCAATGGTCAAGTAGAGCGGGAGAACGCAACCGTCTGGAAGGCCGTTCTATTAGCGTTACGGTCTAGGGGCCTTCCAGTCAGCCGTTGGCAAGACGTCCTTCCGGACGCATTACATTCCATTAGGTCACTCTTGTGCACAGCGACCAATACGACCCCTCACGAGCGGATGTTTTCATTTCCCAGGAAGTCCTCCTCGGGTACTTCGCTCCCGGATTGGCTGATGTCCCCGGGACCCGTCCTGCTTCGGAAGCATGTCCGGACCCATAAGGCAGATCCCTTGGTCGAGGAGGTCCAACTGCTCCATGCTAATCCCCAATATGCTTATGTAGCGTACCCTGATGGGCGGGAGGACACGGTTTCTGTCTGTGACTTGGCACCCGCGGGTGCCCCGGAGGTCACCACGTCCTTCCGCCCCACGGTCCCTGGTGTCGTCCATTCGGAGACTGCTACGCCTCTTCCTCCCTCAGTCCCTGTCCCCAATGTAGTGTGCCCAGAGCCTGTTGCAGCCCCCCACCCCCCAGCTCCGGTTCCCACTGTTCCCCATACGCCACCAGGGCCACAGCCCATTCCTCTCGCCCCTATGTACAGCTCGCTTGAGTCGCCGGAGCCGTCGCCACGCAGTACCCGACGACTGGACGGGACGACGGATCGGTCCGCTTCCCACCACCCAGCGCCTTCTCTCGACGCTCACTGTACGGAGCCTGGGCCGACATCGCTCCCTGCTCGGACGACTCTGCGACCTGCACTACGACGATCGCGACGACGGATCAAGCCACCGGTTCGTCTGGACTTGTGATATTGTTTCCGCTTCACCCCCGTGTTGTTTTTTTAAAAGGAAGGGGTGAATGTGGTGGACCTCAGTTGTGCCTTTGTCCTATATGGACCACCGTTGTGTGTGTTTGTCATACCTGGACACATCCCCTTCCAGTTTGGTTCCTCCCCTCAGCACCTAGTATAAAGGTGGCTGTCTCCTCCCCCTTGTTCAGTCCAGGTCGGTTAATTGTTGGGATCTGCTCCTGATTCTGTTGTGAATAAAAGCCTACACTTATATTGGCATATCGGTAGTCTTTCGCCTTATTGATAGTGCATCAGCTGTCATGCACGCTGCCAGGGTATCTCGCACAGACGTCCATAATGTTCACATTGTGGTCACAAACCACTTGGACATTTAGGGATTGGAACCCCTTTTTGTTAACAGATCTTCATGGATTCTGCAGGGGAGGGTTGAGGGTGATGTGGGTGCAGTCGATGGCCCCCTATACATTCGGCATTCCCTTAATAGCTGCGAACCCTGCAGCCCAGGCTTCCTGATGGGCCTGGTCCAGGTTAAATTTGATGTACTGCCCAGCCCGCGCATACAGAGCTTCTGTGACCTGCTTGACACAGGTGTGCACAGCTGACTGGGAGATGCCACAGACATCTCTGCTAGGGGTCTGGAAGGAGCCAGTCACATAAACGTTTAGAGCGGCCGTCAATTTGACAACCACCAAGAGTGTGTGCCCCATCCCCACCCCCGCCCAAGGTGCCAGGTCCTGCAACAGGTTGCACAGGTGTTGCACTGTCTCCTTTCGAAGCCGGAGCCATTGGCGGCACACGGTGTCCGACATCTGTTCAAATGAACTCGTGCACGGAACTGCTGGGGTCTCTGCTCCCTCCTTCTCCTGCGACGCCCCTCTGGGCGAATGGCGGCCACCTCTTACCTCTGGTGACCATCTCCCTCTACTCCTGCAAGTGGTAAGACCTGGGCCTCCTGTGCCCAGCAATTCTTCTTCCTGATCCTCCTCCTCAGCTCCAGCAGCAACCAAAAGAACAGCAAGATCAATCGGTTGCATCGTAAAGGCCATCTCGTCACTCTGAAGGGGGAGGGTTGGAGATGGAGAGAAATACATGTAGAGTTAAGGAACACTCCTTGCCCCTAACATAACAACACACAATGCCCATACTACCATTCCCCACCCATATGCCCCCAGTATCACAGATCCCCATTCCCTATCCACATGCCCCCAGTATCACAGATCCCCATTCCCCATCCTCATGCCCCCAGTATCATAGCTCCTTGAAAAGTTCTGAGGCTGCAACTGTGCAATGTCCAAGGGCTTTGTGCACACCCTTCAGCTGGAACAGTGCTGAGTGCACCAGACCTAGCAGCATCCACAAGACCCGAGGTCAGTGCTGAGACCCGGGTCCATGCTGCAAATCGGACATTGCTGAGCAACAGCCCCCTCACCCCGCCACATACTCGCAGAGCCCGCCTGATCCAAAAAGCAAAATGGCCACCATGAAAGGACCTCCGGAAGCAGTACGGAGCTGTCGGACACTAGGCACTTACCTCCTCACTAACCCTCACTGATGGGGTGCCCGATTTGGATTTTTATGGAGTATGTCTGGACTATGCTTCAGGCCGACTCTAGATTGGCAAACACAGTGGTAATGGGGAATGTTTCGGTAAAGTTAGGCATGAAGCCTGTTAAGTGGATTGAAATGCATGCAAATACATTTAAATGGCCGTCACACCTGTTTTGGGCGGGTTCCCAATCGCAGCCATTTTCGGGCCTTGGTAAAGGGGGAACCGGAGCGGAGGAGGGTGCGAATCGCACTACTCACCTCACACCCAACCTTACCGATTTTTTGCGCCCGAAAACGAGCGCAACGCAATGGTAAAGTCGCCCCCACTTTCTCTAAACTTTTTGGACCCCCAACTCCAAAGCCTCCACAGGGCCGAGGAGCAGAGAACAAGAGTTAGCGATCATGTGACATCCACTCCAGGTTTTAGAACAAAGGGATGACTGAAGGAGATTTAAAGAAAGATGCAGTCCTGGGAAATAATTATCCAGAATTGTCAGAGGACTTAGAGCAAATATGTGGAGGAACAGAAAAGTGGATAATGATTATCTCATCTTAAATATTGTCATTTATGGTAAAACATCGATACAGCTCTTCTCTGTTCTGCCCGATTTAAGTTACACTTAGAGATAGCAAACGAGGCAGAAGTGGAGAGAAGGCAGGGAGAGGCTTTCCTGGAAATGATACAAGTGCATGGCCCATGAGTTACATAAGAAAAATATTTGTTTTCCCACTGGTGAGCTAATTCGAATCTCATCATTTCTCAGACATCCGACTCAAAGCAACTCCTTGTGTTATGTTCTTTGATCCATTTTCTCATTTTGTTTCGAGTCTTAATTATCCTCAATTCTTAACAAACGTCCCATGGCTGTTGCTTACTGGCAGCCTCTGCCAGGTATGTCAGGTGCCATGGGTACCATTGCTGCTGCTCTAATTTATTTAGAGAACATCTCCTCAGGAGGGCTGAGGGGATGAAGGTTCACAAGACCTCCAGTAGTTCTCGAGTTTTTCCTTCTATTTTTGGCAATCATTTTCATCAATAGAGATTGTAGAACATGAGTGAATATGTTGCAAAGTATTTGGTGATGTGCTTGCTACAGCTGAATAACTGAATCTTTGGAGGGAGTGAAAGGTGGTTTCGAGGCTGGTAGGTATTTGATGGTGAGGTGAAGTATGTGAATGCAAGGTCTGAATCTTGAGAGCCAGAGTTTGTTGCTGGGTGAGTGAGAGGTGTGTGTTTGAGATATGATGTTAAGTTGCATTCACTCGCCTTTTGGGCGGCACGGTAGCACAGTGGTTAGCACTGCTGCTTCACAGCTCCAGAGACCTGGGTTCGATTCCCGGCTTGGGTCACTGTCTGTGTGGAGTTTGCACATTCTCCTCGTGTCTGCGTGGGTTTCCTCCGGGTGCTCCGGTTTCCTCCCACAGTCCAAAGATGTGCGGGTTAGGTTGATTGGCCATGCTAAAATTGCCCCTTAGTGTCGTGGGATGTGTAGATTAGAGGGATTAGTGGGTAAAATATGTAGGAATATGGGGGTGGGGCCTGGGTGGGATTGTGGTAGGTGCAGACTCGATGGGCCGAATGGCCTCTTTCTGTACTGTAGGGTTTCTATGATTCTTTGCCACATGTATGAGGTCATTAAACTTTTACAGCACTGCTGCTATATTTGGCAAATTTGCTGCTATATTTGTTGATGTCCCGAGGCATGGTACATTGGGGAAACTATGCAGACGCTGCGACAACGGATGAATGAACACCGCTCGACAATCACCAGGCAAGACTGTTCTCTTCCTGTTGGGGAGCACTTCAGCGGTCACGGGCATTCGGCCTCTGATATTCGGGTAAGCGTTCTCCAAGGCGGCCTTCGCGACACACGACAGCGCAGAGTCACTGAGCAGAAACTGATAGCCAAGTTCCGCACACACAAGGACGGCCTCAACCGGGATATTGGGTTCATGTCACACTATTTGTAACTCCCACAGTTGCGTGGACCTGCAGAGTTTCACTGGCTGTCTTGTCTGGAGACAATACACATCTTTTTAGCCTGTCTTGATGCTCTCTCCACTCCCATTGTTTTGTTTCTTAAAGACTGGATTAGTTGTAAGTATTCGCATTCCAACCATTATTCATGTAAATTGAGTCTGTGTCTTTATAAGTTCTGTTTGTGAACAGAATTCCCACTCACCTGAAGAAGGGGCTTAGAGCTTCGAAAGCTTGTGTGGCTTTTGCTACCAAATAAACCTGTTGGACTTTAACCTGGTGTTGTTAAACTTCTTGCTATATTTGGAGCCAGACTCCTGGGAACTCATTTCTCTGGCCACCGGTTCCCATTGCTGTCACAGTGTCATACTTGAGGGTTTCCTGTCCACTTGTAGAACCATTGCCTCTCCCTGAACTCCTCATTAGACACCAATGCTTCCAACGTGGTGCTTCTGGATCTGGGAGCCTCTCCTTGGCCCTCTGAATTATTTCCCTGAATCTGTTGTCTGTCAAGCTCCTTGACCAGCAACCTTCTATTTAATAAGAAGTTTGCCTTCAAGAAGGAAAGGCTGGCTAGACCACATGGTTTCCAAGCAGAGGAGTGTGACCCCCTTGCTGACACTGAGGCCAGTGTTTAGGAGAGGAGAGCAGCCTGGGGCCTAATCGGCTCAACACTATAACCATTCAGATGAGGTGCTAC
Source organism: Mustelus asterias (assembly GCF_964213995.1). Lineage (NCBI taxonomy): Eukaryota > Metazoa > Chordata > Chondrichthyes > Carcharhiniformes > Triakidae > Mustelus > Mustelus asterias. The sequence goes on along the minus strand of NC_135810.1, from coordinate 57,041,211 downwards.
AAATTCATGCACCGCCCAATGTGATCTGAACTGCTGCAGGCAGACCACACATCATAACTCCATATGGATGCAGTGATAATATCACTGGGTCATCCAGGGGCCCCAACTATTGCCTAGACAACTCGGGTTCAAATTCCACCACAATTGCTGGTGAAATGTAATTTCAATTAATAAAATCTGGAAATGAAAGTTAATCTGAGTACTGATGATCGTGAAACTATTATCAATAGTTGTGAAAATCCTTCTGGTTTACTAATGTCTTTCAGGGAAGGAAATCTTTACTTGTTCTGGCCTACACGTGACTCCAGACTCACAGCAATATGGTTGATTCTTAACTGCTCTCTGAAATGGCCCAGCAAGCCACTCAGTTCAAGGGCAATTAGGGATAGGAAACAAATGCTGCCCTTGCCAGTGACACCCACGTCACATCAAAGAATTTTAAAAAGGAATGGGGCTCTCCAGGCAACATCCACAGGCATAATTCTGAGAATCTGAACAGACCATGGGATGATACAATACTGAAAACATTGATAGTTTTATTTTTGGAACTTTCCCATGAACGTTGAACTCCCTATTTGGCCTCTAAACTATTACTGTCGTCATGATTTCCTGCCAGGTCCAAGTATGTTCCTTCCTCCGATATTCCTCTGACAATATCTTATTCCCTAGATCAGCCATTCCAGAATATGGATAACTGATCTTTTACTGTTGCCAGTAATCAGAGTGTTTTCTTTACCTCCATTGAGAAATTTTCCATGTGACCCAGTCAAAATCAAACAAAGGCCTTTTGGTTTTCACATTGAAACACACAGTCATAAGGGAATTAAGAACTGTTACTCAGTTTTCGGCCTTTATGTGGGTTAAAGTGAACCTTTCTGAAAGTTGAGCAGAAATTCCAGTGAAGAAATATGGAATATACACACTGTAGATGGGAAGAAACTTTTCTCCTTAGTAAAGGGGCCAATAACCAGGGGGCATAGTTTAAAGTAAGGAGCAGGAGATTTTGAGGGGATTTGAGGAAAAACCTTTCCACCCAGAAGGTGGTGGGAATCCGGAACTCATTGTCTGAAAGAGTGGGAACCCTCACAACATTTAAGAAGCATTAAGTTGAGTACTTGAAACATCACAGCATGTAAGGCTATGGACCAAGTGTTGGAAAGTGGGATTAGGATAGATAGGTGCTTGATGGTCAGTGCAGATACGATGGGCCAAAGGGCCTCTTTCTGTACTATAAAACTTTATGACTCTATAACATGTAATTATCGATCAACTAAAATGAACAAAAGTTGCCCTTGAAATGTCGATAATTTGAGACTGGTGAAACATTGGAATTTGGACAAAACTAAAGGTCTCAGAAACTCATGGGAGCCCACTCCACCCACAGAGGGAGAGATCCTGACTGTGCTCTAATATAAAACGGGTAAAAGCAAAAGGGCAGTCCATTTTAATATCTCCCAATTATTATTGTTTGTTTTGGGCTTATTGCTTGCTATGTCCCATCATCAATTTGCTGAAGGATACTGCAACCATGTGTAGGCATCCATCCCTACAGCTACAGGTGGATACCTGAGGGCCCTGCTGGAACTCATAGCACCCAAAGACATCTTCCTGTAGATCCAGAACATTGCTTCTCTCCTTTGCCAACAATGGAAGTGTAACAGTTGCTTCAGGCCATTTAGAAACTGGTTGAGGCCCTTCAGAAACCACGTCAGTGCTTGATTACTTACCTCGGAATTAGCAAACTGCTTATGAAGAGTGTAGTTCACCTTGACAGCTCACCTCCACCATACGATTGAGGAGTGATCCAGAATAGGGCTTGGCCTGACATCGGGGTAAAAAGCAGGCCGTAAGCCTTCACTTGACTATCGGCCGATGGCTCTGACATCCTTCATTATGAAGTGCTTCAAAAGGTTAGTCATGGCACGAATCAATTCCAGCCTCCCAGACTACCTGGATCCACGACAGTTTGCCTACCGCCGCAACAGATCCACAGCAGACGCCATCTCCCTGGCCCTGTACTCAACCCTGAAACACCTAGATAACAAGGACATCTATGTCAGACTCCTATTTATTGACTACAGCTCAGCCTTCAACACTATTATTCCCAAGAAACTCATCTCCAAACTCTGTGGCCTGGACCTTGGCTCCTCCCTCTGCGACTGGATCCTGAACTTCCTAACACACAGCCCACAATCAGTAAGGATAGGCAACAACACCTCCTCCACGATCATCCTCAACACCGGTGCCCCACAAGGCTGTGTTCTCAGCCCCCTACTATATTCCTTATACACCAATGACTGTGTGGTCAAATTCCACTCAAATTCGATTTCCAAGTTTGCTGACGACACCACTATAGTGGGACAGATCTCAAACAATGACGAGACAGAGATGAAGAATCTGGTGAACTGGTGCGGCAACAATAATCTCTCCCCCAATGTCAACAAAACGAAGGAAATTGTCATCGACTTCAGGAAGCGTAAAGGAGAACATGCCCCTGTCTACATCATTGGGGACAATGTAGAAAGAGTCTAGAGCTTCAAGTTTTTAGGTGTCCAGATCACCAACAACCTGTCCTGGTCCCCCCATATAGTTAAGAAAGCCCACCAACTTTCTCAGAAGACTAAGGAAATTTGGCATGTCAGCTATAACTCTCACCAACTTTTACAGATGCACCATAGAAAGCATTCTTTCTGGTTGTATCACAGCTTGGTATGGCTGCTGCTCTGCCCAAGACTGCAAGGATCTACAAAAGGAGGTGAATGTAGCCCAATCCATCATGCAAACCAGCTTCCCATCCATTGATTCTGTCTACACTTTCTGCTGCCTCGGCAAAGCAGCCAGCATAATTGAGGATGCCACGCACTCCAGATATTCTCTCTTCCACCTTCTTCCATCGGGAAAAAGATACAAAAGTCTGAGGTCACATACAAACTGACTCAATAACAGCTTCTTCCCTGCTGCTGTCAGACTTTTGAATGGACTTACCTTGCATTAAGTTGATCTTTCTCTACACCCTAGCTGACTATAACACTACATTCTGCACTCTCTCGTTTCCTTCTCTATGAATAGCATGTTTTGTCTGTATAGCATGCAAGAAACAATACTTTTCACTCTATGTTAATACATGTGACAATAATAAATCAAATCAAATCACTTGCCAAGAGTGAGACCTGCTTAGCTATTTTACAACAGGCAGCCACCTCACTGGCAGCCGGTCATCCGATTAAGGATGGTGGATGGGCTCCTCATGTTTTTAGCTCAATCAGAGGGCTAGCAGATCAGAAGCCTCAGCAGTGCCACACTGTGAGGACTGATCACTGCTGAGGAATGTCAGAGGGCTTGGGCCTAACTATGGAGCCAAGTGATGGAGGGGAAATTCTCCAGCTAAATTGTTTCCATCAGAGGGCTTGCCTACAGCCCCTTCTTTGTTCCATTAACCATTGCTGCTGGAGGCTGCTTCCAGTTAGCCGGTGGTTTTCCCATTCACCTGGAGTATTGCAAAATGCTGACAGGATTGTAAAATGGCCCCCAAATGGGTACAAATTACAGAATTTGGATTCCATCTCCTTGGAGCGGGCAGCTTCTCAACTTCCTGCTCAGTCATTGGCTAAGAAAACCTGACATCAAGACTGCATCAGAGAGCCATCCCATATACACCCCCCCCCCTCCCCCCCCCCCCCCGCCACCCCCAACCCACTGCTCTTGGCCAGTATTGTTTCCATGGCAACTATCATTTTATTCTAACAATTGAATTAATTTAATCTGCTGAAAATTGAATTGAAGATACAGTATTTATGCTTCTGCAATGGATTGAAAAGTACATTTCCTCAGACAATCCTTTGTTTACTCTTATTTACTCTGGAGCAATTTATGACAAAGTTAGAATGATACACGGAAGTGCTTGTCTTAGTTTAGAAAATGCTTTTTGACCACTGCCTTCATGAGCTATTCGGCCAACTCCTCTCAGTTGCAAATGAAAGACCTGAGAAACATCGGCCAGAATTTTATGCTCTCTTACCAGTGAGTCTTTAGGTGGTGGTGGTGATGTGGCGGGGGGGAAGGGGGTGAAATTATTTTATCATTGCTTCGCGCCCGTTTTCGGGCGCAAAAATGTGGTAAAGTCGGGTGTGAGGCCATTAACGCGATCCGCACCCGCGTCCACGCAGATTGCCACTTTACCGAAACCCGGGAATGGCGGCGATCTGCTTCCCGCCCAAAATGGGCGCAACAGCGATTTAAATGCATTTGCATGCATTTAAATTGAATTAATGAACTGCCCGCCGAACTTTATCAGCATTTCCCCCTTTACCACCGCGTTTGCCAATCTGGAACCGTGCCGTAATGGACCTGCTAAATAAAAGTCTGAATCGGGTTCTCCAGCTGCTGAAGAGGCACGTTCCGAGCTTCCAACGGCTCCCTGACTCAGATCAGTGGTGGGGGGGGGGGGGGGGGGGGGCGCGCGGGGGGGAGCGGTGGAGGAGGGAGACGGGCCTGATCATTCTCTGGTTGGGGGGGTGGAGGGGAGGGGAGTCTGGGGGGGTCCACTGCCACTCTGCAGGTGATCGGTGGGGGGGGAGGGGGGCAGGGGTGACGATCGGTCTGGGTAGTGGGGGGGGTGGATAAGGGGGACAGCGATGTGTGTGGTAGTGGGGTGGGTGGATAAGGGGGACAGTGATGTGTGTGGGTAGTGGGAGGGTGGATAAGGGGGACAGTGATGTGTGTGGGTAGTGGGGGGGTGGATAAGGGGGACAGTGATGTGTGTGGGTAGTGGGAGGGTGGATAAGGGGGACAGTGATGTGTGTGGGTAGTGGGAGGGTGGATAAAGGGAACAGTGATGTCTGTGGGGGTCATCATCCCGCTTTTTGCTCCCGAGCCGCTTTCTCCGCTTTCTGTGGCCCGGGAGCGATGTGACACGGATGCACTTTTTCAATTTTTTTTCTAACTGTGCATGCACAGCTCAGAGCTCCGATCGTTTCGGCCACGCTAAGCCCCGCCCACAGCGCGAATGGGACTGGAGATGTGTTTTTCAGGCGGAGTGCGTATGGGGGCGCCTGAAAGCAGATTTCTAAGTTGGATCTGCATTACGCCCAGATTCAGCACTTAGAATGAAAATGGTAAAATCGGGCCCTAAACGTGTGGAATTTCCTCCAGGTTCCTGCCTGCCATGACCACACAGCAATTTTACACTGGAGTAGGAAGGCCTCGGATGGGAAGCTCGCCGTTGCTCCAAGTGAGACGCTTAAGTGTCCAATTATGGCCACATAAGAGACGTTTCCCATCCAGCCTCAATTCTTGCTGCTGCAAAATGGCTGACTTCCCACTCTTGAGAGACACCTTGCTTCAACATCACCAGCTTTCACTGGTTGTGGATCTGATAAATATAAAACATCATTCCAAAAGGTGTGTCTGATAGCAAACAGCATTATGCAAATTACTCTTAACTCGCGAACAACTTAACATTGTTAATTGGCTTCTTGCTGCATTTGTCTGGCTTTGCTGCCTTGCTGTAGGGGCAGGAACAAGAGTGTTTCTTGCTGTGGAGGTCAATGGGAACCCACTGGCACTATTTTACGACCTCACTTGGGCAAGACTCGTAAAATCCTGCCCAAGGGCAACGGAGAATTCCATTCTGCGAACCTTGCCCGCCCCGATTCCAGGGAGAGCGAGGTAGTAAAATTCCAGTAGATATCTTCCAGTCGTAACCTCATTAATTTTGCATGCAGGGGTTTAGCACCATATTCTGTGGTAGGGTGGGCATGATGGAGCTCGCCCCATCCTCATATCCAGGTGCCAAATTGGCATCACTGACCCACCATTGAAGAACAAAGATGGACCTCCTGAAAAAGGTGAGTCTGCAGGAATACTATGAGGCTAGACGATGGCCCTCCTTGAAAATGCTGAATCTGGATGACCCACCTGTAAATGCTCCCATACACACTGCTGTGATGCTCCAGGGTCCAGGGTTGCTGACAGCTTCAATCCTGAACCCTGGATGGAGCCCTGGGATGGTTCAGGCAAATCCTGACATCAGAACGAACATTGTTCCAGACGTGCTCTGAACGGGCATGATATCCTACTAACGTCACGGAGAATCGGGCGGGGGTGGAAAATTCCGGTTGGGCCTTCATCCGCACCCCATTAAGGGAATGCAAATCAGTTTCATGCTGGCCTCCAGCGGGTT